>NC_143056.1:128469166-128772196 GCF_052426305.1 Pelodiscus sinensis | reverse complement strand
CCCATCCAGAATTGAAGAGGCATGAAAGAAATCTCCCTTGCAATCTGGCTCCTCTGATTCTGGATTTGGACTAGAGGAGCCCTCAGCCACAGTGGGAAGGGCTAACAGCAATAGGCACATGAAGGATGGGGGCTGATTCTCTGAGCTTGGCACGTGTTAAACCACATGCACACGCACGTGCGTGCACACACATACACACACACACACACACACGTCCTGTATCTACATGCACTGAACACACGGGAAAGAAATTAAATTCAAGGTGCAGGTCTACTCTGGAAAGTGTCCGTGTGCAAACTGCTGGATGGGTGGACAGGGAAGGTCCATATTTATCCTCTCAAGGTGAGGCTGTGTCGCATGTACTCCGTCTGTAAGGGCTTCCCACTGCCAGCTCAACTCCTCCAAGATCTAAGTGTCAAGTTGGGGAGGGAGTTCATTTTCCTTGCCCTCGCTCATCCACTGCACCCTTCAATCTCAGCTTGGATCAATGGGCGTGCTCCAGGGTTCTCTGCTCCTTGTCCCGTTCTGGGTCTCTTTCATTGTCCATCTCAGCCCCCTCTCATCCATGCATCTGTCCTGCATGACTGGTTGGCTTCTGTTTCCTTGGGACCCATTCCCTCTTCTCCTGGAACTTTGCTAGTTTCACGAGGAGGCCCTCCCCTTCTCTCGGAAGCCATGTGAATTGGCTTCTTCCCCTCTCTGGGAAGTGGGGAAGATCCTGTGGACCTTAGTAGGCCCTCAGCGACTTCTCTGCTGCCCCCGCTGCCATCCAGGGTTCTACTACCCATGGGTCCCATTCCTTCCTCGGTCAGTCAGTCCTTCTCTGAGGTTCGGCAAATCACGTAAGCTCCTGGTGCCTTAGATTCTCACTCACAGCACTTAGCCTCACAGGGATGCGGGAAGTACGTTCGAGACTCTGAGGTGCTCAGGTACTACAAAATAGGGGGCCGATACGTATCTAAACAGAGAGACGTGTAAGCAACGCCTGCTCCATGTGGAGCTCTGTCCTCCTGATGGTAGTTCAGCCAACTTGAGCTTGAGGAGTTTGCTATAATGGGGGTGGCTAAGCAAGCTGGCAGGACAGGAACCGGAGTTCCCAGGGGTGTCCACATTGTCAAAGTCAATGCACCATTTACTTGTGGAGTGGAATCTCTCTTGGACTGAGTTTGCCGTGCTGACAAGCATAAAATAAACAGCCAACACTTATTGGAGCTGCTAAAGTTGGCTGACTGGATGCACAGAAGGGACAGAGCCGCAGACTCAGACGGCGGCAGGTGGACACTCATTTTCCAGAGTAGAAATGCCTGTTTTTAAGACGTGTAGGAAATCCACCAAGGGGGCTTAAGGCTAGGGGATGGCCACTGATTCTGATCAGGCAACTGCTACATTACCTATGTGCTCTTTCAGGGTTTTGACAACTAGACGACGGAACCCGCAAGGGCTCCTGGTATATGTGCGAACGAGAACAGAATGTAAATCTACCTTGGGATTAAAGGCATTTCATTTCTTAGCCCTGTCGGGATCCTACAAGGACAGATTTTTTACCTCCTAACTTTCCGGCGTAGGCGAGACTGAAGGACATAATCTAGAAAGCTCTGGTGGCATTTGGCATCTGGTTTGGTCCTAGTTCTATGCAAAAATAAAAAATATACAAGTCTCAAAATACATTAGCTATACATTGTAGCACACAGAGTTCTCTAAGAGATGGTTAGCGCCTGCAAAGGTCTTTCTTCTGCTGGGGCAAGTGGCACATTTGAGTCCTCCCCCATCCTTCATGCTCTGGTTTCTCCTCCATCCACACTGTGGTGGGGCTGATCCTCAGAGTTGCACCTGCCTCTCTGGCCCCCAAAGTTATATCCAACGTCTCCAGCGGCAGCTGACGTCGAAGGGCGCCAGTTCCAAAAATGAGACATTGTCTCCAGATGCTCTTGGTCATGTTGATCCAGTTCTTAGATAAGTCATTGGGGAGTGGTTTTCCTTCAGGGCAGTGTGTGCAAGGTTTAGCATGGTAGAAGCCGAGTGTCGTGGATTTTATCCCCGGCTACGGCCACGTGGCCACAAGAGCATCATGGCAATCGCTCAGTGACTCAGTTTCCCCTGCTGTAAGGCGAGGCGAATAACCACTTACCTACGGGTGGGGAGCTGATGCCGGATGCTCCAGGCATGTGGAGGCAGACGGGCTACGCAGAGCAGTTGCTGGAAAGTCTCTTCCCTTTCTTTTTGAAAGCACGTGTTTGTTTTTCAAGCTGCAGTGTTAAGGGCTGCCATGAGGAGAAATAGAGCGCTCCCGCTAGAGCTCAGCCAAATGCGGGTAGCACCAGTAGGGAGTAGCCCCTTTCGGGTGCCCTCGCTCTGTCATAGCACTTGATAGCCTGACCGGCAGCCCCACCTGCTGTTTCAGCTCTGAGACTGCACCGTCATCCTCCCCTCAGGAATAGCTCTCTAGCGGCATCCTAGTAGGGCCCTGCCAATGTCCCTCAGACTTAGCCGCAGCCCCCAAGTTATCCCAGCTTCCCCCCTGCCCTGCTGACACCCCTCAATGCCAGCCACACCCTGCCTGCTACTGCAGTGCTGGTGGGTTTCCCCCGCAGCTCCACCAATTCCCTTCCCTCCTCTATTCCACTCCTGGGCTTCTCCTTCATCCTCAGGTCTGGCAATGCTCCTTGTGCTCAACGTGCAGCCCCCTGCTAGTCCAGTGCGGGCTTCCCCCAGCCTCAGATCCGCCAGTCCCTCTTATCCACAGCTCCGTGTCACATGCCTCCATCCTAATTCTGCTCCTTCCTCGCTATCCGAGCCCTGGGTTCTCCGCTGGCTCGGCCGACACTTTCAGGCCTAACCCACAGCCTCCTTCTGACTCCATCTCCCGCTTCTCCCTCAGGCTGGTCAGCGCGCCTCACCCCTGCTCTGCGCCTGGGTCTGAAGCTACCGGCCAAGTTCAAACACTAGAGTTGCCTTGACCCTGTTAGCGTCTCGACTCTGCCTCTAGAGAACCACGCATGGACGGATCTCCCTCAGCACCACCGGCCATCCAGCCAAGGACCAGTCAGAAGACAGCAAGACCTGGGCTCTGGTTACTCCTCCACGCACACTATGGTATGTTTATGGTGGGGCTATTCCTCGGAGTCAAACCTGCCTCTGGCCCTCAGAGATACCATGTCTCAGGATTCTTCATCGCATCACAACCATGGCTACCACAGTGCCCAGGGCCACAAAGAGAACCAGACACGGCTGCTGTCAATCTGCTTGACGCCTGACATATATATTCCCCTCTCCCCTGGCTTCTCATTTTAGGCTCGTTGGCAGATGTGGTGCAAGAGCTAGCACGGAGGCGGGAGCATGTGTGAAGGGTGGGTGTCGCGTGTGAGTGTGCAGCACATGGTGAGAACGGGCGACCGACATGGGTGGTGGCAGCCCATCCGTGTCGTGAACGTGGCAGGTCTTGGCTCATTGGCTGTCTCCAGTGCTGCCAGGGGCTAGTACAAGGCACGGCTAGATCTTGCCTCACAGGCCTCGCCCTGCTGGGCACAGTGGCTGGGGAGCTCAGAAGGGACTGGAAGCAGAGATGGGTTGGCATCCTCAGCTGGCTGCTGCCGGGGATAGAGAACGGAGCAGCTTGTGACCACCCCGGGGCTGTTGCTAGGAGGAAAGGGCACGAATTGTGGTGGAGCACAGATAGCCACCCCCAGCCAGGCAACCCCGGCTCTTGAGGCCGTCTCCCCCATCACTGGGGGGAGGGGCACTGTGGCCAGGGCCGGGCGTCTATATCTCCTCGTCCTCGCTGGCCTTGCTCCAGCGGTGACAGCAGTTGGCGGTGATTCCCAGCAGGAAGTTGGTGGCCACGGAGGCAATGGAGACCACGAATCCCACAAAGGCAATGAAGAGGTAATCGTCCAAAGTCAAGGTCAAGTGGCAGGCCTTGAAACTCTCCTCTGTGAGCGAGAACAAAGGGGCGCCCTCCACTTCGGGTGGGGCCCGGCACTCGGCCAGCTGGGAATCTGCAATGAGAAACGGACAGATGAGAGAAAGGAGAGGGGAATTATCCCTCTACTCCACGCAGGTAACATTGGCTCTAGCAGGTCCAACATCCATCTGTTCCCAGTTCTGAGATAAACTCCAGGGGTGAACTTGGCTAAGTCCCTTAGCCTGTCTCACTTCCGTTTCACCGCTTGTAAAAGGAGGCTGATAATATTCTCCTCTTTCTCTAAAGGGCTATTAGATCCTTAAGTGAAAGGCCAAAAGTACGATCCTTGTCATGACAACCCCGTTTCAGCTTTCTCTTCTGGGGGTAGTCAGAGGTAGCTGTGGTGATGTTCATAGCATGACGCCACAACACAGCACCTCTGCATCACAATGCCAATAAGAACCCCTCATTATGATGTCACAACACATCACCTACATCCCCACAGGGCAGCACTGAAAGCTGAGATGTTTGCCAAGCCCCACCTGACATGAGGTCATGGAAGTCGACCCAACTCAACACCAGCATGATGCAACTCCAGAGTGACCCCCCCAGGATATGACACCCTCCCCATGCCACTCTCCAAGGTGTCTATTCAATTTTGGGGCTTCCAGCTTTTGGGCCTAGAGATACACAAAGGCCTGTTTTCCATCTCTGCCTCTGGTTGAAGTTTGTGAGAACTGCAGTGTCTGACTCTGAAAACCAGAGACACACGCTGGGCACTGAAAACGGGAGGTTCTCCAAATTTTGGAAGAATTTTTGTCCTGGCGGCCATAATACCAAGGGAGCAAGTACAAAACAGATGGGCAGATGGCTAAATTAGCTAGAACATCTCTACAACACAATATCACCCCTGTGTGCCCCGTTGGCAAAAGGCATTATCATTAGCAGCCTCCAAATAGCATCATGATTCCAGGCGACAAAGGCACCAGATAATGATGTGGCATCAGACTCGGCTGTGTTGTTATCCTGAAGCCCACATGTGGGGAAACCCTAGCAAGCGTAGGATGGGAGAGAGCCCTCCCCGGCAATCGCTGCTGTTATTCAGGCAAAGGGCTCTCGAGAATGGATTGAGGATCAGCCGTAGGAGGGAGCCTCAGACCTGAGAGAGGGTGTCTAGCTGGGGAGAGGATCTACGGCAGCTGCAGGAACTCCGGGGAGAATTTTCCCGCCCACCACAGCCCCTGCAGTTGGCAGCCTGTGTGATCAGCAAGGGCAGGCGCTAACTAATAACGTACGACTCGACAGCGGGCAGAGGGAGGGGGAGGAAATGAGGATTTACGGGTCCCACTGCCGACTAAATGGATCTGCCATTGCAGGGACTGAGATAGGCAAAGCCAAACCTTCCAAGGCCAGTGGGTTCAAATGGCTTCTATTCCCACCCAGTTCAGTGTGCGTCTGTCCCGCCCTGCAGCAACCACTCCAGTACCCGGTCCTAATCCTCCTCTCCCATGGGCGATGGATAAACCTACGGCCGTGGGAGGCAACAACCTGGCCGGTCTGTTCCACCCAAGGCCCTGCCTTCTGCGGGAGCCATGCCCTCCCCCACACTGCAGGGACATATCTCCAGCTTCCCCCGTCCTACTGCAAGCCACCCCCTGCTTCAAGGGCAGGTCTCCAGCCCCCCCACAGGAGCCTCACCGGCCCTGGAGCACGGGGAGGGTGTGTGGCAAGTGGTCTGAGCCTCCCTGGCCCTGGAGCACAGGCAGGAAGCCCTGACCCAGTGTCAGTGCAGCTGAAGTCCGGGGTCAACCCAGGAGCTACGCTGAAGCAGGGAGCAGTGTGTGGGTGGGGCCAGTTTGGGGCCTCTTCTACCTGCCACCCACGTCCCTCGGCAACCCCTCAGCAATTCCGGCCTAGGACGCCCTGACACATCCAGCTGTTCCCAGGCCCCCCCTCTAGTCCTGCAGCCTGCCCTGCTATTCCATGCCCTGGCTCCCCCCACCGCTCTCCCAATGCACTTCGGTCCCTGTCCATTTCCTGGCCTACTATTCTAGCCCTGGGCCCCCCCCCCACACCATTCGGTGGACGTCCCTCAGTCCTAATCCACAGCCTCCTTCCATCTCAGCCCTGGGTTCTCTCTGCACCCAGCTCTGCAAGTGTCCCTCCATCCCGACCTGCAGCCCCCCTGTGCTGTTTGAGGAGGGCTCTACCTGGGACCCTCTGGCTGGCGTCGGGAGGCGACAGAGGCCTTTCCCTTCCCATCCTGTGCCACCTACCTGAGGAGCAGTGCTGGATGCGGTTCCTCAGCCATTTCAGGAGCGGCTCCATGGTGCAGCCACACACCCAGGGGTTGCCCGCAATCTGCAGGGTCACCAGCCCCGGGAGACCTTCCAGGGCTTCCAGGCTGAGGAAAGACAGTCCCCCGTAGCTGAGGTCTAGGTCCCGTAGCTGGGCCAGCCCCCGGAAAGCCTGGGGGTGCACCTTTCGCAGCCACGGGTTGTGGCTCAGGTCGATCCTCACCAGGCCGTGGGCCTCCTGGAACATGTTGGCGGCTACATGGCTGAAGTTGTTGTAGCTTAGGTCCAGGTGGACCAGCCGCTTGGCGGTCAGGAAGAGCCCGGCCGGCAGCTCCGCCAGGGAGTTATTCCGGAGGTCCAGCACCCTCAACTCAGCGTAGCAGGTGAGGTAGCCCGGGGGGATGGTGGCGATGCGGTTATGTGCCAGGCTCAGGTTGCGGGTGTCTAGGGGCAGGTCAGGAGGCACCGAGAAGAGCCGCTGCCCGCTGCAATCCACCATCTGGCTGCGGCAGATGCAGAGGACGGGGCAGCTGGCACAGGCTCCAGAGAAGGCTGTGGCTACGGCAACCAGGAAGGGGGCCAGAAGCATGGCAGAGGCACAGCGGGACTGGGGGCCCTCGCCCCACAGCCAGGTGCAACCTGGGCCCATTTTAGTTGGCCAGGAGCAACATGATGCACCGAGGCAGGGCAAGGAGTATGCGGGAGTCACTCACGGGCAAAAGCGGCTACATGCCGGCGGCAGGCCAAAGCTGGGCCTTGGAACCATTGTCCCTCATGTTCCAGGGCCACTTTTACGCCACGGAGGTGTGTTTCCTAGGCCAGGAACCACAGGGCCCTGCCGCTTCGGACACAGCTTTAGTAGCCCATTTGGATGCCTGCTTGCTGTCACCCTGCCAAGCCTGCGAAGCGGCGAGCCGAAAGAAACGTAGCCACATCCATCCGTCGACACCCTCTATCGGCCCTTCGGGTGTTCAAAGATGGGCAGAAAGCAACTAGAAGCCGGGAATTTTTCTTCCGGTTCGTTAACGCTCCGGGGACAGAGCTTTGAGCCCAGGAAAGAAACTTCCTCATTCCCTTTCATGTGTATGTCCGCTGCAGACCGGGTGTCACTGGAGCTAGGCCAAGGGATTTAGCCCCACGGAAACCAAAGGTGTATTTTAATTGCAAAGCAAATCCAGCTTCAACACAACAGGAGCCACAGGCCTTTGCCTGGAGGCGTGCAGTGCTCATTAATGCCAGAGCAGAGAAAGGGCATTTGAAATCCAGCGAACAGGTGCGCCACATGGATGGTCAAACCCTGGGAGGATGACGATATAGACTCCTCAGAGGGTCTGTGCTTGGGGCAAATGTTCTTGAGACGATCAGGAGAAATTAAGGCTGGAGACGAGAGCCCTTTCTGAGGCCGCGATTTCTGCAGCATGGGAGGGGCCAGGCCAGTAGCACTGGCCCGTCTTGGGGGATCCAGGAGGAAAGGGAGGGGTATCGGCTGCTGGTTTGTCTTTCACGCCGTGTTTCCCTCCCAGCAGGCAGCCACAGGGCTCCAGCTGCGTGTCCTGCCAAGGAAAGAGAAAGGAATCAGATGCAGCAAGGAGGTCATGGACCCGCTGGGTGTGTGGATATGCTCCTAAGGTCCAAGGCCAGACGGGATCCGGGAGGATCCTCCAGCCTGGAGCAAGCCAGAGAATGGCCCCCAAAGCCCGGAGCTTTCCGAGAGACAGCTCATCTCCGGAGGAAAAATTGCCGGTGGTGGAGAATCCCCCACGATCCGTAGTAAATTGTTCCAATGGTTAATTGCTCCCCCTGTTAAAAGAACTACCCCTCATTCCCAGGCTGCATCAGTCTCCTTTCAACTTCCAGCCAGGGGAGGAGAGCAGGGGACGGCTGGGAATCACCTCACGTTCTCCTGTGTCTGCAGCCCTGTCTGTCCTTCCGCCCTATTCACCCTGCTCCGTCCTGAAACACCCCCTGCTTCCTGCAGCTCGAGTCCCTGGCCAGCTCGGTTGATGCCCTTCAGGCCTGACCTGCTCCCAGCCTCAGGGTCCCCCACGCCCAGAGCTGAGCCATCGCCCCTCCGTCCCTGTCCTGCAGCCCTTGGTTATCTCGGCACCGAGCTCCCTTCCGCAGCCCTGCTCTGTTGATGCCCCTCAGTCCCGACGTGCAGCTCCGGGGGCTCCCCCAGGCTGGCTTCACGCAGCTTTGCTGAGGCCCCTCACGTCCGTGCACAGATCTTGTGGGAAAGGCCTAGGCCGTGAAAGAACTGTGGCCCCCGCTGCACTGACCTTGGGGGAAGGGACCCTCCAGCTGCAGGACCTGCCTGAAGGCAGAGCCTAGCACCGAGAGGAAGCATTCGCCTACCTTACCGGCCCTTCAGTCCTGCCCGGCAGCTCTGACAATCCCAGGATCCCGTCCCAGCAGGCCCCTCCCTGCTCTGCATCAGTCCTTGCTCTGCCAGTGCTTCTGGATCCTGCCCTGCAGGCTGCCGGCTGTCCCAGCTTGGGGCCTGCCCCCACCAAAGCCCCGGCTCCCCCGCCCCCTGGCTCCCCTTGTTCTTTCTCTTCTGGGCCCCTCTCCACCGCTGCGGAGGCCTGCCAGTGACCTCAAGAACCCTCTGCTATTCCAGTCTCCTTCTCCTGGTGTCGGCCTCCTTCCCTTTCTGTCTCTCTTGCCCTCTGGGCCCATCTTCCCTTCCCTCCATCTCTCTCTTCCCAGGGACACCCCTGCCTGCACCCCCAGCCTCCCCTTGCACCCCCGTAACACAGCACCTCTGCCTGGCCCTGCCCTGTTGGGCCAGAAAAGCTGCTCGCTGGACCAGCCTCCTCCCGTGCCCGCCTGCCTCTGAGGCAGACAGGTTCCTCTTCTCCCCTAGGGCTGCAGCCCACCTCCTGCCACGCAGCCACAGCTCTCCCTCCTCCACCGTCCACGCCCTGCCTGCAAAGCACAACAGACCCCGAGGACAACCCCCTTTCCTCCCCCGCCTGCTGCCCTTCAGGACACACCCAGCCTGCTCCTTCCCTCCCAGCCCCCTCTCCCTCCCTCCCTCCCTCCCCGTATCCCGCCCTGTTAGCACCAGCCAGCTACTCACTCTGGCCCAAGGAGATCTGCAAAGAAGCTGTGATGCAAAGTGTCTCCCCTCTTCCTAGGTGTCCCCATGTTCTTCAGCCCGGCAGGCATCCTTCTCCTCTCCTCAGTGGCTTCTGGGGCCTTGGGCAGCCTCTGACTACCGCCCCCCTCCTGTTCCCTGTCTGTCCGCACCTCTGTCTGTCCCTCTCTTGGGAGGCGTGGGCGAGCGACGAGGGGAGGGAACGGTAGCGACTCTCCTTGAATTGCAGCCGGAGCTGCTGCTGAGTCTGTTAATTCAGCCAGGTCTTTCCCCACCTCCTCCTCCTTCTTTCTCTCTCAATCTTTTTTTTTTTTTTTCCTCGAGGACCAGGTACTGACGTGGCGCTGTCTCTTAGCAACTGCCTCCGCATCTCTGAGCAACGGGGGAGCTGGCTGCAGACCCCACTGAGCCGAGAGAGGGAAAAAGGAAGAAGATCATGGCAGGGATCAGTGCCGCCCACGAGGACCTCGGGGCACAGGGAGAGACAGACACACACACACAGGGTGGGGGCGCAGGCAGACGGGTGGGGGTGGGGAGGGCAGAGAGAGGAGGGAGCCCTGGGCTAGAGAGAGGCGATGCAAACAGGGATGTGGAGCCAGAGGGCGGGGGAGATGGGGAAGAAGTGAAGGAGAGGAGGCATAAAGGGCCAGGAAGGGGGGGGGGGGGCAGTTGTTTGATTGTGTGGGCCGGGAACCCACACAGAATGGGGACACAACAGGGCTGTTGTCCTCCTCAGCCAACCCAATTCTTCCAGGCCCCCTGCCCCAGCCCCAATCACCCATGTTGGCTTTCCCCAAGCAACCTTCCCCTCCTCCAATAGCCTATTGCTGCTGTCTGGGTTGGTTATTTCCCAGGCACGCCTGGGCTGTTGTTCTGCCTTCCCTGTGTGAGTTGGGTGCCCTCCTGGGGCGTCTCCTCCTCTGTTCTCCCACTGCTCAGTGGCGGGCATCCGGCTGCCAGGCAGATGGCACAAGCCCCCTGGAAGCCGGGCGGCTTTGTGTGGGGAACTCTCCCTGTGCTAGGCCTTAATTGGGGCTTCTTTTCTGTTCAGATCCCACCAGGCTTCAAGGGCCGCTCCAGAGGGTGGGCGGCATCAACACAGGCATCCCAGCTGGCTCTCATTAGTCGGGGAAGAAACTCAGCACTGGCTGCTTCAAACACACTGGCCTCCGCTCCTTTGCTTCCTGGCGTGAGTTGTATTTATTTGTGTGAGCTCGGCCTCCTCGCCGGGGCCTTCTGCCCTGCTCCAGGGGCGACTACACCCCCGTGAGGTTGAGGAGGCTGCCCTGAACCCCCCTCCAAACAATGAGGAATATCTGAGGCAAGCCGACGCTTTCCACAGCATTTATTTAATGGGAAATCCAATTTGGCATGAAAGAAAATTGCAACCAACTTGGCTTGTGAGTCTCGGCAGACAAGCCGCTTTTGGGATGGCTGTCTGCCGTGTGACGGTCCAGAGCTATGTTGAGTAGCCACAGGGTCTAGCCAGAGTAGTAGCCATCTCCGTTTGGTGGTGATAGGACTAGAGGTCACCCCATGGCAAAACAGCTAACAAACCTCATGCTTGGAGCTGTTTCTCAGACCCTGATGACAGGGTACGTCTAAACTACATGGCTCCGTCGACGGAGCCATGTAGATTTGTTGTTTTGGCAAAGGTAAATGAAGCCGCGATTTAAATGATCGCGGCTTCATTTACATTTACATGGCTGCCGCGCTGAGCCGACAAACAGCTGAACAGCTGTTTGTCAGCTCAGCGCGCTAGTCTGGACGCTCCCCTGCCGACATCAAAGCCCTTTGTCGGCAGCCCCGGTAAACCTCATCCCACGAGGAATAACGGGGCTGCCGACAAAGGGCTTTGATGTTGGCAGGGGAGCGTTCAGACTAGCGCGCTGAGCGGACAAACAGCTGATCAGCTGTTTGTCGGCTCAGCGCGGCAGCCATGTAAATGTAAATGAAGCCGCGAACATTTAAATCGCGGCTTCATTTACCTTTGCCTATGTGTCTAATCTACATGCCTCTGACGACAGAGGCATGTAGTCTAGACACAGCCTTAGAGGGCTTATCCCTTCCCCCTCCCACTCCCCTGGCCCTCCTCGTGCAAACAGAGAACAGCAACACCCTAAGTCCGGAGACACAAACAATTCACTGCTTATTTGGGGTTAGCTTCCGGCAAGTGTAACTCACACACCTAGGCTGCGTCTAGACTGGCATGATTTTGCGCAAATACTTTTAATGGAAAAGTTTTTCCGTTAAAAGTATTTGCGCAAGAGAGTGTTTACACTGGCATGTGCCTTTGTGCAAAAGATTTGCTTTTGCACAAAAGCATCCGTGCCAGTGTAGACGCTGTCTTGTGCAAGAAAGCTCCAATGGCCATTGATGTTACCTGTCTACACTGGCCTCTTGCACAAGAACACTTGCGCAAGAGGACTTATCCCTGAGCGGGAGCGTCAGAGTATTTGTGCAAGAAGCACTGATTTTGTACATTACGACGTCAGTGTTCTTGCACTAATACTTGCGGCCAGTGTAGACAGGCGGCAAGATTTTGCGCAAAAGTAGCCACTTTTGCACAAAATCTTGCCAGTGTAGACACAGCCCTAGGCTATGTCTACACTCGCAGCTTCTTGCGCGAGTAATATGCAAATGAGGCTAAGCATGGAATATCGCCGAGCCTCATTTGCATACCTAACGAGCCACCATTTTTTTCAGAAGAGGCTCTTGCCAAGAAGGCGCGTCTACACTGCCCCTTCTTGCGTAAGAAAAACCCTCTTGTGCAATGCCGTTCTTCCTGAAAAGTAATAAGTGTAATGGCATTGCACAAGAGGGTTTTTCTTGCGCAAGAAGGGGCAGTGTAGACGCTCCTTCTTGCGCAAGAGTCTCTTCTGAAAAAAACGGTGGCTCATTAGATATGCAAATGAGGCTCAGCGATATTCCACGCTTAGCCTCATTTGCATATTACTCATATAAGAAGCCATGAGTGTAGACATAGCCCTAGTGTGGTTACTGAGCAATGCAAGTGGTACCGAGACCACGGCAACAGTTCAGACCAAGAGACCTCTACAGCACAGCTGAGGAGTCAGCTGGCTTTTAGCTCAGAGGATAGACGCTCCTATACTTTGCTTCAGAGGTCCTAGGTTCAAATCCACCCGGTGACAGTTATACACCAAGCATGAATCCAGTTTCTGTTTTTCCCCTTTACTTCCTGCTTGCCTGCAATGTACATAGTAATATTTTCAGGTACACCTTAACCCGGTGATTTGCAAACTAGGGGTCATAACCTAGCACTGGCTGGTAGAATGCCGGGCACTGGGTCTTGTTGGTTCAGGGGGATCGGGAGCAGTGGGGGTGCTAAGGCAGCTACTTGCCTGTCCTGGCACCACAGCCTGTGCTATGTCTCAGAAGCGGCCAGCAGCAGGCCTGGTTCCTAGGTGTGTGTGGGAGAATGCACAGGGCTCCGAGCATTGCCCCTGCCCAGAGCACTAGCTCCACACTCCCATTGACTGGGAACCTACTGCTGGCTGCTCTGTGGTGCAGCATGGTCCGGCAGGAGTGGCAGGAAGCTGCCTTAGCACCCCCACTGCACCGCTGACTGGGAGCTTCTCAAGGCAAGCCCCTTCTGCCCCCGCCCTCTCCCAAAGCCAGAGCCCCCTCTTACACCCCAAAGCTGTCACTCTCAGCCCCAGCCCAGAGCCCACACTGTAGTCAAATTACATTGGGTCATGGGACAACAACAATTTTCTTCAAAGGGGTCATGAGAAAAGAAGTTTGAAACCCGTTGCCTTAACCAATCATTCTACGGACCTATTGTAACATGATTAGCTACCCCGTTCCATCTCACCACCTTATTGGTTTACATCCAGCAAAATTAATTATCCGGCAGACAGAAACAATCCAAGAACTGGACAAAGGCCATGCAGATAAACCACAGAGGGGTGGGGAGCATACCAACAAGACAATAAAGCTTTCACAGCCTCAAGTGGGTCCTGGCCAGACAGAAGCCCCTCAGCTTGAGTTTTCTTTAAATCTTCCAGGCCCCTCCCTTTATCTGGAGGCGATAGATTGGATGGCCTTTCTAGCAATCCCAAATCGCCTTATGTCAGTGTGACTGGTTTGGAATATATCAGGACGTGACTGTCGGTTTCCCCGTTTATGGATGCCCCTGCTGCATAATAGAAAGCCTGAGCGTAAGAACAAAGCCATCATGCACAGGCAGACTGTGATTCTGAGTCCTTGTTTTATATCCCTGTAATTAGCAAAAGGGTCAGAATACACCTACCTTCTAAAAGAATAGGCAGGCCTGAATATCAATATTCTAACAAGGTTCAAATCCCTGACCTCTCTAGGTGAACTTTGCCAGAGGATGCTGTGAAGACCAGGCCGTTAAGGGTACATCTACACAGCAACATTATTTCAAAATCACTAGTATTTTTTTTTTAACTAACTTAATCTGTGTCTGCAGAGCAGGGACTTATTTCGAAATGATGTCGAAATACTGTCAAGCTGGAGGACTTCATGCACCGATTCCTGTAACCTTCACTGTACGAGGAGTAAGGAAGTCAGAGGAAGAGAGCTCTATTTCGAAATATGTGCTGTGTAGACACTCCCAATTTCAAAATAAGCTACACAATTGATGTAGCTCAATTTGCGTAGGTTATTTTGAGTTACGCCCTGCTTTGTAGACTCATCCTAACTGGGTTCAAAAAAGAACTAGATAAATTCATGGAGGTTAGATCCATGGTTCTTAGCCAGGATGGGTAGGAATGGTGTCTTGAGCCTGTTTGTCAGAGGCTGAAAGTGAGCAACAGAAGAGGGATCACTTGGGGTATGTCTATACTACATGGCTCTGTTGACGGAGCCATGTAGATTTGTTTGTTCGGCAAAGGGAAATAAATAATCGCGGCTTCATTTAAATTTAAATGGCTGCCCCGCTCTGCCGATCAGCTGTTACTTGGCAGATCGGGGCAGTCTAGACGCTCCTCTGCCGACATGAAAGCCCTTTATCGACCTCCCTGGTAAACCTCATCTGACGAGGCATAACGGGGAGGTCGATAAAGGGCTTTCAGGTCGGCGCGGGAGCATCCAGACTAGTGCGCTGAGCCGACAAACAGCTGAACAGCTGTTTGTCGGCTCAGCGTGGCAGCCATTTAAATTTAAATGAAGCCACGATTATTTAAATCGTGGCTTCATTTCCCTTTGCCGATCAGCCTAATCTACATGGCTTCATCGATGGAGCCATGTAGTTTAGACACGCCCTTGATGATTGCCTGCTCTGTTCACTCCTTGTTGGGCATCTGGCATTGGTTATCATTGGACAACAGGTTACTGGACTAGATGGACCTTTGATCTGACCCAGTCTGGCTGTTCTTATGTTAATGCTGTAAACATCAGGCTATCAGCTATTCTGGGGTAGCTTCCTCTTGTGGGGTTTTTTCACAAAAAAATGTGGAAAGGTCTTGGGTCTATTCTTCTTCCGAACAAAAGCAAGTTCCGAAAACTGGAAATTGTGAAGTGGAATTCCTGGTTTGCCGGCCAGCCCTAATCTCATGATCATCTGCAGTGGCCTGCCATGGAAAATGGATAGCAGAGCTAGGGGAACAGAACTAGTGGTCCTATACGTACCAAGGGCATCCTCCAAGCAGAATACCAGTCACCAAACATTATCCGCTGGGGCCTGTGAGCCAAAAGAACGGGGAGACCAAATCCCAGGTCAACAGTCTTATCAGAGACAGCCCACAGAGAACCCGCATGGACACTTGGTCTTTGTGGCTCACCAACAGGCTGTCTGTGACGGAGGAAAACAGGGCTATTTCAGTACCATGGCCAGGTCTCAAAGCACAGTTTAAGGGATTCCAGAACTCCAGTTCTGTCTCATCAAATAATCACTCCACTCTTTTAAAAAACACCTTAGAGGCAGAACATCCTGATGCAGGATTTCTCTGACCACATGGATCCAACCCTCCTCTTGCAGGATCTCCTGGTTCCGAAGGTGCGCAGGGGTAGAAGTGGGGAAAGGCGGAGGCAGGGGTTAAGTTGAAAGGTGTAGCCAAAGCGGGAGGTTCCTAAAACCCAGTTGCTCCCCATCTGCCGCAAAATTCACAGTGGCCACCATGGTCCAGTGCAGGGCAAATTGGCAGCTGGAGGCTAAAGGAGGCACAACCTGTGGTCATCTATGTCAGGCCAGGTCTCCACGGCTGGAGAAAACGGATTCAAGATACGCAACCCCAGCTATGTGAATTGCCTCGATTTTCTGGAGCAGCCCCACAGTGGGAGAGTGAGGGGAGAGCACACATTTTTGTTTCTGCCTGTTAAATTTGCCCAGGTGGTTGTGACAGGAGGACACTGTGGCAGGTCTTTGCTGGGGGGCACTGGGTCTGTGGGGGGGGGGGGATTCTGTCTTTGTGCAGCCATGGGAGTGTCACGTCTGCCCTGGAGCACTGTGTCTGCATGCCCTGTGCAAAAGGCATGCATATTTACCTTTTGTCGCGCAGGCAAGGGAAGTCATTGGGCCCTGCACCCACATCCTCAGTCAGCTGAGACACCTAACCAGTAGGCGCAACAGCAGGTTTATTGGTTCACAGGGACACAGCACAGACACCTCAGCACAGGAACCAGAAGCAGCCAGCACCATCGGTCTCTGGGAGGGGGGGTCAGAGCCAAGGGCCCCATCTCTGCACCCCACGCCAGCCAGACTAACCCACACACCCAGAAGCTCGCTGCAGCTCTGCAGCCGGCCTCGCCTCCAGCCTTTGTCCAGCTCCCCGGGCAAAAGGTGTCACCTGGTTAGACCCCCTCCCAGGCTTAGGTTACAGAAAGCATCGGCCCTTGTGTACATTTGGGAGACACCCACCCCGAAATTCCCATGCCCATCCAGGGATTGGTGCAGTGCCCAGGGAAACTGAGGCCCACCCACAAGGTTACTACAGAACAAAGAAATGACACACGACATAAAGCACACAGAGTGAACCCAGTCCCCACTGCATCACACCTTTGTGATGGGGGTGTTGTGCGTCTGTGAGGGGGTTGGTGTCTTTCTGCGGGTGGGTGTTGGGATGTTGTTTGTGTGTCTGGGGGCACGGATATAATTTAGATCAGCTCTGGGGCAGGGATGGGCTACAGCCTTGATCGGGCCCCTGCTTCGGTTTAAACCAGGCAGAAGCATGGGGAGCCGTCTGTGCCGGTGGGATTTGTCTTGCCTAGGACTGTCGCACTGGCACTAGCAGGCCCCGCTCAGGGTTGCCAGGCATCTGGCTTTTGACTGGAACACCTGGTTAAAAACGGAGCCGGCCCTGCCGCCCAGGACGTGAGTAGTAGGGATGGCAGCGCAGCCGGCGGGCAGGGCTAAAGCAGACTCCATGCAGCTCCTGGAGGTGGCGGATGGGTCCCTGTGGCCCCTAGGCACACTGCCGCTCCCATTGGTCTGGAACTGTGGTGATTGGTGCTGGCCCTGGACCCCAAACCACCTCCCACACCCCAGCCCCTTGCCTCAGCCCAGAACCCCTTCCTGCACCCCAACCCCTTCATCCCTGGCCCATCCCAGAGCCTGCACCACTAGCAGGTGCCCTCAGCCCCTGTGCCCAAGTCCCCAGCCCAGAGCCCTCTCTTACAGCCTGAACCCCTCAATTCTGGCTCCACCCAGAGCCCTCAAGCTCCTCCTCCCCCCTGCATCACAACCCAGGGGAAATAAGAGACTGAGGGAGGGGGACAGGAAGCATCAGAGAATGGGAGGGGGGAGTCTTGGGAAAGGGGTGGGAGGGGGGGTGCAGTTTTGTGCCATTAGAAAGTTGGCAACCCTACTCCGGACGTCTTGACCTGGGCTGCCACTCTGATCTCTGGGTGTGCCGCCCGCGACAGCTCATGAACGCTCTTGTGTTCTGGCCCCAGTTCTCCGGCCCTGGGTTGGGTTGGTCCAGGATGGGGCACCTTACCCCTGACCAGAGGTGGGTTAACGTTTGGTGGAGCCCTGGGCCAGAACTAATATGGCCCCCGCATGCCTTCCGCCTGCTGCCCCACCTCCACTGTCCATCACTGTTCCGCCCACAGGCCTGCCCCATTCTGCCCTCATTTGCTCCTTTCTGCCACCCCCCACCGTGACCCCAAGACCAGAGAAGCTCTGCCCCCCCCCCAAGGGTCAGAGCGGCAGCGGGGAGTGACAAGCCCTGAGGCCGCGGTGGAGAGCCAGAGCTCCTCCCCTCCAGGGGCTGCAGCGGGGCTCTTGGTGCTAGGGATTCCCCAGCTGTCCAGTGCTGCTGCTGAGGAGCAGAGTGGAGTTGGGGCACAAGGGCTTCCCCCCATACCCCTGCTATCCTGCTGGGGGCAGGGAGCCCATTATTCCAGGGTCCCTTAATTGTGTGGGGCCCTGAGCACAGGCCCCAGGGGCCTGTGGCTAATCCACCAGTGCCCCTAACAGAGCCATGGAAGGGTAGGGCTGGAAGGGACCTTAAGAGACTCCCGCCCCCCCCCCCCAATCCAGCCCTTAAAGCTCTGATCCTCAATACCGCGTGGCTCCCCGCTCTCACCCCCGGAGCTGACAGCTCTCTTGGTTCAGGGGCGACCTTCCTGGGCCCTGTGTTCCCAGCCCATGTGTCCCAAGGCAGATGCAGCCATGCCAGGCTCCCAGCACAGGGCTGGCCTTAGGGAAAATGGCACCCTGGGCAAACTTGCGTTTTGGTGCCCCTGGCATCTGTGGGCATAGTGCCACCCGTTTCCCCTGGCACCCATGGGCTCCCCAATCCCTGTGCCCCCTTTGCCACTAATCCCTGCATTGTGCCCCTTGAATCTCAACCTTTGCACTTTCCTCCTACCTGTTCCCCCAACCCCATCCCTGCGCGTCCAGCATGTCCTGCCACCCTGATCCCCCTTTGCCCAGCAACACCCATGCCCAGGGGCCCTCACCCTCTGGCTACGGCGCCCTGAGTATGGGCCTTAAGGCTGGCCCTGTCCGAGCCTAACAACCTGCCCCGTTGCTGTTTGTGGGCCCCCCACTGGCGGTGCTAGGCATGGGGCTGGGACGAAGCGGCTAGACCGTGGAGGCAGAGCGTGGGCTCCCCAGTCCCATGTGGCGCGTGGCCAAACAGCAGCTGGGAGAGGGAGGAGATCAGGCAGAGGGAACCCCCTCGGCTTGGGAAGGGAGGCTCAAATGGACAGCCTGGCTGGTGTTTCAAATCTGCAGTGCCACCGGATACGCACACGGGGCTGCCTGAAGTGTCCCTGCCACGGACACAGAGCCAGCCACGGGGGGCGTGGGCCTCACGCCCTGCACTGCACTCAGCCTGTTCACGGGGACCAACGGAGTCCACCATGTGCGACGCTCCAGTGCCACCTGCTGGGCGGCTGGATGAACAGCAGTAAGGAGTCCATCTTGGGGAGGTCCCCAACGGGGGTGTTAACCCAATCCATTTGCTCTGCAATGCAGGCGGGGCCCCCCGAGAGCAAGGAGCCTGCACGGCTGGGAAGATGCAGGGTGCTGGGATTACGCCTCTGGATCAGAAGGCGCAAAATTTGGTTTCAGTTCCCAGCCCCAGTCATAAAAACATAAGAACGGCCAGGCTGGCACAGACCAAAGGTCCATCTAGCCCAGTGTCCTGTCTGCCTATAGTGGCCAATGCCAGGTGCCCCAGAGGGAATGAACAGAACAGGGAATCAAGTGATCCCTCCCCTGTCACCAATGTCTGACACACAGAGGCGAGGGACATCATTCCTACCCATCCTGGCTAATAGCCATTGATGGACCTAACCTCCATGAATCTATCTAGCTCTTTTTTGAGCCCTGTTAAAGTCCTATCCTTCACCACATCTTCTGGCAAGGAGTTCCACAGGTTGACTGCACTGAGTGAAGAAAAACTTCCTTTTGTTTGTTTTAACCCTCCTGCCAATTAATTTCATTTGGTGACCCCTAGTTCTTATATGGTGGGCATACATAAATAACTTTTCCTTATTCAATTTTTCCACACCACTTATGATTTTATAGACCTCTATCATATCCCCCCTCTTAGTCTCCACTTTTCTAAGATGAAAAGTCCCAATCTTTTTAATATCTCTTCATATGGTACCTGTTCCAAATCCCTAATACATTTTGTTACCCTTTTCTGTACCTTTTCCAATGCCAATATATTTCATTTGAGTTGAGGCGACCACATCTGCACGCAGTATTCAAGATGTGGGCATATCATGGCTTTATATAGAGGCTATAAGATATTCTCCACCATATACGGTTTTGTTCACTGGCTTTCTGTAGCACCCCTCCCCCCCACATAGAAATTGTTCCAGTGCTCCTGTCCTTCAGCCACCCACCAAGTGAACCAGTAGCTGACTCCATCTGCCTAGGTCATTAAAATGATGAGTCGTGATACAGGACTGGGTGGTGGAATGTCGGGCGCTGGGTCTTGTTGCTGCAGGGGAATCAGGTGACCAATGGGGGTGTTAAGGCAGCTCCCTACCTGTCCTGGCACCACAGATTGCACTGTGCCCCAGAAGCAGCCGGCAGCAAGCCTGGCTTCTAGGTGGTGGGGGTGGGGTGGTTGGGGGAGAGTGCACAAGGCTCCATGCACTGCCCCCTGCCCAGAGCAATAGCTTCGCACTCCCATGGCTGGGAACCTGTTGCTGGTTGCTTCTGGGGGCAGCATGGTCTATGGTGCTAGGAGAGGCAGGAAGCTGCCTTAGCACTCCCTCTGCATGGCTGAGCAGGAGCCACTCAAGACAAACCCCTCCTACCCCAGCCCTGCCCCCCCAAAGCCAGAGCCCCCTCCTACACCCCAAAGCTCCCACCCTCAGCCCCACCCCGGAGCCCACACTCTACTCAAACTATCTTGGGTCGGGGCACCAACAATTTTCTTCAACTGGGCTATGAGGAAAAAAGTGTGAAAACCACTGCCCAAGGTCTTTATGCTGTGCCTATTCGGTGGAACTTCAGATTTGAAAAACCACCAGGAGTATACACTAGATTGCCCCCATTCAAAGCCAAATAGCCACACACACCCCTGCATCCCTTCTGCTGTGATTATTGTGGTTATATATCTCCCTCTACTGGTGTTGGGGAGATTTACTTCTGTAATGTGTCCTTCCTCTAGGAAAAGTAGTTCCCATTGAAAGGGGAAGTTAAAAAAAAATCAGAGAACTAGGGAATACACATCCCGTGAAAGCAGCTTGGATTTCACTTGTAATACTTTTTTATTTATTATATCATTGGTCTTTCTTGGCGTCATCATGGAAAACAGCTGCTCAAGACGCTGCAGCAGTCAAAAACAGTAACCGAATATTTGGAAGTGTTAGGAAAGAGATAGAAAATAAAACAGAGAGTATAATTCTGTACATCCAGGGTGCACTCACATTTCAACTGCTGCGTGCAGGTCTGGTTGCCCCATCTCAAAAAATATATTAGCATTAGAAAAAGTACAGAGACGGGCAACAAAAGTGATCAAGGGACACAGAACAGCTTGTGTATGAAGAGAGATTTCAAAGACTGGCATTATTCACCTTGGAAAAGACATGTCTCGGGGGAGACACGATACAGGTCTATGAAATCAGGACCAGTGTGGAGAAAGCGAGTAGGGGAGTGTTATTGATCCTTTCCCATAACACAAGAACCAGGGGTCACCCAGAGAAAATAAGAGGTGGCAGATTTCAGACAAACGAAAGGAAGTATTTCTTCACCCACCACACAGGCAGCCTTAGAAATCCCTGCCAGGGGATGTTGTGAAGGTCAAAACTGTAACTAGATTACAAAAAAGCATTAGAGCCATTCATGAAGGACTGGTCCATCAGTGGCTATTAGCTAAGACGGTCAGGGATGTGACCCCCATGACCCCCTTAAGCCCCTGACTGCAGATGCTAGGCCTGTATGACAGAGGATCACTTCATAGAATCATAGAATAATAGGACTGGAAGGGACCTCGAGAGGTCATCGAGTCCAGCCCCCCGCCCTCAAGGCAGGACCAAGCTCCGTCTACACCATCCCTGACAGATGTCTATCTAACCTGTTCTTAAATATCTCCAGAGAGGGAGATTCCACCACCTCCCTTGGCAATTTATTCCAATATTTGACCACCCTGACAGTTAGGAATTTTTTCCTAATGTCCAATGTGCAATCCCCTGCTGCACTTTAAGCCCATTACTCCTTGTCCTGTCCTCAGTAACCAAGAGGAACAAATTTTCTCCTTCCTCCTTGTGACACCCTTTTAGATATTTGAAAACCGCTATCATGTCCCCCCTTAATCTTCTTTTTTCCAAACTAAACAAGCCCAGTTCATGAAGCCTGGCTTCATAGGTCATGTTCTCTAAACCTTTAATCATTCTTGTCGCTCTTCTCTGTACCCTTTCCAATTTCTCCACATCTTTCTTGAAATGTGGCGCCCAGAGCTGGACACAGTACTCCAGCTGAGGCCTAACTAGTGCAGAGTAGAGCGGGAGAATGACTTCACGAGTTTTGCTTACAACACACCTGTTGATACAACCTAGAATCATATTTGCTTTTTTTGCAACAGCATCACACTGTTGACTCATATTCAACTTGTGGTCCACTATGACCCCTAGATCCCTTTCCGCCATGCTCCTTCCTAGACAGTCGCTTCCCATCTTGTATGTATGGAACTGATTGTTCCTTCCTAAGTGGAGCACTTTGCATTTCTCTTTATTAAACCTCATCCTGTTTACCTCTGATTCTGTTTGTTCTCTTTGGAGCACCTGGCATTGGCCACTGTCGGAAGACAGGACACTGGGTTAGATGGACCATTTGTCTGAGCTAGTATGGCCGTCCTTATGTTCCTTTATTTCACGCCCCTGGATATCTGGGACCCCTTCCCCTTCCTCACTCCCATGAGCATAGCTGACTTTAGATGCAGCCTCTGGCCAAGGCTCCAATTTTCTATTGAAAACACTGAACCTGGGTAATTTTTGTGCCTAGCTCTCATGTCCAGGAGCTAGTATGCAAAGAGAGTTATAGGAGCTGCGAGACACTTTGTCAATTCCCTGTTTCGCCATCCGTTCCCAGGGTGATTCTGGGTCATGAGGCAGTTTAAAGTTGCCCATTCTCTTGTGTTATCCTCCCTCTTGACTTCTCTCCCCTTCTTGTACTTCCTTAAGCTCCTGTCTCTCACCTAAATTTGGTCACTTTCTTGAGGAAAATGAACCGGAAGCTTCACCAGCTGGGATCAATTCAAAACAGGCCTGGCATTGCTGAAGGTTCAACAAGTTGTAACAAGCACCATTGACTCCAAAGGAGGGAAAGATCAATTAATGAGATCTTAAACACACACACAACAAAACAAAACACAAACTTCCTTACCTCTGGTTAAAAAATGGATCTCAGGAAGTGACTCCACAAAGTTCATTAAGTACTTGGTCATGGATTTTGAATGGAAGTTTTTTCCATGACTAGGGTAATAAGCAACGTTCCTGCTAATCTTTTCCATCCATATGAAGTTTTTTTTCCATCTGTGTGCAGAATAAATGTTATGTGCATCAAGGTATGTGCAGGTGTGCACCACCACTAGAAACAAACACCCAGCGGTGAGTGCTCTGCTCAACAGCTGAGAGGCATTGGAATATCTCCACACAATATCGCCACACAAACACACAGCTTACAGGGAACACAGGCGGTACGGCTAGACTGCAGGGTTTTTTAAAACTCCAGTGTGTCCAGGGAACGCGTTTGCTCTTCTGCTTTTTTTTTTTTTTTTTTTTTTTTTGCAGAAGAGCAAACGCACTCTTTTGGACAAAACTTCTGTCGACAAAAGCCTGTAGTCTAGATGTACCCTATAAGAGGAGAGGTGAAGAAGAAAGGTGTCGGGAAAAGCCCTCACAAATTCAGCAATAGGGGTGTGGGGGAGATCCCCCCTATGTGACCTGGTTCTATGGGACAGACCTTCCCCTTAGATTTGCCAAGACATCCAACAGAAGGACATGTTGCTTTTGTCCCTGGACAGTACAGTCTGTAAGTCTGTCTATACTTGAGGAAGAAGTTCAGTTTTGGTGGCCAGATGGTAGCTGAAAATAACACTCACATATTAATACTCCCAGCACCAGACAGTATCTGGACATGTGAAAAGGAGCCTGGGGAAGAGACATGATAACAGTCTTCAAATGATTTTAAGTAAATATTTGGAATGCTCTAACCTTATTGCTTGTGTCTGTCTGCGTGCTTAAATGTAATAAACTGCCGTTTTAGACAGAGCATGTTTGCTTGCTTTAATCTTATCAGATGGAATCACTGTGTTCCCATTGATTTATTCCTGGCACTGCTTAGAGTAAAATAGTTAAGCGGTGGGTTCTGAAAACAGTGAGTAATCACCCCCTTTTGCTCTAATCTGGCTCACTTTTGCAAATGGACTGGAAATTAAAGGGAACAGTGCAGTCAAATGCTTGAAAGCTCAATGGCAACCTTTAAAATACACTATAATAGCAACTCACACAATATGTATAATGCCCCCCCCCCCCCAAAAAGGTAAGAAGACCAGAAAATGTGACCATGGCTAACCAACAGAGTAAAAAAAGCAGCTAGAGACATAAAGATAGCTTTTAAAACTTGAAAGTCAAATCCTGCTGAGGAAAAGAGAAAGCAACACAAAGTCTGGCAAGTCAAGTGTAACTGTATAATTAGGCAGGCAAAAAAAAAAAAAAAATTCAGGAGAAACTAGCAAAAGACCCCAAAACTAACAGCAATTTTTTTAAGTTACTCAGAATCAGGAAACCTGAATGTATCAATTTTGACTCACTTCTGTGGCACCTCCTGCTGGTCATTCTGGGAATTAGCTCTTCTCCAGCATGGAAGCATCATTCTCTGGCTTTCGGTGAATAGCAGCTGAAAGAGACCTGAGAGTGATCTTACTGAGCAAACTAGAGAATGTTTTGGTGTAACACATGGTTCAGTGTGTGCGCTGTTTCCTTCTAATGATTCCTCAGTGCATACCAACCTACTACAGCTACCAGATTGAGTCTTTAACTCAAGTGATAGAAGGTTAGACATTTAGGTCTGGGTCTTGGGGTTAAACCTCATGGATAACTCTGATAGCACTCTTTACATTTGCAATACAATATGGCAGACTAAAAGGCCAGCATCATTTTGGGAGCTGTGACCATGCAATTACTAGAAGGGATTGAAAAATGGAATTTCTGGTCCATGGGAAATTCTGATATTTCTCCATTAGTTTTTGTCCCACATCAAGATGAAAAAGTCAGAAGTTTTTGTGGAATGAAAAGTTCTGAGAAAAATGTGCACTAGAGATGTGCTTTTGTTTCAGTGGGACATTGATCTGCATCAGCCTCAGCTACTGCTATGTCTTACGGGAGCTTAATTCAGGTGCCTCATGCCCCATTCTCTCTAATGGGCTGGGCTCACAGATCAGACTACATTTCCCAGGATCCACTGGGGTCACGGCCCACCACAGGAGGAGTCCATGGAACATGATGGGGGATGTAATCCACCCTGAGGAGTCCAGTCCATACTAGAGGAAGGGGACACAAGACTCTGTTAATTTTTCAAAAATACAGCGTTACTTTGATTGTTATTTTTTATTTCCAATTTCATAAAAAAGGGATTGTTAAAATTGTTCCATTCAATTTTTTAGTAATTTTTAAAAATGGGAATTCTATCAAGTATATATTTTTTTCCCTCATCTCTAGAAACTGTTGTCATTCGCTATGTTTTAACAAAAAGGGCTATGGTCAATGTGGTTTCCAATAACACTGTCTTCTAGTTTTCAAACCTGAAGCATTGATTTAGCTGTGCCAAGGCAGAGCACTACACCGAATTTCTCCATTTGATCTCTTTGCTGTAAGGTTTACGGAGAAGCAATCCTATTCCGGGTCCATCCTGTTTTTCTGGCTCATCTTGGTTCAGTTTCACTCGACATTCACTCAGTTCTGTCAATTTTGAGGACTGTACTTGCTTTGGTGATTCTGTCTCTTTTCTATGTGGAGGAGGGGATGCCATCATGCCACCGGGCAGATCTCTGTGGACCGTCCCCCACAGATCTCAGCTAGGATTCCAGGGAATGAATAACTAGATATCTTTTCTTCAGACTGTGTTTAAGGCTGGAAAGAATCCCCAGATCATTAATGACTTGATGACCTTCTGAGGTCTCTTCCAGTTCTATGATTCTATGAATCTAATTTGTAGTTAAATTGTATTATGTATCTCAGGAGACGGGCTGGCTGGATCCTGCTCATGTGTTCAAGGTCTAACTCATCACCACATGTAGGGCAGGGAAGGAATTTCTCCCCTCTCACTCTGGAAGTGATGTTGGGGGAGGGGGCGGGGTTCTGCCTTCCTGTGCTGAATGGGGAGAGAGGGAGCTTGCTAAGATTATCTGGTTATATCTCACATCATCATTTCCCTCCCACTGCAGAGATCTCCCGCCCTGGTGCACCTCAGCTCCTCCGATTCTCTGCCCAATCTTGGAATACTCTTTTCTGCTGTAGGCCTCATTTTCTAATTTCAGGTGGTGGGTTTGGAGTGCTGGTGGCCTGTGATACACAGGGGGTCAGATGAGATGATATTGGAGATATTTAAGAGCAGGTTAGACAGACATCTGTTAGGGGTGATCTACGGTGCTTGATCCTGCTGTGAGGGCAGGGGACTGGACTCGATGACCTCTCGAGGTTCCTTCCAGTTCTAGCGTTCTACGATTCTATCTGGGAGTCCCTTCTAGCCCTAAAGCCTGTCTGAAGAAAAGATGTCTGCTTCTTCAATCCCTGGTCCCCCAGCTGAGGTTTGTGGAGGATGGTCTACAGCAGTCGTTCCCAAACTTTTTGGCATCATGCCCCCTTTTTGATTTTTGAGAAACCCTCACGCACCGCTCCCCAAATAGCAGCAAAACTTGTTGAGCAAAAAAAAAAAAAAAAAGAACTGACGGGGGCCAAAAAACAAAAATTGCAGCAAAACTAAGGGGGAAATAGGAGGAGAGAGGGAGAGGGGCTGGTCACCTTGCATACACACACCCCCTAAAATGTCTTCACTGGTAGCATGATGGCTTCCCCTCCTTCTATTTTGTGCTGTCTCGGCTAGGCCTTGACAAGAAGAACCCAATGCTTTGCAAGCTTAGTTGTGTGTGCACGCACGTGTGTGTGTGTGTGGAAGGAACCATCTTGGTTGTGTGTGTGTGTGTGTGTGTGTGTGTGGAAGGAACCATCTTGGTTGTGTGTGTGTGTGTGTGTGTGTGTGTGTAAGGAACCATCTTGGTTGTGTGTGTGTGTGTGTGTGTGTGTGTGTGGAAGGAACCATCTTGGTTGTGTGTGTGTGTGTGTGTGTGTGTGTGTAAGGAACCATCTTGGTTTTGTGTGTGTGTGTGTGTGTGTGTGTGTGTGTGTGTGTGTGGAAGGAACCATCTTGGTCGTGTGTGTGTGTGTGTGTGTGTGTGTGTGTAAGGAACCATCTTGGTTGTGTGTGTGTGTGTGTGTGTAAGGAACCATCTTGGTTGTGTGTGTGTGTAAGGAACCATCTTGGTTGTCTCTACCAGGATCTGTTCCTTCACAGGAGGAGGAGGAGTGGAGTCAGACCCGGGAATGCAGTTGCCAGGAACCCATAGGAGAATAATGCCCTGGGAAGGAGGGCGGGCGTCATGCATCCTGGTGGTACATCAAGAGGGAAGGGTGCTGCATGGTAAGGACGTGTTGTGCAATAGCAGAGGAGAAGCGGGTCTGGATATGGCTGTGGTAGCCAGGATGGGAAAAGTGGGTGGGTCCTGACTTCAGGTGGGCAGGAAATGATAGGACCATCTCTCTCTCCCCTCCAGCTGGCCACGGGGAGGAAAAGGATAGCTATACCAGCTAGGGGCCCCACCTGGCACTCAGGGCTTGCCCCGCTTGGTGCTCCTGCTGGGGAGGGTGATTGGGAGCTTGCCTTTCTACCCCGCCCAGTGTTTCCCAGGCAGAAGCAGAGCCAGCACTGGTGTCAATCAGCCTGGATCCTAAGTCACCCAGGCCCGCCTGCAGCTGCCGACTTCTCTACTTCCTTTAAACATCCATTCAAAGCCCTCTCTGTGCTGTTACATTGAAGTCAGCATGAGTCGTCAGCAAACCTAGGAGGCTGATGTGTACATGGTCTCTGTTGAAGGAGTAAAGTGTCTGTGAACTTCTGTTACGTTCTGAGGTACAATCCAGACCAGTGGCAGGCGGGGAGTGTCACCAGCTGACCAGTGACCCTGGGTTCCTTAAATGCTCAGTTGTTGTTTCTCACAGTCCGGAAACAACGCCAGCAGATAAGCCTGCACTGAGAAACTCTGCTCTGATTCCACTGCTCTGCTTGTTACACCCCAGCCATGCTCTGGTGTTCACCCACCGTGGTCACTCTTGGCCACATGACTCCCAACCCATGCCCAGTCCTGCGTTTTCCCAAACCGACATGCTCGGCAATGGCTAACCCTTTCCTGTGCCATTCACAGGGATAACAGGGTTCACTTGCTCTTTTAAACTAGAGTTAAATATCACGTGGATTCAAACACAGCACTCGGTTGATTTAGAGGGAACTCAAACAGGTTCATTGCCAATAGGACATAAGGTAAGTGATGCCAAGTAAAAGATGTAGGTAGAGATGCGTAGAAGCAAATCAAAGTGGAAAACACATATCTGAACATCTAACCTAGCAAGTTTAGCTGGCACAATCTAGTCTATCAAGGCACAATTGTTGTTAAAGATGGTTTATCTCCCCAGTCACTCTTAGGGTGTGACTAGACTACATGGCTCCGGTATGCCTCGTGAACTCAGGATTACAGGAGCAGTTGACAAAGGCTTCCCTTGTTGACCGTGCCGCGTTTAGACTGCCGCGCTGTGCCGGGTCAGTTGATTGTCGGCACAGCGTGGTGGCCATTTTTATTTTAATGAAGCGGGGATTATTTAAATCCCCGCGTCATTGACTATGTCTAGTAAACTACTTTACATGGCTCCGTCAACGCCGTGTGAAAGGTAAGTCAAGCATCTTTGCCCCTCTCTGTTACAGTCCAGTGAATAGAACAGGTGGTGACTGAGTGATCTCACAGCGAAGGGGACAATGAGGAGTCCTGTGGCACCTTGGAATCACCCCATTAAACATGCCATCTCTGGGAGTTCCTTCCCACCATCAGCGTTACAGATCTCTCAGGGCAGTTACTGCTGAGATGTTAGGTGAGTGTCACCGGGGAGGTGAGGTGTTGTGCACGAGAGGGGAAGTGGTCTGTCTGACTGTGAATAGAACAAGTAGTGATTGGGTGATCCCACAGAGAAGGGGACAGAGAAGAAACCAGCATGGAGCTCCCTTCCCCTCCAGACTCCATACTTCCTTCACCGCAGCTTGAATGAACATTGTTTTGGATGGAGTAAACTTTGTCCCTGACTTGATGAGCATCATTAAGACAAGTAACTTCTTTCTTTTGTTGTTTTTATATATACGCCCACCTCTGTACCTTCCACTCCAATGCATCTGATGAAGTGGGTTTTACCCCCGAAAGCCTATGCCCTAATAAATCTGTTAGTCTCCAAGGTGCCACAGGACTCCTCGTTGTCCCCTTCTCTGTGGGATCACCTAATCACCACTTGTTCTATTCACAATCAGACAGACCACTGATGTAAAGCCTGCATGTAAAGAAAATTGGTAGGTAGGAGGAGGATTGGGTAGGTTGAGATAACAGGACTTGTGATAAGAACATATCATGAGAGCAGAAGAACAGCCATGCTCCATCAAGCCAATGGTCCATCTAGCCTCCTTTCCTGTCTTCTGACAGGGGCGTCTGAGGGACCAAGCAGGGGATGCTCTAAAACCATTCATTGGGTCCAGCCTAGAATCTCACCCTTATTAGGCAAATACCCTCACTTCACGCACTGAAACAGGAGGAAATAAGAAAATAATAGTGCTTTATTGAAAAAGGAACAATGTTTCCACTCCTCAGCTCAGTGTGGACAAGCGGGCGAAACCCAGGAATGAGTGTGGGGTATAGACCCAGTTCTGGCCCCAGTTGGCAGAGGAAAGGAGGCTGTGATAGCCCTAGCCAAAGAACCTGGGTCCTTTTGTCTCTACCTGTATGTGCGTATAGATTTGGAGGTAGCTGGGCCTGTCCTCATTGTGTTGACAAAGACGGTGACCATCATGAGGAATAGTGAAACAGTTCAAAGGCAATTTCCCCCCCGGACAGTTCTGGTAGGCAGAACCCTAACTGTAGGGCTACTCCTATCCACACTAATTTTCCCTGTCCCCCAGAATTGCTCCTGGTTGCTCACTCTTTGTGCTGGGAAGACAAAGTTCTCTAATAAATCAGTGATTCCCTACAGGGCGAGGAGGAGGTGGAGATTGTTATCTGCAACTTATGTCCCAATAGAGGCGCCCTTCCTCTGTACTATCCTCCATAGGGCGTCCTTCACTTCCTTGTTCCTCAGGCTGTAGATGATGGGGTTCATCATGGGGATCACCACGGTGTAGAAGACAGCCGCCACTTGGTCTTGCCCTTCGGAGTAGCTGGAGCTGGGCCTCAGGTAGATGAAGAGGATGGTGGTGTAGAACAGAGTGACGGCCATCAGGTGGGAGGCGCAGGTGGAGAAGGCCTTGTGCCTGCCCTCGGCGGTGTGGATCCGCAAGATGTTGACCAGGATGTACACGTAGGAGACAAAGATGGTGAGGAAAGAGAAAAGGCCAATCAAGGAGGAGATGACGAAGAGCAGGACTTGGTTGACCAGGGTGTCAGAGCAGGAGAGCTTCAGTATCAAGGGCACATCACAGAAGAAATGGTCAATGACGTTGGAGGCACAGAAGGGGAGGCGGAAGGTAGTGTTTGTGTGTATCAGACCATTGGTGCAGCCCACTAAGTAGGAAGCCACCACCAGCCAGATGCAGACCTTCTGGGACATAACAACTGGGTATAGGAGTGGGTTACAGATGGCCGCGTAGCGGTCATAGGCCATGGCAGCCAGTAGGAGGCACTCCACAGTGGCAAACACAGCATAGAAATAGAACTGAGTGGCACAGCCAATGAACGAAATGGCTTTCTTCTCAGCCAAGAAGTTGGCCAGTGTCTTGGGGACGACAACAGTAGAATAGCAGAGATCTGAGAAGGACAAGTTACCGAGGAAAAAGTACATGGGGGTGTGAAGGCGGGAGTCGAGATGGATCAAGGCGATCATCCCAAGGTTCCCAACAAGGGTGATGAGGTAGATACCTAGGAACACCACAAAGAGGGCGACTTGGGTTGTCAGGTCACCTGTGAATCCCAAAAGGATGAATTCGCTCACTGTCGTCTGATTCCCCCCAGCCATTTCTGCAGCAGATGGTGTCTGGTTGGAGAAAGACAGAGAGTCAGTAAACACACACAGTGTTGTCACAGCTCTTACACTCCAGCCATCTCTGAAGTCTCAGAAAGCCTCAACTTGCAGGGAGTTTGGGATCCAGTTTTGGACCACTGTTATTTTTAAAAGCACTAAGAATGATCAGGAGCTTATTTCGAAATTGGGAGCATCTACTCAGCATTTATTTTGAAATTACTCCTCATACAATGAGGGTTACAGGAGTCGGAGTAAGAAGTCCGCCAGCTTGACAGTATTTTGACGGTATTTCGAAATAACTGCCTGCTGTGTAGATGAGATCTCCACCAAGGGATGTCAGAACTCTCAGTATGAGAGACACACATCTGTCCCTTTTGTTGTTTCCAAATCCCTTTTCTCTTATGTTCCCCATTGTCCCTACTCTTAAGATTAAACCAAAATCGGCCATCTGGTCACTCTGTTCATTTCTGGTCACACATTCCCGTAGGGTACCACACCCCGTGAGACATGCTGGGTAAGCACAGTCAGTAGACAGCCCCAGGACCTGGTGTCAGAGTTGGCATAACATAGGAAAAGTAAAGGCACAAGCTCTGACATGCAGGGAGACCAGAGAGGCGTCGTATATGCAGTGAACCCTATGATCATGGCAGATGTGCTCCATGGACTTGGGAGCTAGGATGCCTCCATGTATTTTGCCTTCCCCCAGCCCAGCTGCTCACACTGGTTGCTGGACTGAAGGGTTATTCCCTGTAACAGCAAAGCAATGGGACAAATTGCCAAGGTATGTGAGGGAAATCAGCCTCCAATAGAGATAATCCAATCAAGATTAGGGACAAATGCTGGATTAAGAGGTGGATTTTGTTATTTTGCATTTAGGCAGCACTTTCTACCTAGGGATCTCAGGGCACTTCATGGAGCTGAGTCAATGTTACTATCCCACATGCTTCAGATGGGGAAACTGAAGAACTGAGAAGCAATTGGCTGGAGCAGAGTTGGCAACTGTTGCCCAAAACTCTGACAAAAGTGTCTGGGGGTAAAACTAACTGTTGGTCCTGATGCTTTCGCTCCTCGAGAAACTCCCTGGCACCTCCTGCTGCCTCTGGAGATGGCGTGTCGCTATGGGGATGCCATATGAATCTTCACAGTCGCTGGCAGGAACAAGGGCAGGAAAAATAGTCGGGGCGTCAGTCATAAGACAACAAGAAAGAAAACGCAGCTAAGAGACAGTGGGAAGATGGTGTCTCATATTGGTATTATTTTGTATTGTGGTAAGACAGTGGTTCTCAGCCAGGGATACGGGTACCTGTAGGTGCACACAGATCTTCAGGGGTAACGCACCTCATGTCCTTATGGACCAGTGAACCTTTGCAGTCAGGCCCAGCCCTAGGGTAAGGTGAGCAAGGCAAATGCCTGGGACCCTGCATTTTCAGGGCCCCGTGCTACTGAGTATTCACCATCCACCAGCCGGGTCTGGGGCCCTGCTCCCAGCGTCCTGCCTGTGGCCCTGCAAACCCTTTGGCTGGGGCCTGTTTGCAGTGGATTCTCTTGAGGGTTAGCTCCCAAAGTAACATTGATTCAAGTTGCGGGGAAGGCAACGAGGAGTCTGGTAAAGATGGACGCTCCGTGCTTTCTTCCCCCATTTGTTAGCTCGCTAGCTCAGTTTAATATGAAAAAATGGAGCTTCGTGGCTTTTACTGGGCCTGTCAGAGAATCAGATACACAATCCTCAGGCTAAGGCAGACTTCTAACACTCCCGACATGCCTGATTTAAACACACTTTGGTCGTAATTCCATCATGTGAGAATATTAACAATAGAGGAGTTGTTAGTTTTCCAGTGATGCCTCATGAGGGTCTGAACACAACAGCATGCTTAAGGTCGCAAGTCTGATCATTGTGATTAGTACTGTATTTCTAAGGAACTGACTGGCGGTAGGCAAGCTGTTAATATCTGCTACGTCTTCCACGTCACCCAATCCTCAAATGGGATTATTCACTGAGGTATAAATAGTTTATTGTTAATTATTATTAAGCTTCAAGTCTGGAGACGTAAGCCTCTGTTTGTGTTTCCAGCCCTGTTAACACATGGATGCTCCTACTGATGGTCTAACACACACAGCCACTTCTCTCTGAAGTCGAGATTCATACAGTAATGGAAGTGGTATATACAGTATATGGATGTATTGGTTAGCAAATAGATGATGGTCTCTGTCTAGCCTTCTCTCTCAATCCTTCGCTCGTAAAGGTTTTACGAATTGGCAGAGAACGTCTTCCTGCTGTTGACCATTTTTTACCACCAAGATTTGACCCACTCAATCATTTTGGCTTAGATTCGCCGGTGTCATGGGACCTCAGAGTTACAAACACCTCAGGAACGGAAGAGGTTTGTGACTCGGAAATGTTCGTTCAAAACATTCAGGTGGTTCTTTCAGAAGTTGGCAGCTGAGCACTGAGTTAGTACAGCTTGGAAACTTTACCACAAGGAAGAAAAAATGCCGCTTTCCTTTGATTTTTTTTTTAGTGGTTTATGTAGTAACATAAAAGCCTAAAACATTATCCCAGGTCTGAGTCCTGAGGCCTAGCTAGCAATTTACATTTAACGCCACACCACACTGTATTTGGTGTGTGTGAGTGTGTATGTGTGTGTGTGTTTGCTGTTGCCTGATCATTTACTTCTGATTCCAAATGAGGCATGTGCTTGGCCGATCAGTTCATAACTTTGATGTTCTTAACTTGGGGGCTTACTTTACTTTCTAGCTGCCTTGCCCAGTTCCGGCCACTCAAAGCATCTGTCAGCCTTGTCGAATTGGCTAGAGCAAGCAGCGTGTCTGCCTTGTGTCGCTAGAACGGTGCAAAGCAGCCTGTGCATTTGGCCATTCCTTTGTGCGGATCGTTAATACGATGCTCAGGGTCAAGGCAGCTGGAAGGAAATATGATAAAATATTTGTGGACAGCTAGCTACATAGCAGAAGGTAGAGGTTATTTTTTAAGGTTATTTTTGATCTTTTCTCCCTGTAATATAAAGGAAATAGCAGAAAGGCTCTTTCACTTACCTTTCCCCACTTTCACTCAGACTACAATATATTGCAAGAACTTCCCACTCCAGAGCCTCCAACTGGGTTGCTGCATCAAATGGCCTTTCCTTTCTAGCCAGTCTCTCTATCTAGGCACCTCCTTGGACATCCTCGCCATTGTCTCTGAATGCCCGCATTTCTCCCCCCACCACAGCAAATTCTCACTGTTGGGACGGTGACATCGTAAGATTATTCCAGCGTTGTTGAGTCTCAGGGTTCAGCAGCCTGCCTATGCAGCACCGTGACATCTCTCTTGCTGACTCTGGGGCTGCATCCACACCGTGAGGATTTATATGGAGAGTCTGTGACCATGGGACCCGCTCCCAGAGGCATCTCTGACCTTAGGTGCACAACAAGGCAGCAATTACAATTACCACTGCAGCCTTTGGCATTGGAAAGTCATTGCACGGACACTAGGGAAACTAGGGGAGAAAACTGAGGAGCGACTAGAGATGGCCGGGGGCAAGACTCATGCCCAACACAACTCTCAGGATTGTTGGTGTGATGAGAGCATCAGGTCTCCAGCACAGCTGGCTGGGGCAGATGTGCAGAAAGAGAGTTCTGAGGATCAAGTCCAAAACTCTAGAATGGAGTGGGCAAGATATAGCCCGGGAGCTAGATCCAGCCCACCAAGCCTTTCAGTCCAGCCTGCCAACCCACCCCACTGCAGACCTGCGGACTGCTCCATCTGCTTCTCTGCACCGGGGGAGAAGCTTTGCATGCTGTGAACCCCTTCCTTCACCCAAACTTCCTCGGACCCCCACCTTCTCCTGCACCCCAAGCCCCCTTCTATACCCAGCCTCCGTCCCTGGCCCCACATCCCCTCCATAGAAAAGTGAGGCCTTTGACCACTTACCAAAATCTTGGCGTGGCCCCCCCCCCATCAGAAATTATTGCTCACCCCTGTTCTGGATGCATCATGAACCTGGATAGAACCACATGTTCCTTCTCAATGGGAGGGAGAGAGGCAGGAAAACACTACGGCTACGTCTAGACTGGCGCAATTTTCCGCAAATGCTTTTAACGGAAAAGTTTTCCGTTAAAAGCATTTGCGGAAAAGAGCATCTAGATTGGCACGGACACTTTTCCGCAAAAAGTGCTTTTGTGGAAAAGCGTCTGTGCCAATCTAGACGCACTTTTGCGCAAAAAAGCCCCGATTGCCATTTTCACCATCGGGGCTTTTTTGCGCAAAACAAATCTGAGCTGTCTACACTGGCCCTTTTGCGCAAAAGCTTTTTGCTGAATGGGAGCAGAATAGTATTTCCGCAAGAAGCACTGATTTCAGACAGTAGGAAGTCAGTGTTCTTACGGAAATTCAAGTGGCCAGTGTGGACAGCTGGCAAGTTTTTCCGCAAAAGCAGCTGCTTTTGTGGAAAAACTTGCCAGTCTAGACACAGCCTACTGGTTTGTTTGGTTTTTTTGTGTGTGGGGGGGCATAAATAAAGGATGCCGCCTTAAGGAACAGAAGCCCAGATCCCCAGCTATCATAAGCTGGCACAGTTCCATTGATCTCACTGATTTACACCTGTTCAGGTTCTGGCTCCTCATGCCTCTACCTCTCAGGGTCAAGGAGACTGGCCCCTACAATTTTCTTGAAGAAATCCGGAACAATAGAAGGCAGGTCAAGCCAGTTAGCCAGAGCTGGTCCACAACATTTTAGCACCTGAGGTGGGGAGCTCAAATGACGCCACCATGCCTCCTCGCTTGGGCCAAAACTTTGAAAGGTCTCAATTCTGTGGGACCTAATGGCACCGCCCCCCCCCCCCACCGTCTGGCACCTGAGGCGTCCGCCTCAGTTTGCCTTGTAGTTAGCCCTAAACCCCCTTTCCCTTTGCGCCCCTAGTGAAATGTGGCCCACATCCAGAAAGACAGACCCAAAGAATTGCACCTTTAAAAGTCTTTGTGATTTGAAGAACCCAATCACATAGGAGAATGGAGGCAGAATGTTTCTAGAGAGTTCCGAGAAGGAATATTACTTCTCTGGCACATCGCTTTAGTGAGAGTTTGCTAAGACTTGCCCTCAGTTAACCATTGGCCAGATTAACCCTAAGCCCCGTGACACTTTCTGGCGCAGAGCTAGAAGTCACACTACTCTTTGCAACCAGGAGAAAGGCAAAATGGGGGGAAAACACCACTGTGGAGTTGTAGTTACATGTATACATTGCTACATGCTGCAATGGCCGTTCATGGAATTTTACTATGGATTTATTAAGCTACTTGGTAAATAGCGCTTTTAATAGGAATCTAAATTCCTTGGTTGTTAACTCCCAGAAAACAAACACGTCATGTTTAATCAAAATATGTTGATTAAATCAAGGGTGTTGTAGCTGGAACTAAACATGTGTTTGAAAAAGAGACATTATGTAATCGAAATAGGAACATGGTGAATGGTGACTAATACATTATATTTAGAACCCTTTCTAGTTCTTTTAACTTGAATAAACCCGAAAGGGTACAGTCGAACAATGCTGTAACCTTTGCATGAACTCTTGCTTTGTATGTGTACGGGGAGCGTTTCAGCATGGGAGACTGTGAGACACAAAACTTGTGAAATACACTCAGGAGCCGTCAGCTGTTTGTGTTGTGGTCTGGTGCGACCAACCCTTTGTGTCTTTCAAATGGGGAGCCAGATAAGAGAAAACTGGGAAGGTCTATAGCGCCAGTCAGTCTCATATACAATATTAACAGTGCACACAGGATCAGTATTATATAGCGCACCATGTATGTTTTGTATAAGACATATATTCATGTTATGCTGTTTCCAAAATTATTTTAACCTATGTTAAGATGCTTAACCAAAGGGCATGTAGCGATGTTCCTGCTAATCTTTTCCACCTATGTGCAGATTTTTTCCCATCCCGTGCAGAATAAATTTTGTTATGTGCACCGACAGCTGTGTGAATGTGCACCACCAGTAGAAACAAACAAATAAAACCCCTAGCTGCGGATGCTCTGCTTATCAGCGGCATGGCATTGAAATCTCTCCTGAATGGCCACGCACGTGCCCAGCTTACAGGGACCACTGCCATGTAGAGTGTTGAGAATATAAGAACAGCCAGACTGGCTCAGACCAAAGGTCCATCCAGCTCAGTATCCTGTCTGCTGACAGTGGCCAATGCCAGATGCCCCAGAGGGAACGTACAGAACAGGTCACGATCAAGTGATCCCTCTCTTGTCACCCATTCCCAGCCTCTGACAGAGACTAGAGACACCATTCCTGTCCATCCTGGCTAATAGCGGTTGAGGGACCTCCCCTCCATGAATTTATCTAGCTCTTTTTCGAACCCTGGTAAAGTCCTGGCCTTCTCAAGATCCTCTTGCAGGAAATTCGACAGGCTGACTGTGCATTGCATGAAGAAATACTTCCTCGGCTACGTCTAGACTGGCATGATTTTCCAGAAATGCTTTTAACGGAAAAGTTTTCCGTTAAAAACATTTTCGAAAAAGAGCGTCTAGATTGGCACGGACGCTTTTCCACAAAAGCACTTTTTGCGGAAAAGCATCCGTGGCCAATCTAGACGCGCTTTTGCGCAAAAGCGCCCCGGTCGCCATTTTCGCACTCTGGGCTTTTTTGCGCAAAACAAATCTCAGCTGTCTACACTGGTCCTTTTGCGCAAAAGTTTTGCGCAAAAGGGACTTTTGCCAGAACGGGAGCAGCATAGTATTTCCGCAAGAAGCACTGATTTCTTACAGTAGGAAGTCAGTGCTTTTGCGGAAATTCAAGCGGCCAATGTAGACCGCTGGCAAGTTTTTCCGGAAAAGCGGCTGATTTTCCGGAAAAACTGGCCAGTCTAGACACAGCCCCTTTGGTTTGTTTTAAACCTGCTTCCTATTAATTTTATTCAGTGACTCCCCTAGTTTTTGTGTTATGGGAAGGACTAAATAACTTTTATTTCTTCACTTTCTCCAGATCAGTTGTTATTTTATAGGTCTCTCTCCTATCCCACCTTAGTTGTCTCTTTTCCAAGCTGAAAAGTTCCCGTTTTATTAATCTGTCCTCATAGGGCAGCTGTTCCAAACTCCCTAATCATTTTTGTTTCCCTTTGCTGAACCTTTTCTAATGCTAAGATATCTTTTGGGGGATGAGGTGACCACATTTTCATGCCTTATTCAAGATGTGGACATACCATGGATGTATATAGAAGCAATAAGATATCCTGTCTTGTTCTCTATCCCTTTCTTAATGATTCCCACCCGATCACAGGTGGTCAGCTTCAATGTAAAAATGCTCATGATGTGAGTGTTCCAACCCTGGAGGGCAATTCTCACAGCCAGGTGCTCAACAACTGAACTAAAATACAACAAAATAAATAAATCTGGTATAAACTGTTCCCACATACTGAAAGTCAGAGTTCAGGGTGGGCTTTTTTTTTTTTTTTTGGAATCTCCAATGTGCATTTCTATCCGAGCTTCTTTATTTTGAATGTTTAGCAGCTCTAGCATTTAACTGCATCACGTTTACTGATAATTAGACTTTGAGATTTTAGGCACTGCCATGGATTGGAGAGCAGGGTTCTTAGGTTCTTGTGTGTTGCCAGAAGCTGGGACTGGATGAGAGTGGGTCATTCAAATTTGCCCTGTTCTGTTCATTCCCTCTAAACAAGACCATCCTTAGGCATATACAGAATACACTGCTGCAAAGGGCACCACTAAATTTGGAACACTGGGTGCCCCACATTTAGTGGTGCCTTAGGCAGCTGCGTACTGTGTATACCTAAGGCCATGGCTGTGGGATGGGACAGTTAGGTACAAGCAGTCGTGGCTCTGATGGAAAGCCCTCAGCCATGTTTATACCTTAAAGCAACGTTTCAACTAATTTGGAGAGAGAGATTTCATTGCACACTTGCTATGGGGGGAAGCTGTAGATACGCTATATCTTGATTTTAATAAGGCTTTCAGCACTAGCCCAAATAACACAGACTCATAGAATTCTAGAATTGGAAGGGACCTTGAGAGGTCTTCGAGTCCAGTCCCCTGCCCTCACGGCAGGACCGAGCACCATCTAGATCATCCCTGACAGATGTCTATCCAACCTGCTCTTAAATATCTCCAGTAATGGAGATTCTACAACCTCCCTAGGCAATTTATTCCAGTGCTTAACCACCCTGACAGGTAGGAAATTTTTCCTAATGTCCAGCCTAAACATCCCTTGCTGCAATTTAAGTCCATTGCTTTTTGTCCTGTCATCAGAGGTCAAGAACAATTTTTCACCCTCCTCCTTAGAACACTCTGTGATGGGCCCACTAGGGCCCGCAATGAACCCGGTGGGAGTTCGGAGGTCGGTGCGACGTCAGCCAGTCAGCTGACATAGCTGCAGTGCAGCAAACCCTTCAGGGCATGCGCTGACACCTGCGGGAATCCAGCTGGTCAGCTGGGAAGGAGGGGGGACCGGCAGATGCCGGAGAGTGTCCATCACCAACCATGAGACTGGCGGGGGCATGCAGTGTGTGGGGGCGGAGCCTGATCCCCAGTGCACAGTGCCCCAGTGTGGCAGGATGCCCAGGGGGCGGAGCCACGTACCCCCGCAGCCATTAGCGGGCCATTTGAAAAGGCCCAGCGGAGAAGACAGGGAGGCAGCTCACAGAGCAGAAGCCACCAAGAGACAGGCCGGGCGAACTGAGCCGTGCCTAAGTGGGGGGTCAGCCCGTGATTCCAGAGAGGATGGAGCAAGGCAGCAGAAGCCAGGGAAGATGCCGGAGCGGTTAGCCCCATGCGTTCACTCGGGGGAAACGCTGCACTGGAGGGGAATAGGAAGCAGCCTGGGGCAGAACATTTTTGGTGCCCGTGGGGTGACGAGCTTCGGGGTGGATCCCTGTCAGCCAGGTGGGAATGAGACAACCTGCACTCTTAGGGCTCCCGGGTCCCCCTATTTCCCCTCCGCCTTCACATCCACTCCATCCCCATTGACTACGCATTACAGTGGGCCTAAGTTCCAACCGACCAGGCACTGAACTTACACGGACCCTGGAGGGCCACGAACTAGGGAGGTAGAGAACCCTGGGAGAAGTCCCTGTGACACTTGGAAAGAGGGATCACTGGTGGGGAGCTCACGCCCTAACACGCCCGCGGCAGGACTCATAGACAGAGGGCTCGCTGAACACCCACCCCGCCTAGTATGAGCTCACAGCAGCCCAAATGGTCACTTTGGCCGCTATGGGATCCCCAGTCTCTGTTATTGAGGCAGGGGGGATAAAGTGTTGTTACCCTGATTATGTGAATCAAGGACAGTGGAACAGTTTTATGACAGAGGGATTCGCCATCAACTAAGTAGCACTCACTAGACAAGGGGCATGGGTTCCAAACCCAGTCAAATTGAGAGAGGCTGGGGACAGGTCTTTGTACCTGGTGGTGGGGCCCTGTCTGAGGGTCTGGAACACCAACTGCAGCCCCTCCTCCCTCCCCCACTGTGGAATATCAGAGCTAATCTGGATTCCATTAGGAGTCTAGTTACAGGCTGCTGAGCTGACTTCACTTTGGGCCAATAGTGCACTAGCACTGAGGCTCCTTTACTATGAGCTAAAGAGCTGACATCTACTATGAGCTGAAATCACTGAAGGCTATGTCTACACTGGCAGCTTCTTGTGCAAGAAATCAGCCGCTTTTGCGCAAAATCTTGCCGCCTGTCTACACTGGCTGCTTGTATTTGCGCAAGAACACTGACTTTGTAATGTACAAAATCAGTGGTTCTTGCGCAAATACTCTGATGCTCCTGCTCAGGGATAAGCCCTCTTGTGCAAATATTCTTGCGCATGAGGGCCAGTGTAGATAGCCACGTTTATTTCTTGCGCAAGAAAGCCCGACGGCTAAAATGACCATCGGAGCTTTCTTGCGCAAGAAAGCGTCTACACTGGGCACGGATGCTTTTGTGCAAAAGCAAATCTTATGCTCAAAGGCACATGCCAGTGTAAACGCTCTCTTGCGCAAATACTTTTAACAGAAAAACTTTTCCGTTAAAAGTATTTGCGCAAAATCTTGCCAATCTAAATGCTGCCTTCCACAAGAGTGCATCTACACTAGTGTGTGCTTTTGCACAAGAGCATCCATGCCAGTGTAGATGCTCTCTTCCGCACGAAAGCTCTAATGGCCATTTTAACCATAGGGGCTTCTTGTGCCAGAAATTCATGTTGCCTGTCTACACTGGCCTCTTCTGGAAGAGCTCTTGCGCAAGAGGGCTTATTCCTTGTGGGGAGAGGAATAACTCTTCTGGAAGAAGCCCTGTTTTACAACGCTGTACTGTACATTTACTTCTGGAAGAACACTTGTGCAGTGTAGACAGCCAGCAAGTTTTTGCGGAGGAACGGCTGTTCTTCCAGATGAAGCTGCCAGTGTAGACGTTGCCTGAATGCTGTGGGGAGCCTAAAGCTAAATTGCTGAGCTGCTAGCAGAGCAGTTTGCGGGAACGACCCAGAGGAGCAGCTGGCGGGAACAACTGGTGGGTGGCTGGTAGAAGCAGCGGCAGGAGGCCTGCAGAGCGGATGGTGGGAAAGACTGGCAGGTGGCCAGTGGAACAGCTGCGGGAATGACAGGTGGGTGGCTGGTGGAGTGGAACGAGACGGAGAGGTGGAGCAGGGCAGTTTGTGGGATGGCTGGAGCAGCTCGCGGGGACAGCAGGTGGAGTGTGGCGGAGTGACTGGCATTGAAGACAGCAGCAGAACCCTGCTGAAAAGTGGGGCCCTTGGCAGACCATGTAAGGTTCATCAACCCTCTACCCCCTCCGTTTCACCCAGGTTGGGAAGTAAAAAACCCTGCAGGTAAACCTTTGAACCCTGGGGTGGCACTGACCCGGGACAGAGATTTTTGGGGTGTCGGACTTTGGGTGATTTTTGGGCTGCAGGACTCAAGAGACTCTTGGGTTGTTGGACTCTTGGGGACTTTGAGTGATTCTTGGCTGGGGGTGGGTCTTTGCTCATGGTTTGGTTGATGAATCCTAGTTGTGGTGTTTTCCCAATTTAATGCTGATGTCAGTTACCTCATGTTATTAAAGATTTGCTGCTATATCGAGGCTCTGTGCTTGTGAGAGGGGACGAATTGCCTCTTTGAGGCACCCAGGGGTGTGTGCAAGATTTCCCAGGTCACTGGGTGGGGGCTCGAGCCGGTGTTGCATTATGTTGTTGGGAGGGGACCCCTAGGCAGTGAACCCGGCCCTTGCTGCTATTAACTCAGCCTAGCAGAAGGGTTACACGTACAAGGGTCTGGTACATGTTACACTGCTGTGGGGCAGTCTGGTTCTGACCTAAGAGACAGCAGTGGGAATCCGAATTAACTCGACTGGCATTATTGAGGTTCTCCAGAGTTATAGCAAGGCAACTGAGAGAAGAGTCTGGCCCATGATCTCTAGACCAACACTGGAAACTTACTTAAAGGGACTTTTGCGGAGGTGACCAATCAAATGGAATGGAATGCGTCCACCTCATTCTAGAATCTTATGAAACCAGGGGATAGGTGGATCCTAACCAGCCGAGGAGTCGTCCCTCCGCCCTTGTTGTACCATGTCCACCAGGAAACACATGGCAACAACTTTAATTGCATGTGCTGTGCATGCCAATTGTTCTGGGAGCAAAGAGGCTCCAGGGAGCAAATCTCAAAGTTTCCAAAGCCAAATTTAACCCCTGCTACCCCAGAAAGCCGTTCCAGAGCTATTAAAGGTAACGTCGGTGTGGTGAGCAAGCAGAGAAAGGGGCAACGTTGGCTGAGTTTTGGGGATCTAACCAGGTCCTGCTTCCATTCTTCTCCACTCATTCTAGGTGAACGAAGGAAAGATGAAGAGGTACCACCAAGTCATGGGCAAACAGGTCAGTCTCAGAGCGTTTCTGCCTAGAATTAAAACTACAGTGTGCCATTCATGGGAAGGGGAAGGAGGGATTATCCTGAGAGGAGAACTTTCTGCACTTATTTACTGAGGAAAAGAAGGAAAGAGCTTTGCCAAGGACAAGGAAAAACAGGTTTAACAGGAAAGGAAGAAACTCCCCATTGAGTCAGGGAACATCTCTACTAAAGCCAATATAGTGGCCAGTCTGGTGCTGCGCACAGCACCATGAGGGTAGAAGGTTTCCACATTGATGGAAGACATTTTTCCATCTGTGTAGTTAATATATATCCCTGAGGCCACGTCTACACTGCAACCCTATTTTGGGATACCAGAGTATCCCAGAATAGCTGTCCCGCATCTTAACAGCAAGCCTGTTATTTCGGGCTTGGTCTTTCGACGTCCCGGTAAACCTCATTCCACAAGCAGTAAGGGATGTTTCGGAATAGCGGGTTATTTCAAAATTTGGTATTATGTAAACAGTGCCAAATGATGAACTAAGCTATTTTGAAATAAGATATGCAATTTGCGTAGCTCAAATGGTGTCTTATTTCGAACTACGGTGCAGTGCAGGAATAGCCTGAGAGGCAGTACCTCAGTGCAGGGAAAAATTACACTGAGTGTTAGTGCAACCTACCTGCCTCGCACAGGGCGTGAAAAGTTTCCCTGCCCTGTGCACCTTGGTCTAATTGTTAAGTTTAAACCAGGCCTCGGAGAAGCTACCGATGGAAAAGACCAATGGAAATCTAGTCCTGTCTCCCTGCCGGGGCAGAAAAATCTGCTTTGGTCCTCACTGTAAATATTCCAGCTGCCCCAGCTGCCCAGTAGAGATTAATTTGCAATCTGATTGATCTTGGAGTCAGGCTGCTTAGAAACAGTAGACAGATTTTGTTCTCATAGGTTTTCCCCAGACGTCAGCCCTTCCAGCTACCTGATCCATGGTGGTGTTCTTCTCTGAGCCCCAATTCCTTTTTTGGGGAAGAGGTACCTCAACTACGGACTCAGTGAGGCTCCCTGAGCCAAGAATCAAACAAACAGGGAACCCTCCCGAACCATGGCCCCTTTCCTGTAGGTTTGCAGGCAGGGCATGCTGTCCCCACCCAACCGCAGGGACACCAGAACAGGGAACTATGCAAATCGCGTAGCTTATTGTAACTGTATTTTGAAATAGCTTAATTTGTAATTTGGCGCTGTCTGCACAGCACCAAACTTTGAAATAACTTGCTTTTCTGAAATGCCGAGGGTTACCAGGACGTCAGAATAAGCTGCTCGTTATTTTGAAATCTATTTCAAAATAACGGGCTGCTTTAATAGATGCGGAATAGCTACTTTGGGATACTTCCGATATCCCAAAATAGCTCTGCCGTGTAGACGTACCCTAAGAGATTCGGTAGAGCTCAGAGCCTGCTTTGTGTGATCTGTGTTGCTAATTCCAATCCAGTGCCTGCAGTTAGGATCGAGTTGGTTTGTTTGTTTTGGTGGGAGGGTGTATGGTGCTATGCAGGGATTTTTTTTCTTATTCTTTTTGTAGATGGTGCCTAGACAGCACAGTGGTGGGCATGCTGGAGGGAGAGGGGAAGGGACTGGCAGGTCTTTTGCACAAGCAAAGAAGGGCATTCGTGTGTGGACTCTCTGTGTGTCTGGGGCATTGTGTGTGTGTCCCTCAGTGTGTGTGCATGTGATATTGGGTATGGAGGCGCGTGGGCAGGTGTGTGAGTGTCTTCCCCTGTTCAGTGCTCAAGCAGGCGTCTGTCCCACTGCAGGACTCCTTGTGAGATCATAGAAAGGTCTGTACAACGGGAGGGGACCTAAAAAGGCCACCCCTAGTTCAGGCCCCTGCAGGACTAAGTATTATCTAGTGCAGGGGTGGCCAACCAGTTAGAAACTGAGCCAAAATAGCTGTGGATAGAATGCAAAGAGCAACGTATTAGATATATAAGTATATACAAATTAATATCTATCGATCGATCGATAGATAGATAGACAGATAGATATAGTACACAAAATAGAGTGATAAAAATAACATTATAGGACATTTTGGTTCTGTTGTACAATACTTGACAGATAGATATCTAGTCCGCTGATTGGCTACTAATGACCAGTTAATGATTTACTGATTGGCTCACATTCAGCAGTAAGGTACAGATTTAAACGTATACAATAGGCAATGAAAATTAGTAATAGACAACAAATATTAACAGACCATTTACTAAAAACCAATAAAAAAAGTCTCTAGTCACTTAAATTCATGGCCAGTCTATTGCTGTTCAGAAAACTTGGCAAGGAACAAAAATCAAATTAAAAAAACCCAACCCTTTGAAAATACAGTAATATTCTCACACTAAAAATAAGCATCCCCACCATGTATTTTAAATTTAACACTACTGCCCTACTAGGTCCTGGGTTTTTTTTAAAATTAAACGGAACTGAGAAGTAAATTAACACAATTTGAAGTGCCTCTTTCACTCCAATTTGTTGATCTCTGGTATGGTTTCCTCGTTTTTTTGGGTTTTTTTACTTATGAAGATGATGGCTTTTTTATAGTTCTAAAAATTCAGGTCTGTCCCAGACTGCAAAGATGAGAGGCTCAAAAACAATAAGGGAGAGACTCATATCTCAGAGTAATTGCTTCAGCCTGGCAGAATGGCCATGAGCAGTCTGGACACGCGGCTCCGAACGAGCCATAGCCCTATGAGCTGCATTTCTTTGAGCAAAGAGCCGCATGCTCTAGACATTTCTAGAGTGTCTCTGACAGGTGTTTGTCTAATCTGCTCTCAAAAAAGTCCCCTGACAGAGACTGCACAACAAGTTATTCCAGTGCTTAACCATCCAGACAGTTAGGAAGTTTCTTCTCAGGTCCAACCTTCTTCCTCCCTGCTAACTAGATGCTTCCAGAGACTTTAATCCCTTTGGTGTGGTGAGGGCCAGAGAATTGGAGGGAGGCTGGTACCATTCTGGCATGAAGCACGGGGGCACAGCTGATGGGGGATGGGGTGGGAGATGGGGGCTGCTCCAGCTCATGGGCTCTTCTGGCTCCTCTTCAAGAGGCAGGCCAAGAGCTGCTTCCAGGGGATCTCGGGCCATGGGCAGAGCATGTCGGAGAGGATGAGGGGGAGGATTTTGTGAGAGAAGCTCTGGTTGAGGGTGCTGGATGTGTCAGTGCCTGGGGCAGCCACACCCTTTAGCCTACTGAAATTGGTTTTTCAGTCTTACCTGTTTGTTACTTGTTGGAACGTAGCACAGGCAAGTGTTTTATAGATTCCTAGAATCGTAGGACTGGAAGAGACCTCACACGGTCCTCTATTCCATTCCTCGGCACCCATGGCTGGGCTAAGTACGGGGACAACAAACAAAAGGAAGTTTGTCTTCACTCCGCACACAGTCAACCTGTGGAACTCCTTGCCAGGGGATGTTGTGAAGACTTGGACTTTAACAGGATTCAAAAAAGAGCTAGATAGATTCATGGAGGTTAGGTCCATCAACGGGACTTAGGATGGGTAGGAATGGTCTCCGTGGCCTCAGTTTGTCTGGAAATGGATGACAGGAGATGGATCACATGATGATTCCCTGTTGTGTTCCTTTCCTCTGGGGCATGTGGTGCTGGCCACTGTCAGCAGACAGGACACTGGGCTAGATGGATCTTTCGTCTGACCCAGTATGGCCGTTCTTATGTTCTTACCCCAAAAATTTGGGGCACAGCTGGGTCTTAATGTCCACCCACCTGTATCTTCCTTCCCTGTTCCCTGGCTCTGCTTCCTCTGGAGAGGACCTAATTAACTTAAAAGTGAAAAATCTGGCCAGATCTATTAGCAGAACATTGAAACTGAAAGAGCCATTCAAGTGATAATGAAGCCATTTAAGAGGCATTTGCCAACCCTAAGTATATGCTGTCAATTTCTAAATTTACTGACAGAGAGAGCGTGGAATTAACATTCATTTGCAAATTTGACACTGTTTCCCTGGGCTTGAACAAAGACATCAATGGAACATCACATTATAAAGCTAAACGTCCTCCTTTTAACATAAAACGCTAAGTATGGGACCTTTCCAGCCCACTTAATTAGCCTCATTAGCACCAGGGCAATGCTGATTTAAGGTACGCAACTCCCGCTACATGAATAGCACAGCTGGAGTTATCATACCTTAGGTCAAATTGCCACAGGATCTCCACTGTGAGGGGTTGATGGGAAAAACTCCTGTCAACTTCCCTTACGCTTCTCATGCTGGTGGAGTATGGCAGTTGAAGAGACAGTGATTAGTGGTTGATTTAGTGGGTCTTTACTAGACCCACTAAATCGAACCCTGAAGGATTGATCATGCAGCACTAATCTCCCGATCAATGTAAACCTGTCCTCAGATAGTAGTGGCATCTACGAAGATGGGCAATTCAAAAAGATCCATTGATGGAAGAAGGAAGCCCCTAAATGTCCCTTGAATCAGCCTACATTTAAACACAAGCAGCTCACGAAGGGATGTTATACTAGCCATGTTGGGTGGATTGAAGAACAAATGCACCATGGACACCACTGGGGGTTTGAGACGGAGGAACCAGGCCCCTAAAGTGTAAGGCTTTTTGTACATGAGGGAGCAACCTAGTGGCCAGTGCTTATTTAAAGGGTGCACTCTTATGGGTAACCTTAGAGCCAGATTCAGAACTTTAGAGGCCTTAAGCACTGAAAAGATTATGGTGCCCCCCATATGTAATTCAAAATAAAAACAATACTATACCATAAAATAATATTTTATTTTTCAAAATGACACAAAACTTACATGTATGCTGAAATTAAAATAGCTTCTTTCTAGATTTCTTGATTGCAAAATTCTGGATAAGTTCATTGATGCTGACTCGACGAAGCATGTCCGCTTCCATACACAATAGGGAAAGTGAATCAAGTCTGTCCTTCCACATTGTTGTTCTCTGAGGGTTTTTTATTCTTTACAGCTGAGAAAAAGAGCGTTCTGCGGAGCAGTTAGCAATCATCAATGTGAGAAAAATATGTAGTGCGATCTCTATATTTGGAAATACACATTGTAGTCTGTCTTTCAATATTGTGTCATGAAGATCAATGTGACTGAATTTCATTTTTCCTGTTTCATTAAACTTTGCACGCATATAACAATGGAACTGCCATACTTCTCCACAGAGATTCATGTTCAAGTCAACAGGGTCTGAGTCAATTAGCTTTTGGGAACCTTGTGAATATTGTTCATCAGATAAGTCCATATCGTTTAGAAAAGAAAATCTACTTGATACTTCTTTGTACACTTCACCTCTCCTCTTCATATGAGCTTCAAGTGTATCAGTTATAGTGTAGTAATTTGTCTCTAGGGCTGTGTCCAGACTCAGGGGTTTTTTCGGGAAAAGTAGCCTTTTTCCGAAAAAACTTCCCCTGCGTCCAGACTCAAGCCGCGTTCTTTCGAAATTAAATTGAAAGAACGCGGCTTTTCTTTCGATGGCGGTAAACCTCATTTCACGAGGAAGAACGCCTTCTTTCGAAAGTTCCTCTTTCGAAAGAAGGCGTTCTTCAATGTAAATAGGGCTTCTTCGAAAAAGAGCATCCAGACTCACTGGATGCTTTCTTTCGAAAAAGCAAGCCGCTTTTTCGAAAGTTCAACGTGCAGTCTAGACACTCTCTTTCGAAAGAGGCTCTTTCGAAAGTATCTTTCGAAAGAGCCTTTTTCGAAAGAGGCTTGCAGTCTAGACATAGCCTAGGATTCAATGCTGTTTCTATTGCACTGCTATCATTTGCTTGTTTTTTCCTGATTCGCTTGCGAGACTGGGCTTCTCTGTAGTTAGTATCAGGCAAGATATCCTTTGATATGTCTTCAAAACATTCAAAATCATTCCTCAAAGTGTGTAAGTAGTCTGCTAATGATTGACCGAGGTCTGCACATGTTTTCAAATCCAATTCTTTTTCTTGGAGAGCTTGACTTGTGTGGTAAAAGTGTTGTAAAATTTCATTCCGCATGGTCAACATGAATACAAACTTGCATCTTGTTTGCAATGTTTTCTGCCTCTCGTATAGTTTCTTCCTTTTGTGATTGGTCTTCAGCTATACTTTCTAATCCATCCACAATCTTTGAGTAGGACTCCAGAATTGTACTTGTTGCCTCTACATGTGCCTTCCAACGAGTATGAGAAAGAGATTTCAACACATGATCATTGCCCAAATATGTTTTAAGAACTGCCCCTTATCTCAGTTATCTGAACTTAAAAAAAAAAAAATTACACAACGTATACTATTTTTTATGTATAAATATATATAATATATATATAAGAAAAAAATGAATCAAGTACATATAACTCAGAAGACTGTATCAATAATAAAACATAAATTTATTGCAATACATGACAGGATCTGATTTCCTCGCATTATTTCGATCTGCGTTAGTAGGATGCCCCCCTGGTTTAGGTGGGGATAAGTAATAAACAGAGAACAGAAAAATGGGGGACGAGTGTGTAGTGGAGTGTAAGGAAGTCTAACAGAGTTGTGATTTTTCCCATGATGACTACTTCGATGCTTTTTTTTGAAATATCAAATATCATATTAAAAAAAAATTTTTTTTTTTGGGTGGCCCTGCTTTGCTGGTGCCCTAAGCATATGCTTAGTTTGCCTATTGGGTAATCCATCCCTTGAAATGCGTGGGATGACGTAGGCCAGAAGTTCTCAACCTTTTCCTTTGTGAGCCCCTCTCCCCCACATGCTCTCAAAATCCATAGCCTGTCTGTGCCCAACAGCTGATTTTTCCATATATAAGCCATGGCCAGAGTTCGGGGGTAACAAAACAGGGCAATACAGGGTGGGGGACTGTGAAGTGGGGGACTGTGAGGCTTTGGGGCTGTGGACATCAGCTACTTGTGGTGAGGCTACGGCTTTCTGCCCTGCACCCCAGCAAGTCTAATGCTGGCCCTGTTTGGTGGACCCCTTGAACCATGGGAGTCCTAAACCCAAGCAAAAATGATTAAAGGTCTAGAAAACATGAGCTATGAGGGAAGACTGAAGGATTTGGGCTTGTTTAGTTTAGAAAAGAGAAGACTAAGGATATGTCTACACTACAGAACTAATTTGAACTAAGCTAATTCGAATTAGTGCATCTAGACCTAAAAACTAATTCAAATTAGTGTTTTGCTAATTCGAAATAGCATGTCCACATTGAGTGGACCCTGAACTGAAGTTAAGGCTGGCCAGAACCAGGACTTAGAGTGTGGAGCCGCTGCCTCAGGCTAGCCGAGGGCTGTGCTTAATGGGACCCGACCCCCACCCCGGACAGACAGTTCCAGGGTTCCCCGCTTGCTTGTCTACCTTGTTGAGGGACAGCAAAGCAGTCCTGTCTTGGAGTGCCCTGAGTGCCCACACTCGGCACATCACAGCACTTGGCCATCAGCCCGGCTGCACTTGCCGCAGGCTGCCATCCGGAGGATGGGGGGGATCAATAGGGAGGCTGTCAGGATCCAGGAGGCTCTGCAGGAGAGCTTCCACCCTAAGGAGCCTGCAGAGCCACCCCAGTCCTCCCCATAGAGGGCTTGTACCCCATTCTTCCCTCACCTCCTCCCACTTACCCCTCCCTAGCCCCCCTTCCTGATGTAAAAAATAAAGGACACGTGTGTTCAAAAATAGAAACTCTCTTTATTTAACAAAAAGGGGAGAGGGGGGATTAACCTTTGGGAAGACTGGGAAAAGGAGGTGGGAGAGGGGAAGAGAGAGGGTGGGAGAGGGGAGGTGGAAACCTGGGAGGAGGGAGCTGGAAGAGGGAAGCCAGGGGAAGAAGGAGGAGGGGAAGTATAAAACTATGGTATGCCATATCTTCAGTATTGTGTGCAGATGTGGTCTCCTCACCTCAAAAAAGACATTTTGGCCTTGGAAATGGTTCAGAAAAGGGCAACTAAAATGATTAGGGGTTTGGAACAGGTCCCATATGAAGTGAGGCTAAAGAAATTGGGACTTTTCAGCTTAGAAAAGAGGAGACTGAGGGGGGATATGATAGAGGTCTATAAAAGCATGAGTGGTGTGGAGAGGGTGAATAAAGAAAAGTTCCTCATTAGTTCCCATAATAGAACGACTAGAGGACACCAAATGAAATGAATGGACAGCAGGTTTAAAGCTAATAAGCAAAAGTTCTTCTTCACACAGCACATAGTCAAACTGTGGAACTCCTTACCAGAGGAGGCTGTGAAGGCTAGGACTATAGCAGAGTTTAAAGAGAAGTTAGATAAATTCATGGAAGTTGGGTCCATGGAGTGCTATTAGCCAGGGAGTAGGAACGGTGTCCCTGGCCTATGTTTGTGGAAAGTTGGAGATGGATGGCACGAGACAAATCGCTTGGTCATTGTCTTCAGTCCATCCCCTCCGGGGTACCTCGTGCTGGCCGCTGTTGGCAGACAGGCTACTAGGCTAGATGGACCTTTGGTCTGACCCAGTATGGCCATTCTTGTGTTCTTATGTTCTAAGCTCAGGGCTCAGGGTCGAGGTCTCACTGGACCAACTTGATTTTCATGCAAACCTGCTCCTGGGTTTGTATGTGGCCTTTGGTGGCCAGGCTGGCAGCTATCCTTCCCTAGACGGCCACATTCCTGTGCCTAGTGCGGAGATCGTGGACATTGGAGGCCTCTCCCCAAACGTCAATGAGGTCCACGATATCCACAGTAGACCAGGCGGGCACCCACCTCTTGTGGTCATGGGCAGGCTCCTGGGAGCCGCCAGCCTGGTCCCAGGAAGCGGCGGAGGGCTGGGTGGCAGTGGGTGGCTGGTTCGTGCTGTGCCAGGAGCAGGGTCTGCTGGCTGGGTGCTGGCAGGCTTGCAACTGGCACAAGCACTGTAGCCAGACTGTGCCCCTTTAAGGGCTCCGGGGCCGGGAGGGGGGCAAAAAAGTTTCCCTAGTTTGGCCCAGAGTGGCCACCAGGGCAAGCTGGGAAGGGCTAGCCTCCAACTACTTCAAATTAAGTGGCTACACAGCCCTTAATCCGAACTACTTAATTCGAACTAGGCATTAGTCCTCGTAGAATGAGGTTTACCTAGTTCGAATTAAGCGCTCCGCTAGTTTGAATTAAGTTCGAACTAGTGGTTTGCTTGTGTAGCGCCTATGAAAGTTAATTCGAACTAATGGCTGTTAGTTCGAATTAACTTTGTAGTGTAGACATACCCTGAGAGGGGATATGATAGCAGTTTTCAAGTATTTAAAAGGGTGTCACAAGGAGGTAGAAAAATTGTTTTCCTTGGCCTCTGAGGATAGGACAAGAAGCAATGGGCTTAAACTGCAGCCAGGGATGTTTAGATTGGACATTAAGAAAAACTTCCCAACTGTCAGGGTGGTTAAACACTGGAATAAATAATTGCCTAGGGAGGTTGTGGAATCTCCATCATTGGAGATGTATAAGAGCAGGTTAGATAGACAGCTATCAGGGATGATCTGGAAGATATTGGGTCCTGCTGTGAGGGCAGGGGACTGGACTCAAGGACCTCTTGATGTTCCTTCCAGTTCTAGTGTTCTCTGGTTCTATGATTCTAGGCTGTGCCCTGATTGGCTTTGTGTGAGGGGCGGAATAACTGTGTGTGGACGCCATCATGTGACACAAGCCCCCCGTCAGAGAGGTCCACCTAAAACACACTCTTCCTGCTGCCGTTTTCAGTCGATATTTTCTTTTCCACACCACACACCCCCCTTTCTTTTATTTTGATCTCCATGGTGTCATGCACACCAGCTTCAGGGTATGTTTATCAATGGTTCTTTTTTCTAAATAGGGGTTTGAGTTTTGCTGACAGAAGAAGAGGTTAAATATTTATCCAACAGTTTGATTGTTTCATCTCACAGTCTGTCTTGGCATCTCTGCCTCTGTCTCTTTGCCCACCTGCACTGCCATTTAAGCTATTCTGTGTCCCCCTCTTTGGCTGGCTACTGCCCTGGGTTTGCAAAGTCTGTAGGAGTGGGAGGTGGCCCAGAATACTTTACCTGGTCTCTGTGGGATGAAATAATACCAGGTGAGATGCCAGACCAGAGGCCATGAAAGGTAGAACAGTGAGGCACGTCTGAGAGTGCGGTGTGCCGCCTACAAGCAAGTCACGGTGGCCAATTGACCTTCTTCATCTGTCTTCTTCACACAGGGACCATGCACCATAGAAATGACCTGGTCAAACTGCACCGAAGCCACAGAGTTCATTTTCTCGGGATTCACAGATCGCCCGGAGCTCCAGATCGCCCTCTTTGTGCTGTTCCTTGTGGTCTATGCTGTGACACTGCTGGGGAATCTTGGGATGATCCTGCTAATCAGGCTGGCTGCCCAGCTGCAGACTCCTATGTACTTTTTCCTGAGTACTTTGGCTTTTGTGGATTTCTGGTACTCCACATTTATCACTCCCAAGTTTTTAGCTGACCTGCTAGCAGAAAGGAAAGTCATCTCTTATGCCGCCTGTGTGTGCCAATACTGCTTTGTCAGCTTCTTTGGGGTGACAGAGTCTTTCCTTCTGACTGTGATGGCGTACGACCGTTACGTGGCCATCTGTAACCCCCTGCTTTATACTGCTGTCATGTCCCCCAGATTCTGTGTCCAGCTGGTCGCTGGGTCCTTCCTCGCTGGGTTTATAAATGGAATGATCCAAACCATCACCACATTAAAATTATCCTTCTGTGGTCCCAATGTCATCGACCTGTTCTTCTGTGACATCTCCCCACTGTTGTCCCTCTCCTGTTCCAACACCAGCGTCTACCACGTGATCCTCTTGGCTGTGGCTTGTGTGGCTGGGATCTTCACCAGCCTGACTATCCTCATCTCCTACGTGTTGATCTTCTCCAACATCCTAAAGATCCGCTCCGCCGAGGGAAAGCGCAAAGGGTTCAACACCTGCACCTCCCATGTGACCGTCGTCACCATCTTCTATGGCCCAGCTCTGTTTATCTATATGCAGCCCAGCACCCAGCATTCGCGGGACCAGGACAAAGTGGTCTCCGTGTTCTACACCATGGTCACCCCCATGTTGAACCCCTTAATCTACAGCCTGAGGAACAAAGAGGTGAAGAACGCTGTGAAAAGGGTCATAGAAATGAATTTAGTCCCCTAGGGGAGGTCCTTTTATGAGCAAATGGGGCTGATGTCTGATGAGTGGACACCTCTGTTGGGTTGAAAACAACAATGGCTCCTTGGAAAGAGTTCAGAGTGAATAGTTGAAGTGAAGTGAGTAAGGGAAGAGTTGGAAGAGTTTGTCGATGACCCAACTTTGTACAGTTTCACTCATTTTAATGCATTTCTTCAGGTCCCCCACGTTAAATATTGACACAACATGGAACCCTGGTTAGAAATTTTGAAGACAGGGCCGGGGATTTAGCCACACCAATCACAACAGCCAGTCTCTTGTGCCTGTGTCCTTAGAGAAGGAGTTATGAGGTGGGTCAGCTTCCCTGGGGGAGGCTATCACAGGGCTGCATGTCTTAATTCTCAGGGGTCGGACTGAAACAAGGTCACTGTGGCCATTTGATGGTTGTCACCTGCCTTCCTCACGCAGTAGCCATTCACCAAAGCAATGACTAAATTTCACAGGCTTCACCAGTGGTCGAGTTTTATGTCACCATTTTCACATGGTTTTTAATAGTCTGTGTGGTCAGCATTTTGGGGACATTTGGTATGATTATATTATTCATGATCAACTCTCAGCTTTACATTTCCAAGTGCTTTCTCCTGACTAACCTGGCTTTTGGGAGATGTCTTTATTTCCACACGTCTCCCCCCCAAAGTGCCAGTGGACTTGTTGGCGGAGAGGAAAACCGTTTCTTCTGCTGCCTGCTTGACCCAGCTCTGGTTTCTCGGTGCTTTGATGATGATGCAGTGGCTCCTGGTGGCCGGGAGGGTGGATGACAGGTATGTGGTCAGCGGTAACCCATTGCTCTGAACCACCATCCTGGCTTTGAGACTCTCTGTTCAGCTGGTGCCTGGTTCCTTCTTAGCTGAATGGTGCAAACAATTGTCCTGAGATGATCCCATTGTGGTTCCAATGATTGGTTCTCTTGTGACATTTCTGTAATAGTATCACTTGCCTCTTCAGACGCCTCCATTGGTCATATTAGTCTTGTGTTCTGTACTCACAGCCTGGAGGAGAATTGTTACAAAGTTCCAGTGAAGGAAGATTGCCAATGGGCCAGTGGATCCCAAGGCAATCACAGACCTCACGATAGCCAATGGAAGTGCCAACCACCATCCCACCATCTTTCAGGCTCAACAAAAGGAGCAATCAAGCCTTTCAATGCAACAGCTGAGGACAATGTTCTCAAGTTGTGTGGCCAAGCCAGAGCTAACTCTGGTAGATTAGCAGAGATTTCTCTAGCTGCAAACACAAGGTGGCTGAGTATTGGCCATGGGTGGTGTTCACCTCTACTCTTGGGGATTCCTAGCTTGAGTAGCCATTCTTACATTAGCTCTCATCCAACTCGCTCACTAAAAATAGTAGTGTAGCTATGGTAGCAGGGCAGCAGCCAGTGGTGGCACCAGCTAGCAGCCTGGAGTACATACCCTCCCGGCCCCGCATTGGTCCTGACTTGCCATGCTGCTGGCCATGCTGCACCACTGTTTCTTGGTGCTCTCACTCGACAAGCATGTATGTGAGTGTCTACATGAGCTGGCCATCCCCGTCACCGCTCCAAGTGTTGACACAGCCTGGGTGTGTCGGAGGCAGAGAGGCCAGGAGTCATGAGCATGACTCTGAGAGAAATCAGGGGTGTCAGACTTCACAGGCATGGGACTAGAGTGGCATGCCTGGGAGTTTCTGATCATGGACCTTGCCTGCTGTTGGTCGTTTCTCCTGGAGTTCAGGGAAGCAGGGCATTATGGGCATTCATTGTAACCTCTCCCCTGCATGGGTTACACAACAAATAGAACTGACTTGTATCATCCATGTCTCCTCTGAATGGAACCAGCCGTACGATGCCTCAAAGGTTGGTCACCATGAGGAGAAGAGGCACCAATGTGCCCTGTAGCGCTGAGTTGCACCAGCTGGTGGTGGTGGTGGGGGAAGGGGGGAGGACAATTTCTGCCACCACAGTGAAGCAGGAAAGAGGCACTGCTGGACCTGTCATGGATCAATTTGGGGGTACGCGATGACTCCTTGTGCGTATGCAGCCACGGATCAGAGCATGGTCCTAGTTCATGGGTGATCTCACCCTTTCATACCAATCTATCACTGTGGTCAGTTAGCCCTCCCTATCTTTGGTGTTACTGAGATCTTTCCTAGGGGGGTGGCTGTGATATACCAGGGTGCAACCAGACTAATCAGCAACGTGTCACCTCCATCCTTGAGTGCCTTACAATGTCTTGCTGAAGTGGCTTCCACCTGGGCCACTCACAAACAACCTTCCAGCATACGGGGCACATCCTGTGTGTCTATGTATAGGTGCAGTCTGCACTGGGTGACACTCTGGCTCTCAAAACCCTTGGTCACACTGCAGGTTGACCCCAACACACTCCCCAGTCTTCGATACTCCCCCAGAAATGTGGTGCCCACCAGCCCTCTTCTGAACAATGCAAGTTCCATTGTCCATTATTTCTTGAAGAGAAAGAATACGTGCTTGACTTAGTTTCCCAGACCCTTCGGTTTAAACACACTGGATGAGCTAAAATAATAAAACAAGTTGATTTAACTGCAAAGAGCGATGTCATGCGAGCGCAACTACCGAGGCAGAAAAGTCAGACACGGTTACACGAAAATTAAAGCTAAAATGCATCTGGAGCCTCACTTAAACAATGTGAAATGCAGAGCAAGGTTTTCTCACTGTGCAGATTTACTGACCAAACTTCTTACATTGGACACCCCACTTCCATTCAATGGCTGCTTCCTTTACCCCTTCAGATTTAGTGTGCGTGAGAGAGAAGTGTCTTAGGATGTCGACTTTTCCTACTCCCTCATTGAGAAACATTTCTAGCTGGGTACAAGAAGACAAAAAGTCTATGTGGAGGGATGTTCCCTGCTGCTTTTTCCTCATCTGTTTCAGCATCCTTTGTTTCTCTTCCTGCTTGATGACGCTGACTACAGCTTAGACAGGCCTGTTTACCAAGCCCAGTTTGGAACATCTGTTCATGACGTCACATACAACGTTGCCACACGCATTTTAAAAGATGATTCCAATCAGCAAACGAGGAGTTTTCAAATGATACATTACACGGCATACTTTTGTACAAAGAGTATTACTAAAGTGTGTAGAGCAGGGGTAGGCAATAATTTTTGATGGGGGGGGACCCTTCCAAGGTTTTGGAAAGTGGTCAAGGGCCACACTTGTCCAGGATATTAATGGAGGAATTCCTGGGTCTGGGATGGAGGATGGGTGCAGAGGGGAGCTTGGGGGTAAGAGATTGGGGTTCAAGAGGGAGAATGGAGTCTGGGAGGGAGTTTGTGTGAAGGAGGCATTTGTGGCCTAGGGTAGGGGACTGGGGTGCAGGATTTTGGGATGTGACCTAGGGTGGGAGAGGATTGTGATCCGGGGCATGACATTGGGGTGCCAGATCTGGGAGGGGGTATGGGTTCAGAAGGGGGCAGAGGGTTTGGGTATGTGGAGGGGGGCAGAGGGTTGGGGAAGGGAGGGGCTGAGGTGCCAGAGGCAGGCTCTGGCTGGGAGGTGCTTACCAGCAGGAACCTGAGGCAGGCTGTCTACTGCAGGCTGCTCCATGTGGCTCTGCTCCAGGCATGAGGGGGAGGGGATCAAGGAGGAAGTGAAAAGGCTTCCTACACTGCCCCTGCTAAAAGCCTCAGCTCCTATTGGCTGAAAGAAGAGAGATTGGCCAATGGGAGCTAAGAGATTTTGCTGGAGGGTGGGAACAGCATGAAAAATCTCCCTCCTCCCTCCCCTGCTGTCTGGAATGGAGAACAGCTGGCTTTTTAAAGTCTGAGCTGTTCTCTGCCCAAGGCGGCCCTGGACTGGATCCGGTGGCTTGGTGGGCCGTATTTGGCCCACTGGCAGCCTCTTGCCCACCCCTGGTATAGGGCATATGACAGAGGTGATTTCTGTCACAGTGGCACAAGGAAGCAATGGTGAGATAGATGCTAAAAGTTTGTATCTCAGCAGTTGCCCCCCAGAGGCAGGAGATAGGGAGAGGATGGCTCTGGTCAGTGCACTGAAGATCTTTATATCTCAAAGTCTGACACCTGTGGTGCTCCCTGCTATGATACCTGGGTCTCCAGCAGAGGTTTCTTGTTAAGCCTTGAAATAGAAAATGATACAAAACAATCAATGATGGGCAAAAATCTCAGTGCTTTCCCTCCCTTCTCACCCAGCCTCACTAGCTTACAAAGGCGGCTGAGAGGTAGCTGTAAAAAATGTCTGGTGAGCGACCGTGGTGAAGTCCCAATGCAAATCATGCCCAAGCACAAGACGATATACAACTAGATTCCATGTATGGGGCAGGTGATCCACACCAGGTGTTATCATGGTAGGTTTAGAAGGAGAAACAACAACTTTTTATAACCTGTCTCAGGGTGCATTTCATGTCTAGGGTTCATTGCAAGAGGCTGTAAATCAGGGGGTTTAACATGGGGGTCACCACTGAAAATACCTTATCTTCAGCTTTGGAGTAGTTGGACTGGATCTTAAAATTAACAAAGAAGCCAGTTCCATTGAAGGTGCTAATCACAGTCAGGTGGGAGTAGCAGGTGGCGATGGCATTTACCCTTGTCAGAGCAGATCCTCGGTATGACCAAGAGGATGAAAACGCAGGCAAGGTGGCTAGTCAGGCTGCCGAAGGCGCCTATCCAAAAAGCCATAACAGGTAGGCTGTTACGGATGGTAGGGACAGAGCTGGAGGGTGACAGCACCAGGGAGGTGTCCTACAAGAACATGTCAATGACACCAGCGCCACAGAGGGAGAATTGTAAAATGCCCATTGTTTGTGCCATTCCATGTATGCACCCACTTGGGAATGAAACAACCAGGAGATGGACACAGAGTCTTTGGGACATGCCCAGCGGGTGACAGAAGGCCACGTAATAGCCACACGCCACCATTGCCAGGAGGTAGCACTCTATGACCACTACGAGACCAACACCCGACACATCCAATGGAAGAAAAATGGCTTTTCTCTTTGCTAACATACAGGAGACATTGCGATTCCTGGAATTGCTACTCACGTTTCCGTGTATTCCCGGTCTCCTGTCCCCGCTTGGAAGGGAGCGGTGAGGCCAGGAGCTATGGGGCACTCACTGAATCTCCTGGCACCCGCAGTGAGTTCCCTGCAGCTTCTGACCCCATGCAGTTCCCCACAGCACCCAGCCTCTGCAGTGGATTCAGGAGCTGTGCGGAATTCACTGCGAGGGCTGGGCACTGCGGCTCCTGGTATTTGCAAACTTTGCCATTTATGATCCATTGTGTTCTGCCTCGGGTACCTCATACCTGTAAAGCACTGAGAAACTTTGGTGGGGAGGGCTTTTTGAGGAGAATAACAGAAATGCTCATGGGCCTGAAGAGGAGATCTGGGACGATTAAAACAACTAAATCTGTCTGTCTTGATTAAGCAACATCTATGGAATGGGCCATAACAGGTTATGTATAGTTTAAAGAAGAGGAACTCGTGAAGGTGGTGGATAAGGGCATGAACTGGGATTAAGGGAACTTACAGGGTGAACCTCTCTAGTCTGGCGCCCTGGGTACCTAACAGGTGCTGAACCAGAGAATTTGCTGAACCGCAGGAGGTCAATATTGTCTAGAATCATTACCAACACTTCCACTGCTTAGTGGGCTCTGAGAAGACATTTAGGGGTAAATTAGAGCTAAATAACAGCACAGAGCACTGAAAGCCAGGCCTGGGGGCTGTAAACAAACTTTTAGGGGTCCGCGGGAAGTTTGGCCACATCCATGATAAGTGGGCATTTGGTTAATTAAAATTCTGCTGGACCACGGATGTTGTGGTACCAGAAAGAGCCAACCTAGAGAGGTTCAGCATGTGTCAGGAAAGGGCATTGGTTGACTGTTTTCTTGGAAAACTTCCTGATCCAGAACTCAATGAAACTGAGAAATAATGAAACTTGCCTTTGTTCCAATGTTGTAATAGTAATGACAGGAGTATTTATCCCTGTCAGCCTCCCACTGTGGGGATGCCACCAACCTCAGGTTAGGGTAAGTCATCTCCAGTTACATAGTCTACGCTACAGTATTCTACCTAGTTGGAGTTATGTACCTTAAGATGACCTTCTGGGTCCTAGTGCAGACCTGGCCGTAGAGAGAAGGGACGGTAGGAAAGGAAAAGTCTAATGGTCAGATCCTGCTAGGTGTTGATCACCATATAGGCCTGCCTAGACAGTTGTCAAAAGAACACAGCCTGCTGGTGAAAGTATGTTACAGACTCTCCCCATGCTGCCAGGCTTACGGAGGGGTAAGATTTTTGTTGTAGCCACAGCTACAGCACCTGGCTCTTTAGCCCAAGTTTTAGTAATTCACACTTTTAGCTTTGGGGTCCCCCAGTGTCATGGCTATAGTGTACCTGAGTCTCTTGACCCATTCTTTGGACTCTCCCCTCAAGGTGACAGCCTTCTACTTTCTTATGATGAAATGATGCGATTCTCTCACTCTTAGCTCAGGTCCCAGGCTACAGCACCCCATGGATCAACTGTGGATCAATTTATCGACTAGATAAGTTCATGGAGGGTAGGTCCATCAATGGCTATTAACCAGGGTGGGTAGGAATGGTTTATCGAGCATGTGTTTGTCTGAAGCTGGGAATGGATAACAGGGGAGGGATCACTTGATGATTTCCTGTTCTGTTCACTCCTGGGGCATCTGGCATTGGCCACTGTTGACAAACAGGATGCTGGGCTAGATGGACCTTTGATTTGACCCAGTGCGGCCATTCTGATGTGCTTGTCCTACAGATCAGACTGCTCTTCTTTTCTTCAGGAGTGTGGGCACTGGTAGGCATAGGTGCAGGAACTAGGGCTGAAGTGGTTCCCATAAATACGCTGGCTTTCCAGTTTGGTTCAACAGCTCTCAGCATCCCCACTTTAAAACTTGTTCCAGCCCCCCACTCTCTTGCTGGTAGATGCAAAAGAGCTTTCTTAAACCAAACTTTTGTCCAATCTTAACAATAGGAAAAAGGCATAACATTGGTCGGTCAGTCATGGGTCTAAAGCTCGCCATTCTACAAAGGAATGTCTCCAGCCAATTACAGAGAGAGAGAGAGAAAGAAAGAAACTGGTATTCATCTCCAGATTTGACACTGTTTCCCTGGGCTTGAACAATGACATTAACTGGATGTCACATTATAAAGCCAGTCTTCCCTGCTTCTAACAACTACATCAAAAGCTAAGAATGGGACACTTCCAGCCCACTAAATTATCCTCATTAGCATTGGTCCTACAATTGACAGCTACTCTTCTTGCTCCCCCCTCGGTTATAAATATCTTGGATTCTGTTATTTCCACTCCAGCTCATCATCTGACAAAGTGGGTTTTGCCCATGAAAGCTCATGATCCTATATATACCTAATCTCCAAGGTGCCACAGTGTGACTCGTTTTTAAATTTATAGACTAACACGAGACGTCATAAGAGAAAAAGGATTTGAAAAGATCACAAGACCTATTCGCATGTCTCTCTTCCTAAAGCTGATCATCTGCCCTGGAAATTTAGAAAGGTTTGTGTTGGTCAGTTCCCCAGGAACATGTACAAATCTTGTAACTCTTTATTGCCCTTATGATCTGTTGGCTCCCAGCCTTGGAAAATAGGCTGCATCATGGGGACTGGAGCCAGGAAGCATCTTCACAGCTAATAGAGCAGGCGTTGTCTCTTAATGATCCCAAAAGCTTTTTCCAAGAGGCTGCTTGTCTGGTGCCACTAGGCTTTCATCCTGTTTGTTTTGCAGCATCCCTGCTATTGAATTAAACGGACATAGGCGGACAGGCAATATCCCTATACCCAGGCCATGTCCAATATTCATACAGCTCACAGCCACATCCTTCACACACAGCGTATCCCCAGTGTTTCGGCAGAGGGGAAGCAGCCACAAGAAAAACATGAGAAGCAGTGAGCACACGTTGCAGAGGAAAGATGTAATGGGAAACGTGTGCACACATGCGTGTTGGGATCAACGGCTTCACATTTCTCAGGCATTGCAATACCATTTAATAATGACCAGAGGAAAGAAATAATCTGGGAAAGGAGATAGCGAGTATAAAACAAAGGAGAAGCTACCTATGCCCGTCTGCTACAGGCCTTCAGAAGAGCAAGACAAAACAGACACTGGCCTTGTTCTCCAAGGGCTCAAAACTGCAGCACAGAATACACGGGGGGGGGGGGCTACTGGCCCCCAATCCTGCCAACATACAAGGATGGGGCTGAGGGGCAGTCTGGTCCTTCCATTCTAAAGGGCCCGGGGCTCCTAGCTTCCATTGCTGCTGTTGCTATGGCGATGGTGCTCCATTGCTGCTGTTGCTATGGCGATTGTGCCTGAAGCCCTGTGCCTTTTAATTGCTGCCAGAGCAGGCTCTATGGGCTGGGGATGTGGTGTGCTCTGCATGGCGCTGAGGGCTGGCTGCCCTCACCCCCACCCCCTCTGCAAGCTCAGAGCTGCCAGGCCCTTGGTCAAGATGGCGGCGGGAGGCATAGCTGTCAGCTCCCCTACTGACAAAGGAGAATTCAAATGTAATTTATTCCCAGACACTGGGCATTGCACGATGAGGCTGTGTCTAAACTACATGGCTCCATCGATGGAGCCACGTAGATTAGGCTGATCGGCAAAGGGAAATGAAGCCACGATTTAAATAATCGCGGCTTCATTTAAATTGACATGGCTGCCGCACTGAGCCGACAAACAGCTGATCAGCTGTCTGTCGGCTCAGCGCTCTAGTCTGGATGCTCCCGCGCCGACCTGAAAGCCCTTTATCGACCTCCCCCTTATGCCTCGTAGGATGAGGTTTACCGGGGAGGTCGACAAAGGGCTTTCATGTCGGCAGGGGAGCATCCAGACTAGCGCGCTGAGCCGACAAACAGCTGATCAGCTGTTTGTCGGCTCAGCGCGGCAGCCATGTCAATTTAAATGAAGCTGCGATTATTTAAATCGCGGCTTCATTTCCCTTTGCCGAACAAACAAATCTACATGGCTCCGTCGACGGAGCCATGTAATTTAGACGTACCCTGAGATACCATCTCATAGAGCTGGAAGGGATCTTGAGAGGTCATCAAGTCCAGTCCTCTGCCCTCACAGCAGGACCAAGTACCTTCCCTGACAGATTTGCCCCAGAAACCTCAATGGCAGCTTGTCTGGTGCCACTAGGGTTTCATCCTGTTTGTTTTGCAGCATCCCTGCTATTGAATTAAACTGACATAGGCGGACAGGCAATATCCCTATACCCAGGCCATGTCTAATATTCATACAGCTCACAGCCACGTCCTCCCCGGTGTTTCGGCAGAGGGGAAGCAGCCACAAGAAAAACATGAGAAGCAGTGAGCACACGTTGCAGAGGAAAGATGTAATGGGAAGCGTGGGCACACATGTGTTGGGTTCAACGGCTTCACATTTCCCAGGTATTGCAATACCATTTAATAATGACCGGAGGAAAGAAATAATCTGGGAAAGGAGATAGCGAGTATAAAACAAAGGAGAAGCTACCTACTCTCAAGGATTAAGCTCACAATCTTAGGTTTAGCAGGCCAATGCTCAAACCACTGAGCTATCTCTCCCCGTCAGGGATGGTACTTGGTCCTGCTGTGAGGGCAGGGGACTGGACTCGATAATCTCTTGAGGTCCCTTCTAGTTCTATGAAATGGTCTCTCTCCATATTTTCTTTTTTCTTTTTTTTCAGTGAGATAGGATAGATGGGTCTGGTATTCACCCATGAAAGCTCATTGCCTTTGGTCATGCATTTAGACCTAAAGAGAAGGTTTTCCGCTCTATTGCTCTCCTCAGGGCAGCCTTCACCTCCTTGTTCCTCAGGCTGTAGATCAGGGGGTTCAGCATGGGGGTCACCACTGTATAGAAGACGGAGACCACCTTGTCCTGATCCTTCGAGTACTTTGTGCTGGGCTGCAAATAGATGAACAGGCCGGTCCCGTAGAAGATGGTGACGGCCGTCAGGTGGGAGGCGCAGGTGGAGAAGGCTTTGAGCCTGCCCTCAGTGGAGCGGATCTGCAGGATGGCATTGAGGATGAAAATGTAGGAGACGAGGACAACCAGGCCACTGAGCACCCCTGTCAAATAGGCCACGGCCAGAAGCACAGTGTGGTTGACGCTGGAGTCTGAGTTGGCGAGCGACAACAGCGGGGAGATGTCACAGAAGAACAAGTCAATGACATTGGAGCCACAGAAGGTTAATGTTAGCATGCCTGTTGTCTGCACCACTGAATTTACACACCCAACTAGGAAAGATCCAGCCATCAGCTGGACACAAAGTCTCGGACACATGACAACCCTGTAGATCAGTGGGTGACATATGGCCACATACCGGTCATAGGCCATTGCAGCCAGAAGAAAACACTCCGTGACGATCAGCATGCAGAAAACACAGAGCTGAGTCGCACATGCAGTGTAGGAAATGGCTTTCCTCTCTGCTAGCAAATCCGCCAGCATCTTGGGGGCGACCACTGAGGAATAACAGAGATCTACAAAGGCCAAATTACTGAGGAAATAATACATGGGGGTGTGAAGTCGGGGCTCGATCCTGACTAATGCGATCATTCCGAGATTCCCCAGTAGGGTAATGACATAGATCACTAGGAAAACCGTGAAGAGAAGACCCTGAAAATCCGGATGGTTTGTGAAGCTGTTGAGAATGAATTCAGTGATCTGGGTACAGTTTCTGCTAGCCATGTATCTGGGGCACAGTCTCTGATAGTACATTAGAGGGAAACCATAAAACAGCTGCCATTAATTTATTTCAATCTACTCCCCAAATCTCTCTTCAGGGTGGGGCTGATACAGACCGTCAGGGTCTTCACACCGAATATGGATCTGATGCTGTTCTTTCTGGCCAGTGGAAGTCACCGTTTCCATCCCAGATGACAGCTGGGACTGTTTAGTCCTAAAATAGAAATTGATACAAAGATCTTTTATATAGAATCGATACTCAGCAGTCATTTGCCCTAGGAAAACAATATGATGACTAGAATAATTCTTTCACCAGGAATTCTTTTTCCCAAAGCTGTTATATTCTATGCCTGAATATGGCCCGGTGCAACCTCTCACGTTCCTTCTCAAGATGCAGCTCATATTGCTTTCTCTCCAGCCGTGACCGTCTTGTTACCCAATTAAAATATGCCATATAAAAAGCTTCTTTGATTTGTAGTTACATTTATTTCAGTCGTTACGTCATGTCATCTAGGCCCAGATTTGTACAGATATTTAGGCGTCTAATACGCCTTGAAATCAATACCTTAAACTCCCCAGCCCCTGACCTTTCATATTTAAGCTCCTCAGGAATCACAGGTGAATAAGGACGATTAAAATATAGTTTAGGATCAAAGAGCATCATGTTAGCTAGATGAGTGGCTGAAACAGCAATCACTGAGGCCTTGAATTGAATACTTCCTTGGACACATTTTTTGCCTTTAAGAACATAAGAATGGCCATGCTGGCGGGCCCAACCATATTAGGTCCCAAACCTGCAATCTTATCCACATTGGGGCATGAGTATGAAGCCCCACTGAACTCTGTGAGGTCATAAGCACTCTTCAAATAGCTCTGCAACCCTCAATAGATGCAGAGAAAATGGTAGCCATAATGTCTTGGGACTTTACTAAAATGTTTGGACAAGTTTTATCATGAAAGAAGAGGCAAGATCCACTCATAGAACTGGGAGGGTATGTCTACACTACCCCGCTAGTTCGAACTAGCGGGGTAATGTATGCATACCGCACTTGCTAATGAAGCCCGGGATTTGAATTTCCCGGGCTTCATTAGCATAGGCGGGGAGCCGCCATTTTTAAATCCCCGCTGCTTCGAACCCCGTGTAGCGCGGCTACACGGGGCTCGAACTAGGTAGTTCGGACTAGGGTCCTATTCCGAACTACCGGTACTCCTCGTGAAACGAGGTGTACCGGTAGTTCGGAATAGGCACCCTAGTCCGAACTACCTAGTTCGAGCCCCGTGTAGCCGCGCTACACGGGGTTCGAAGCAGCGGGGATTTAAAAATGGCGGCTCCCCGCTTATGCTAATGAAGCCCGGGAAATTCAAATCCCGGGCTTCATTAGCAAGTGCGGTATGCATACATTACCCCGCTAGTTCGAACTAGCGGGGTAGTGTAGACATACCCGAAGAGACTTCAGGAGGTCCTCAAGTCCAGCCCCCTGCCCAAGGCAGGACCAATCCTAACTAAATCAACCCAGCCAGGGCTTTGTAAACCGAGACTTAAACACCTCTAGGGATGGAGATTCCAACATCTCCCTGGGTAACCCATTCCAGTGCTTCACCACCCTCCTAGTAAAATAGTTTTTCCTAATATCCAACCTAGACCTCCCACACTGCAACTTGAGACCATTGCTCCTTGTTCTGCCATCTGTCACTACTGTGAACACCTTTTCTCCATCCTCTATGGAACCTCCCTTCAGGAAGTTGAAGGCTGCTCTCAAATCCCCCCTCACTCTTCTCTTCTGCAGACTAAACAGACCCAACTCCCTCAGTCTCTCCTCATAGATCATGCACTCCAGCCCCCTAATCATTTTATTGCCCTCTGCTGGACCCTCTCCAATGCGTCCACATCCTTTCTATAGTGGGGGCCCCAGAACTGGACACAATACTCCAGATGTGGCCTCACCAGAGCCAAATAAAGGGGAATAATCACTTCATGAGTGAGTCACTGATTAAAGGCAGGGAACAAAGTATAGGAATAACCGTCAGTTTTCAGAATGGGGAAAGGTAAACATACTCAGAAATTATCTGAATAAATGGGTAAATGGTAAGATGGCAACATTGGCAGATGACGCAAAATTACTCTAGATAGTTAAGTCTCGAGCAGACTATGAAGAGTTATAAAAGGGATCTCACAAAATTGGGTGACTGGGCAACACAATGGTGCTAAAATTCAATATTGATCAGTGCAAAGTGATACCCATCAGGAATTGTAATCCCAACTACACGTGCAAAAGGATGGGGTTTAAATTAGCTGTGGCTACTCAAAAAAGAAATGTTGGAGTCATTATGGAGAGTTTCCTGAAATCACAACGTGCAGCAGCTGTCAAAAAAGCTAACAATGTTAAGGACTATTAGCAAAATGCAGGACAATGTAGCACTTTAAAGACTAACAAGATGGTTTATTAGATGATGAGCTTTCGTGGGCCAGACCCATTTCCTCAGATCAAATAGTGGAAGAAAGTAGTCACAACCATATATACCAAAGGATACAATTAAAAAAAATGAACAAATATGAAAAGGACAAATCACATTGCAGAACAGGAGGAGGATGCGGGGGGGGGGGGGGGGGAGGAAGGAAGGTAGGTGTCTGTGAATTGATGATATTAGAGGTAGGGAGAGTGGGATGTTTGTGAGTTAATGGTATTAGAGGTGATAATTGGGGAAACTATCTTGGTAATGGGTGAGATAGTTCAAATGTTTGTTGAGTCCTTTTTGGAAAGTGTCGAATTTTAACATGAATGACAGTTCAGAGGATTCCCTTTCAAGTGCAGATGTAAAAGGTCTTTGTAGCAGAATGCAGGTGGTTAAGTCATTGAGAGAGTGTCCTTTCTGGTTAAAATGGCAAGAAACTGTTTTCTCTTTGTGATCTTGTCTGATATCTGTTTTGTGGGCATTAATCCTTTGGCGAAGTGTCTGAGATGTTTGTCCAATGTACATAGCAGACGGACACTTTCGGCACATGATAGCGTAGATTATATTTCTGGATGCGCAGGAATATGTGTTCTTGATCTTATAACTCACTTGGTTAGGTCCAATAATGGTATCAGCAGAATGAATATGTGGACAAAGCTGGCAACGGGGTTTGTTGCAAGGGAAGGTACCAGGGTTGGTATTAGTGTGGTATGTCCTGTGGTGGTTGGTAAGAATCATCTTGAGGTTAGGTGGTTGTCTATAGGAGACTATGGGTCTGTCTCCCAGAGCCTCTTTGAGTATGGTATCCTGTTCCAATATAGGCTGTAGTTTATTGATAATGTGTTGGACAGGTTTAAGTTGGGGGTTGTAGGTGATGACAAGTGGTGTTCTATTGTTGGTTTTCTTGGGTCTGTCTTAAAGTAGATGGTTTCTAGGTATTCGTCTGGCTCTTTCAATTTGCTTTTTTATTTCTCTGGGTGGGTAGTTGAGGTTTATAAATGCTTGGTAGAGATCCTGAAGCTTCTGGTCTCTGTCAGTGGGATTAGAGCAGACGCGGTTGTATCGAAGGGCTTGGCTATAGACGATGGATCGTGTGGTGTGTTCTGGATGGGAGCTGGAAGCATGTAGGTAACTGTATGAGTCGGTGGGTTTTCTGTAGAGAGTGGTGTCTAATTTTCCATTGTTGATTTGTACGGTGGTGTCCAGGAAGTGGATCTCTCGTGTAGAATGGTCCAGGCAGAGATTTCAACAACCTACACCCCACCATCAACCTCAGCCTGGGTCCAGGCCATTCTACACGAGAGATCCACTTCCTGGACACCACTTGTCATCACCTACAACCCCCAACTTTGTCCACATATTCATTCTGCTGCTACCATTATTGGACCTAACCAAGTGAGTTATAAGATCAAGAACACATATTCCTGCGCATCCAGAAATATAATCTATGCTATCATGTGCCGAAAGTGTCCGTCTGCTATGTACATTGGACAAACATCTCAGACACTTCGCCAAAGGATTAATGCCCACAAAACAGGTATCAGACAAGATCACAAAGAGAAAACAGTTTCTTGCCATTTTAACCAGAAAGGACACTCTCTCAATGACTTAACCACCTGCATTCTGCTACAAAGACCTTTTACATCTGCACTTGAAAGGGAATCCTCTGAACTGTCATTCATGTTAAAATTCGACACTTTCCAAAAAGGACTCAACAAACATTTGAACTATCTCACCCATTACCAAGATAGTTTCCCCAATTATCACCTCTAATACCATTAACTCACAAACATCCCACTCTCCCTACCTCTAATATCATCAATTCACAGACACCTACCTTCCTTCCTCCCCCCCCCCCCCCCCGCATCCTCCTCCTGTTCTGCAATGTGATTTGTCCTTTTCATATTTGTTCATTTTTTTTAATTGTATCCTTTGGTATATATGGTTGTGACTACTTTCTTCCACTATTTGATCTGAGGAAGTGGGTCTGGCCCACGAAAGCTCATCATCTAATAAACCATCTTGTTAGTCTTTAAAGTGCTACATTGTCCTGCATTTTGCTTCAGCTACCCCAGACTAACACGGCTACATCTCTATCAAGGACTATTAGGAAAGGGATAGATAAAAAACCCAACAAATATCACAAAGCCACTATGCACCTTGAATGCTACATGCCGTTCTGATCACCGGATCTCAAAAAGATATAGTGGAATTGGAAAAGGTACAATTAAGGGTAATAAAACTGATTAGGGATATGGAATAACTTCTCTGAGGAGAGAGGAAAAAACCCAGAACTGTTTAACTTGGAAAAGAGGTGAGTAAGGGGAGATATAATAGAGATCTAGGAAATGATTTCATCAGATCTGGCAATTGTCAAACAGGCTGGACACAGCTGTTGAAGAAAAGATGACTTACCAATTCATGTTAAGACCATATCTGCAGAAAAACATAACAGAGACACCAGAGGAGAAGATGGCAAAGTATGAAGAAGCGTATGATGGAGAGGAATGACTATGGAAAACTAAAAGTCAAAAACAGTGACCTGTAGGTGAACTTGCAGCAATCTTTAAGTACATGAATGAGTCGCTGAAGAACACCTCAGGACTGCAAGACATCACAGTCAAGGACTTCCAAAAGACCATGCTCTTCGGCACAGTGAGAATTTTAAGAAAGCCAAAGGAAAACAAGTACATTGGAGCTCCTAAAACAAAAGGATTCTGCAGAGGGGTTAACAAAACTCCTAACTTTCCAAACCTACGGTGTCAGTTTCTGGTGAGGATTCAGTAGTGACTCACAAGGATCTGTTTCTGAATTTAGCTTCCCCTTTTTAGGCTTAAAGATCTAGTAGGTTGGGATAATAAAAATAAAACTTGGAGTTGTGGTAACAGCTCAGACTATAAGTCATACACGAGGACTTCTTTGGGTTAGAATTTGTACAAATGCCTAACAAAAAAAGACAGCCCGTGTACCTAAAAGCTTACAAATCTCTATTATAAGACAAAAGGCAACAGACAACAGACATGGAGACCATAAGATAATAAAAGCTGTTTCCTTATCTTTGGATAGAGAAATATTTGAGCAGAAAGTGGAATTTCCTCTCTCAGGGTAAGACACTGTTCCCTTCTTGTAAATCATACACTGACATGTTGGTGTACCTGCAGAAAGATTCTGAAACTGACCGGATTTCCTATAGCTTTGTGGAATCTGTTTTTCCTCCTTCTTTTATTCTGAGACAAGCAGACATGGAGCCGTTTCTGGTTTGGAACCTACGAAGGGTTCTTTTCCTGCTGGTTGGCAAGAGTGACATTTCTTTTATTAACTCTGGAGCGGTATCATAGGGAATTGGGAAGTCTAGTGGGTTCTTGTGACATTGGGATTTAGGGAAGGAACTCTAATCCCAGGTGTAAAGATATACACAAAACAGTTATCTCCATGTCTTTCATATTGGAAACAAGCCATATACAAAGTGATCCAGTTTTGCTACTACAAGCTGAACCTCTTGGCTGTGTCTAGACTGGCAAGTTTTTCCACAAAATCATTGATTTTGCGAAAAAACTTGCCAGCTGTCTACACTGGCTGCTTGAATTTCCAGAAAAGCACTGACGATCTCATGTAAAATCATCAGTGCTTTTCCAGAAATACTATGCTGCTCCCGTTCGGGCAAAAGTCTTTTTCTGAAAGACTTTTGTGCAAAAGGGCCAGTGTAGACAGCATAGTACTGTTTTCCGCTAAAAAGCCCCGATCGCAAAAATGGCGATCGGGGCTTTTTTGTGGAAAACTGCGTCTAGATTGGCCACGGATGCTTTTCCGCAAAAAGAGCTTTTGCGGAAAAGCATTCTGCCAATCTAAATGTGATTTTTCCGAAAATGCTTTTAACGGAAAACTTTTCCGTTAAAAGCATTTTTGGAAAATCATGCCAGTGTAGACGTAGCCCTCTAGTCTGGCGCTCTCTGGTCTGGCAACATCTGTGGTCTGGCATGATTTTAAAGTTAGCCAGCTGTCCATTTATCATGGGTGTGGCCAAGTTTCCTGCGGTCCCATTCAATTTGTTTACAGACACCAGTCCTGACACTCAGGGTGTGTCTACACAGCAAAGTTATTTTAGAATAACAGCCGTTATTCTGAAATAACTATGCAAGCGTCTACACAGCCATTCCATTATTTCGAAATTATGGACGGCTTATTCCGACTTCTGTAAACCTCATTTTGCGAAGAATAATGCCTATTCCAAAATAGTTATTTCAAAATAAGGTATGTGTAGACACTCTACTGCTGCTGTTTTGAAATAGCCCCATACCAAGCCCATTCTAAGGTATTCCTCCTTAGCACGTTTACATTAGGGAAGCCTGCCTTGGACTAATTTTGAGGCTTCCCTGCAGTATAGATTTGCTATTTCAAAATAAGCTATTTTGGAATAACTATTCCGGAATAGCTTATTACGAAATAACTGTGCAGTGTTGACGTAGCCTCAGTGCTCTGTGCTGTTTTTTAGCTCTAATTTACCCCTAAAATGTCTTCTCAGAGCCCACAAAACAGAGGAAGTTTTGGTAAGGCTATTAGACTGTATTGACCTCCCGTGGTGTGGCAAATTCTCTGGCTTGGCACCGGTCAGGTCCTGACGATGTTGGCCTAGAGAGGTTCAACCTATACTGACAAGTTTGGCCAAGGATCTTAATGGGACATGATCAGACAAGACTTTGTGACAAGTTTTTTTTCTTCTTTTTCCTACAGGACAAAAGGCAATACAAAGAGCACTGGGCTTTCCCACTGGCTTTGCAAATGGACCCACAGCCTGGTCCTCCCACAGGGCCGCCGAGGGCTGGGAGACGTCTCCACCAGATAAATCCAGATGAAAGAGGCTGCAGCATTTCCAGCTGCCACTCACCAACTGACACAGGATGTGAACCCTGGTTTCCTACCTGGCTGCTAGAAACATTTCACTCCTAGGGAGTCGTGAGCCGTGTACATGCTCTGCTGTTATGCCCTGGCCCTTAACCACACACTTAGCAAAGCAAGGCAGAAAGGGCCCATGGCACCAGCTCAGTCACCGCATTGACCCTTGTGATGAAGTGGGGGTTGTATTTACTCTTTTATGGTGCGTGTGATTTCTACTGTCCTGTAGTCACCCCCTGTCTGTGCCTCAGTTTCCCTGGGCACTGCACCCAATACCTAGAGGGGGATGGGAATTTCGGGTGTGACTTTCACTGAGGGAGGCTGCTCCAGTCCCAGCATGTACACAATGACCCAGGCTTCCAGTAACATGAACCTGGGAGAGGGTGAGACCAGGTGACAAATTTCGCCCTGGAAGCAGGACAAAGGAGGAGGCGGGGTTGGTAACAGGGCTGGGAGTGGTTGCTGAGTCTGTGAGTTAGTCTCAGCTGGCTTAGGATACAGGAGGTTGGATGGTGCTGGCTGCTTCTGGTTCCTGTGCTGACAAGTCTGTGCTCTGCGGTGTCCCTGTCAACTAAAAAACCTTCTGCTCCACCTGCTGGCTCAGAGTCACCTCTGAGGATGGGGGGTGCAGGGTCTGGTGACTCCCCACCCCTTGGTGACAACCCAACCTGGCTTTGCAGAAATATTGAGGTTGGCAAAGGGCATACGCAGGAGCAGGAGGCGGGCGGGATCTGCAGACCCAGGCTGAGAGGCGCTGCTAGGGCAAGGTGGAAGCATCTATTAGGATGAGGAGGGCTAAATGTATTACACAATTCAGCCGCATTGTCAGAGCTGTGGAGGCGGGTTCCCAAGAGTGGTCGGATAAAGGATGTTACAGGTCAGAACTGAGGTTCCCTGAGAGACCTCTCGGAGACCCTCACGACTGTTCATAGAATCATAGAATCATAGGACTGGAAGGGACCTCAAGAGGTCATCGAGTCCAGCCCCCCGCCCTCAAGGCAGGACCAAGCTCCACCTACACCATCCCTGACAGATGTCTATCTAACCTGTTCTTAAATATCTCCAGAGAGGGAGATTCCACCACCTCCCTTGGCAATTTATTCCAATATTTGACCACCCTGACAGTTAGAAATTTTTTCCTAATGTCCAATCTAAACCTCCCCTGCTGCACTTTAAGCCCATTACTCCTTGTCCTGTCCTCAGAAACCAAGAGGAACAAATTTTCTCCTTCCTCCTTGTGACACCCTTTTAGATATTTGAAAACCGCTATCATGTCCCCCCTTAATCTTCTTTTTTCCAAACTAAACAAGCCCAGTTCATGAAGCCTGGCTTCATAGGTCATGTTCTCTAGACCTTTAATCATTCTTGTTGCTCTTCTCTGTACCCTTTCCAATTTCTCCACATCTTTCTTGAAATGTGGCGCCCAGAACTGGACACAGTACTCCAGCTGAGGCCTAACTAGTGCAGAGTAGAGCGGCAGAATGACTTCACGAGTTTTGCTTACAACACACCTGTTGATACAACCTAGAATCATATTTGCTTTTTTTGCAACAGCATCACACTGTTGACTCATATTCAACTTGTGGTCCACTATGACCCCTAGATCCCTTTCTGCCATGCTCCTTCCTAGACAGTCGCTTCCCATCTTGTATGTATGGAACTGATTGTTCCTTCCTAAGTGGAGCACTTTGCATTTCTCTTTATTAAACCTCATCCTGTTTACCTCTGACCATTTCTCTAACTTGCTAAGGTCATTTTGAATTATGTCCCTATCCTCCAAAGAAGTCGCAACCCCACCCAGTTTGGTATCATCCGCAAACTTAATAAGCGTACTCTCTATCCCAATATCTACATCATTGATGAAGATATTGAACAGTACGGGTCCCAAAACAGACCCTTGCGGAACTCCACTTGTTATCCCTTTCCAGCAGGATTTAGAACCGTTAACAACAACTCTCTGACTACGGTTATCCAGCCAATTATGCACCCACCTTATCGTGGCCCTATCTAAGTTATATTTGCCTAGTTTATCAATAAGAATATCATGCGAGACCGTATCAAATGCCTTACTAAAGTCTAGGTATATGACATCCACCGCTTCTCCCTTATCCACAAGGCTCGTTATCTTATCAAAGAAAGCTATCAGATTAGTTTGGCATGACTTGTTCTTCACAAACCCATGCTGGCTATTCCCTATCACTTTATTACCTTCCAAGTGTTTGCATAGGATTTCCTTAATTACCTGCTCCATTATCTTCCCTGGGACAGACGTTAAACTGACCGGTCTGTAGTTTCCTGGGTTGTTCTTATTCCCCTTTTTATAGATGGGCACAATATTTGCCCTTTTCCAGTCTTCTGGAATCTCCCCTGTCTGCCATGATTTTTCAAAGATCATAGCTAAAGGCTCAGATACCTCCTCTATCAGCTCCTTGAGTATCCTGGGATGCATTTCATCAGGACCTGGTGACTTGCTGACATCTAACTTTCCTAAGTGACTTTTAACTTGTTCTTTGTGAATCCTATCTTCTAAACCTACCCTCTCTCTGCTTGTATTCAAGCAAGGAGCTGGTGGAGAATGGGATGGTAGGCCCTAAAAATGCCCAGCAAGGATCAGGGCCTTGCGGCACTCGGTGCTGTACAACTGCTCCACCAGGTGGGATTAAAACCCTGCGGAGAATCTGAGCAACACGTGTTGCTGGGCTGAAGATGACTCATGGTGTGTAGGCATCATGTGCAGCTGAGGGAGAGCAGAGGAGACCTTCCTCCCGGCAAGCAATGGCATGAAACACATGCCAGGGCTGACATGGAGCCAGGCCAGAGGAATTCAGATTTTTTTCTGAGTGATGGGGGAGGAATCTCATTAATTCCCATCCTGTAAACGAAAAAGTGATTGTAGGGTTGTCCCTGCCGGTCCAGCTAGTCCCCGGTGAGCAGCTGCCAGCTGGGCTGCATGGCGCCACCACTCCGACCAGTCCCAGGAAGCTCACCAACACCTCCCAGTCCCCCGCCCTGATTCCTGCACCCCCACCCCTTGCCCAGGGACCCTCAGAGCCATAACAAGAGTGGGGTAAGTGGGCACGCACAGTACTTTTAGGAGTGCAAAATTAAAAATTAGAAAGTTAAAATATTATTTCACTTATATCTTTACTATCATCTATTTGCAATCTCCATATATGTGCAATTAACAACATGTGCAATGAATACAATTAATACAACAAATTAAGAATTTTATCATTTTTGGGGGGCAGGGGGAGGGCCACAGGCACAGAAAACCTTAGTTTTGGCTCTGGGGACCCCTGTCTCTTCCCTGACTCCTGCACTTCTGTCCCCTTCCCTGCACCCTCCACTTCCCCAGCCCCCTGTCCTGAAGGACCAGAGCAATGCTGTGCAAATCTATACAGAGAGTAGTAAATTTACAGGGCGTTGCTCGGGTATGTAAGGGCACGACCAGGCCCATGAGCGAGGGTGGGGGGAAGGAAATCCCCAAGCCCTGGGTGAAGAAGCTTGGGAGAGGAGGAATTGGGAATCTCTACTGTGCAGGTGAAGTCACGGGGATTGGGGAAGGAGGGCAAGGGACTCCTCAGGCCCTGAGAGCAGCGGTGCGGGCAGGTTGGTGGCATCTCTAGGCATGGTGAGGAGCCACATGTGGGAGGGAATCCCTTGACCCCGAGAAGAGCAGCACATGGGGGAGGGGAAGGAGAGCACAACCTGGCCCCATGAGGAGCTGTGAGGTGGGAGGAGAAGGGGAGGGTGGGAATCCCCATGCTCCAGGTGACGTGTCAGGGGCAGAGGGGAAAATCTCTAGGCCCTATAAGAGCCTCACAGCAGGGAGAGAATCTCCACATGCCCATGTGGTGCGGGGCAGGAGGAATCAGCAGGCCCCATAGCAGGGTGGGGAGGGCAGTACCCAGACCCTGTAGCTGCAGAACGGTGGGGGAGAGGGAGGGGAACCTTACCCATAGAAGGTGGCCTGGTTGGCAACATGCAGAGCTCCAGCTCCAGCCGGTCGGTCTCATGCTGGTGTGGCTGTCCCCAGTGCTCGCTTGGAAGTATCCATCACCATTCGCTGCCCCCAGTGGTGAGTGTGAGGATCACGTCCCTCCTCTCTCTGCCCCTCCCTTTCCATGTTGTGGAAAACAACCCCATTCCTGACACTTCCCATGGTCCTGGCACAATCAAACCATGACTTCCCTTTATGTTAGGGTCAGAGGAAGCTGCCTACCAAATTTGATGGCCATAGCTGTTACTGTTTGCGAGTTCTTGCACAAACAGATGGACAGACAGACATTTCTAAAATATATACAAAGATACACACACACAAGAACGGCCATCCTGGGTCAGATTAAAGGTCCATCTAGTCCAGTGTCCTGTCTTCCGACAGTGGCCAACGCCAGGTGCCCCAGAGGGAGTGAACCGACCAGGGAATCATCAAGTGATCCCTCCCCGTCATCCATTTCCAGCTTCTCACAAACAGAAACTAGGAACACCATCCCTGCCCATTTTGGTGAATAGCCATTGATGGACCTATCCTCCATAGATTTATTTAGCTTTTTTTTTGGAATGCTGTTATAGTCTTGGACTTCACAACATCCTCTGGCAAGGAGTTCCACAGGTTGATTGTGCACTGTGTGAAGAACTTCATTTTGTTTGTTTTAAACCTGCTACATATTAATTGAATTTGATGTCCTCTGGTTTTTGTGTTATGGGAACAAGTAAACAATATTTCTTTATTCAGTTTTTCCACACCGGTCACGATATCATAGGCCTCTATCATATCCCCTCTTAGCCATCTTATTTCCAAGTTGAAAATTCCCAGTTTTATTAATCTCTCCTCATGTGGCAGCTGTTCCATATGACTAATAATTTTTGTTGCCCTTTTCTGTACTTTTTCTAGTGCCAAGATATCTTTTTTGCAATGCGGCGACCACATCTGCATGCAGTATTTGAGATGTGGATGTAGCATAGATTTATATAGAGGCAATAAGGTATTCTCTGTCTTGCTCTCTCTTGCTTTTTTTAATGATTCCCAATAGTATTTTTGCTTTTTAGACTGCCACTTCACATTGAGGGGATGTTTTCAGAAAACTATCCACAGTGACTCTAAGACCTCTCTCTTGAGTGGTAACAGCTAAACAAGTTTCCATCATTTTATACATACAGTTGGGATTATGTTTTCCAACATGCATTACTTTGCATTTGTCAATGTTAAAATTCATCTGTTGCCCAGTCACCCAGTCACCTGGGTGCCCAGTCACCTGGTTTGGTGAGATCCTTTCAAAGTTCTTCGCAGTCTGCTTTGGACTTAAGTATTTTGCACGGTTTTGTATCACCTGCAAATTCTCTCACCTCACTGTTTACTGCCTTTCTCCAGATCATTTATGAATAGGTTGAATAGGATTGGTCCCAGTACGGACCCTTGGGGGACCCCAGAAGTTACATCTCTCCATTCTGAAAATCCCTAACCGCCGCTTTATTTCTTAAAACATGTTTCTATGCAAAACCACTGATATTTATATAAAAATTATTGGTGTTGTGGGCAATTTTTGGGAGCATAGTTTATTTGCAGAAAATAAGGTTTCAGGTGACCCAAAGCTATTTGAAAATTCATGTCCGACAAACAGGCCAGAGCCAGTTAGGAATAATGGCCATCTCGTTATTAATTTATACTTAACAAGAACTTTTTCCTTTCCATCACTCTCTTCAGGGCAGCCTTCACCTCCTTGTTCCGCAAGCTGTAGATCAGGGGGTTCAGCATGGGGGTCACCACTGTGTAGAACACGGAGACCACCTTGTCTTGACTCCTTGAATGCGTTGTGCTGGGCTGTAAATAGATGAACAGGCCAGTCCCATAGAAGAGGGAGACGACTGTCAGGTGGGAGGCACAGGTGGAGAAGGCTTTGAGCCTGCCCTTGGCAGAGCGGATCCTCAGGATGGCAGAGAGGATGAACATATAGGAGATGAGCACAACCAGGCCAGTGAACACGCCAGTCAAGGATGCCAAAACTAGAAGTAAAATGTGGTTGACACGGGAGTCCGAGCTGGCGAGCGACAACAGCGGGGAGATGTCACAGAAGAACAAGTCAATGACATTGGAGCCACAGAAGGTTAATGTTAGCATGCCTGTTGTCTGCGCTATCACATTTACACACCCAACTAGGAAAGACCCAGCCACCAGCTGGACACAAAGTCTCGGGCACATGACAACCCTGTAGAGCAATGGGTGACATATGGCCACATACCGGTCATAGGCCATTGCGGCCAGGAGGAAACACTCCATGACGTCAAACTGAGAGAAAACGCAGATCTGAATTGCACATGCAGTGTAAGAAATGGCTTTCCTCTCTGCCAACAAATCCGCCAGCATCTTGGGGGCCACGACGGTGGAATAACAGAGGTCTATAAAGGATAAGTTGCTGAGGAAAAAGTACATGGGCGTTCGAAGCTGGGAGTCAAGCCGGACTATCAGAATCATCCCAAGATTCCCCACCAAGGCAGTAACATAGATCAGAAGAAACACCACGAAAAGAGGGGCTTGAATTTCTGGAGAGTCTGAGAATCCGGTGAGCATGAATTCACTCACTTGTGTGCAGTTGCCTCCAGCCATTTCCAGCGTGCTTCGCCTCAGCATGTAGAATACAGATGAAACATCACGCGCTAGCTGCAGTGTATGCCTTTAAGTTGGTTACCTGCACAAATTTCTCTGACCCTTCCATGCTTTAGGGGCACCCACCTTTACCCAATTCCTAGGGCTCAAGGTGCAACCTTGTTAATTTAAACACCTGCCTTTACCCAATTCTTAGGGCTCAGGGTGTAACTTCCTGCAGGATCTTTTGCCACTGAAAGAACCTTACACAGTAATATTCTCTATTTAAAGACAATTCCCAAGCAAGCAGAATACACATGCTAAGCACACAGTGTCATGCTCACCAATCCTGATAAAGGCAGGCAGACTTCCCCTGTTGGCCAAGCAAGGTGAGTCTCTTGGGATCCTGGCTGCTGCACGTCACGGTCATGCAGAGGAGTTCTGGCAGCTCTGGTCTTAGGCTATATCTTGGAGGTGAGTTCTTCTTCCAGGTCTTCCCTCCTTCTTTTTGATATTCCTTTCTTCCTTTCCTCTTTCCTTTCCTTCTTCCCTGTTTCCTCTTTCCCTTTTCCTGCTGGTCTCCTTCTTGGACCTCAGTTTATATAGTGAAATGTGAGTCCTGCTTAGCCATACCTGAACCAATTATTTTAGTATAATTTTACTAACCAATCATAACATACAGTAACAGAATGACCTAACCAATCATACCTCACCACCGTATTGATTTACAACTAGCAAAATTAATTACACAGCAGACAGAAACAGTTACAAAGCAGACAGAGATCACACAGACAAACCATAGGAAAGTGAGGATAATAATCAAAGAATGCGGATTCCACAACCTCAACTATTGGTAAAGAGTTTCTTGCCAGACGAAATGCTGTTAAACTAAATTTTCTCTACCCATTTTGAGACCTGTTTCTTTATCTGGTGGCAGTGGGGGACACTAGAACAGGATCTCCTTAACAGGCCTGCGTGACACCAGTTTAGTGCAATTTAGATAAGAGTGTGGGCATGTGACTCCAGGCTTTACAGCTAATGGTGGCTGCTCTTCAATCTGGTCTACTGATATGGCTACAGGCCTTCCAATATGGCTATAGGAAAACCATATTGATACAAGTTAAGCCGACAGCTGACCTCGGTGCCGTGGGAGTGTTGCTGACTTTCGTTTTTTCATACAGAAGCCAAAGGTGATGTTTTCCTTCCTCAGGGGGTGTGTCTGCTCCCGTTCAGATGGAACTAAACTGTCTGGCATCTCTCTAAGGAAGAAGTTTAGACACAGAATGATCAGAAAAGAATTTTGCATGTGGAAAATTAATTAAATAGAGCCTTTGCCATAGCTGGACATATTTTCCATCGTGTAATGGTATGGAAATTGTTCCTCAGCCCATATGCCAGACATCCTCTTCTCCTCCTCCAAATTTCTTCACAGAATCCACCTTATCTCCCTTTTTCTCAGCCCTACCTTTTGCACAAAGTTAGTTAAAAGCTTTGTTACCGTGAAGTTAATCATACTCTAAGTATCATAAATGAGGTCACAATTCTCTCATTTTTGAGTTCCTTAACGCTCAACAAGTCACTCAATGACATTCATGTGCCTTTTAATAAAGAAGATGAATCGCCATGCTGGATGGAGGAAGCTGGAGTCATTGGCTTCTGGAATTCAATTCTTTCCCCGACTGGCTTTTGCCTTTTGATTATGTGAGGCAAGTTATATGAGAGGGGAAAAAAAAAGGATGATATTGCCTACAGAATTTCAAGGTCAAATCCCAGACCATTTCCCAGACCAATACAATTAATTTTCTTACTAGATTACAAAATTACAGGAGAATCTTTGCACTGGCAAGATGCTGCCCCAAAGTCCATGGGACTTTGCAAAAGCAAAACACTGGACTAAAATAAATTAAACACTGGAATAAATTGCCTAGGGAGGTTGTGGAATCTCCACCACTGGAGATATTGAAGAGCAGGTTAGACAGACATCTATCAGGGATGATCTAGATGGTGCTTGGTCCTGCCATGAGGGCTTGATGACCTGTTGCGGTTCCTTCCAGTTCTAGTCTTCTATGATTCTATGAAAGCAGAAGGATCTTTCTCACAAGGACCTGGTTGTCGGATCTGGGCTCTAGCCACTAAAGGAAAGTCATAATGTATTTGATAATGATAACCATAACGTGAAATATTTGACCATGAAATCTTACTCTGTAAGCCCCTCATCATGCATTGTTAAAGTCAAAGGGGAGTTTTACCATTGACTTCAATGAGTGTGGGATCAAACCCTAGATTAATTCATACACTCCCAGGGTGGTTGCGGGGGGTGGGGAGAACGACTGAAACATGGCTGAAATGAACTAGCTGAGAAATAAGAGTTTACAAGGTAATCAAGCAGCAAACATGCCAGTGAATTTTGAGAGGGCTGAACACAGAGGTCACATCGAAGAGCAGGGAGGTAGCACATGACTGAAAGCGTGTGTGAGAGGACATGTGAAGGGAGTGTGCCCAATTCAAGAGCTATGACAGGCCAGATCAGGGCCCCTCAGAACCAGAAACCTAGTGACAAACCTAGTCCAGAAAGGAAGTGAGCAAAACATGCCTCTTTGGAACGATTCAAGACACTTAAGATGTTCACTTTATTTAAAACAAGTGTAAGAGAGGATGAGATCTCAGTCTACAAATCCCTACATGGGAGATTCCTGCTAGCAGACTGTGCTTTGATCTAATGAGATTCAATGATGGGAAGATTAAACCGGAGAAAATTCAGACTAGAATTTTTACAGAGAGAGAAATTAGCCACTGGAGTAACTTACCTTGGGGACTGGTGAGTTCTCTGTCCCTTGCGGTCTTTAAGCTAGAATTGATGAGCTGGATGAGGAAACTCCAGGGGACAATGTCTGGCTTGAAGTATTCAGGAAGCCAGACTAGATGTTCCTTGAGCCCGTAGCATCTCTGAAGGGGTGAAAGAAAAACAATTGTGATTAGTCGGATGGAGGGAATAACATATCAGGAAATATTAGAAGTATCTGTCTGGCTTGGTCAAGCAACCTTGACATGGTGAGACAAAGCAGTTGAGAGCGTGTTAAAGGACAAAAAGAAGGAGGAATGATTTAGAAAAGGGCATGAAGATAGAATTGAAAGTAATGTAACCAAACTTACATAGGGTAAAACTGGGCGGAATTTCTGACACAGATCTCAGTTTCACTGTGCAATAGACTCAAAAGGGAAGTGTAAAGTCCTCATTATTTGCACTATTTGCAAGTTCGTTCAGCAAACTGAGCTCTAAGGCAGGCAGCGATACATGAAGGGACAACAGACTTTCCCCTTCGCAAGATAATCCGCTCTTTCCCGTTCAGTGAACCACATCCCAATTCACAAAAGATGCATTACCTGTTTGAATCCTACCTGTTTCCCTGGATTTTGGTGAGAGCTCTTTGACTCGAAAGCCACCCGATGGTTCAGACCTGGAGTTGCTTCCTTTCTACTCCTGCCAAAAGAAACAAAGGGAGGGGGGAATCAAACTCCCTTTTTCTTCTGCTCAGATCAACTGTGTGCCTCACCCAGGGAGTGGAAGCTCTACTACATTTTGATGACTTCTGAGACAATGCTCTCTGGAGCAGCTCAGATCCCAGGAGTTTAACTATGAGGAGAAAAAAAACATAATTAAGATTAGTTTTGTGTCTCTGTATGTTGGTAGGTTCCTACACACGTCCTAACAGGCTTTATTAAGAAATTGCCCCATTTGGGTTTTTTTTTAAAGACACTTTAAGTTATTTCACGGCATCAGTTTGTAAAACGTTTAGACACCAAAGACTGGATCGGTAGCTCAGCTAGACTGGTAGGATCCCAGAGTGTTAATTCTGGTGGATTTACACTCATATAAGACAACTCTGAATTTGTCTCCTATGTCACCTCTAAGATAACAAACCCAAAGTATCCAAATGAGCTCACATTCCTTTTCGTAAGATTTGGGCTGTGTTCTCAACTCTGCCATTCACAAACTGGGCAACTTTGGCCACACTCTTTCCTGGCCTTGTTTCCCCATTTGCATAATGGAACAAATGAAATGAGCAGACATGCTGGTGTTATATTTTTTTGGATGACATTGGAGCTTGGTGATTTACTGATGCTTTTTGTGGAAATGTACCAGGCCATGTCTACATTGCCAAGTTTCAGTGATGTGAAAGTAAAAGTAAACAACCATAATCCCCCTATTGCCTAGCGGGCACAGCAATGTCCGTAAAACACTCCATGTAGAAGAACACTTGTGACAGATGAGGACTTCTGTTGTAGCTAATATCAGAGGGGTAGCCGTGTTAGTCTGAATCTGCAAAAGCGACGAGGAGTCCTGTGGCACCTTATAGACTAACTGAAGTGTAGGAGCATAAGCTTTCGTGGGCAAAGACCCACTTCGTCAGATGCATCTGACGAAGTGGGTCTTTGCCCACGAAAGCTTATGCTCCTACACTTCAGTTAGTCTATAAGGTGCCACAGGACTCCTCGTCGCTGTTGTAGCTAATGACATTCGGGGAGGTGGCATTGGTGTGTTGATAGAAAGGCTTCTTCTGTCAGCACAGACTGTGGTCTCTAGGGGTATGTCTACACTACCCTCCTAGTTCGAACTAGGAGGGTAATGTATGCATACCGCACTTGCTAATGAAGCCCGGGATTTGAATTTCCCGGGCTTCATTAGCATAAGCGGGGAGCCGCCATTTTTAAATCCCCGCTGCTTCGAACCCCGTGTAGCGCGGCTACACGGGGCTCGAACTAGGTAGTTCGGACTAGGGTGCCTATTCCGAACTACCGGTACACCTCGTTTCACGAGGAGTACCGGTAGTTCGGAATAGGACCCTAGTCCGAACTACCTAGTTCGAGCCCCGTGTAGCCGCGCTACACGGGGTTCGAAGCAGCGGGGATTTAAAAATGGCGGCTCCCCGCTTATGCTAATGAAGCCCGGGAAATTCAAATCCCGGGCTTCATTAGCAAGTGCGGTATGCATACATTACCCCGCTAGTTCGAACTAGCGGGGTAGTGTAGACATACCCTAAGGGTATGTCTACACTACAAAGTTAGTTCGAACTAACGGACGTTAGTTCGAACTAACTTTAATAGGTGCTACACTAGCGCTCCGCTAGTTCGAATTTGAATCGAACTAGCGGCGCGCTTAGTTCGAACTAGGTAAACCTCATTTTACGAGGACTAACGCCTAGTTCGAACTAGCTAGTTCGAACTAAGGGCTGTGTAGCCCTTTAGTTCGAACTAGTGGGAGGTTAGCCCTCCCCAGGTTTCCCTGGTGGCCACTCTGGCCAACACCAGGGAAACTCTATGCCCCCCTCCCGGCCCCGGACCCCTTAAAGGGGCACGGGCTGGCTACGGTGCCCGTGCCAGGTGCAAGCCTGCCAGCACCTGGCACGGCACAGAGCCACCCACCCGATGCCCCCCAGCCCTCCCCCTCTTGCCGGGACCAGGCTGGCGGCTCCCGGGAGCTTGCCCTGGACCGCAAGAGGCGGGCACCTTCCTGGGCTAGTGCGGACATCGTGGACCTCGTCCACGATCTCCGCACTAGGCACAGGAAAGTGGCTGTCTAGGGCAGGAGAGCTGCCAGCCTGGCCACCCAGGACCAGGTGTGCATGAAAATCAAGGGGGTCCACTGAGACCCCCGACACTGAGCCCTGAGCTTACAATGGCCGTCCTGGGTCAGACCAAAGGTCCATCTAGCCCAGTAGCCTGTCTGCCGACAGCGGCCAACCCTAGGGACCCTGGAGGGGATGGACCGAAGACAGTGACCAAGCCATTTGTCTCGTGCCATCCCTCTCCAGCCTTCCACAAACTTTGGGCAGGGACACCACTCCTACCCTCTGGCTAATAGGACTCCATGGACCCAACCTCCATGACTTGATCTCACTTCCCTTTAAACTCTGTTCTAGTTGTAGCCTTCACAGCCTCCTGCAGCAAGGAGTTCCACAGGTTAACTATTTGCTTTGTCAAGAACAACTTCCTCTTACTAGTTTCAAGCCTGCTACCCATTCCTTTCCTTTGGTGTCCTCTAGTCCTTCTTTATGGGAACTCAGGAAGAACTTTTCTGAATGCACCCTCTCCACCCAACCCCTGCTTTTAGAGACCTCTATCCTGTCCCCCCTCCGTCTCCTCTTTTCTAAGCTGAACAGTCCCAGTCTCTGTAGCCTTTCTTCATCTGGGACCTGTTCCCAACCCCTGATCATGTTAGTTGCCCTCCCTTCTCCCAGCCTTTCTCTTCCCCTCTCCCACCTCCTTTTCCCAGTCTCCCCCAGTTTTGTTCAATAAAGACAGAGTCAATGTTGGAAGAAACGTTATCTTTATTTTGTACATCAATAAGAAGGGGGGCTAGGGAAGGGTAAGTGGAAGGAGGTGAGGGAGGAATGGGGTACGAGCCCCCGATGGGGAGGACTGGGCTGGCTCTGCGGTCTTCTGGGGGTGGAAGCTCTCCTGCAGCCCCCCAATTACTCCCTCTCCCCAGATGGCAGCCTGTGGCAAGTGCAGCCGGGCTGATGGCCGAGTGGTGTGATGTGCCCAGTGTGAGCACTCAGGGCACTCCAAGCCAGAACTTCTTTGCAAGCGGGGCACCCCTTAGAACTGTGTGTCCGGGGTGGGGGTCGGGACCCTTTAAGCGCAGCCCTCGGCTAGCCTGAGACAGCATCTCCATGCTCTAAGTCCTCCTTTTATGCCCTGCCGGCACTGCTTCCGGCCATCCTTAAGCCCTGTTCAGAGTCCACTCAATGTGGACTTGCTAGTTCGAACTAGTAAAACGCTAGTTCGAACTAGTTTTTAGTTCTAGATGCGTTAGTTCGAACTAGCTTAGTTCGAATTTACTAATTCGAACTAAGTTAGTTCGAACTAGCGCTGTAGTGTAGATGTACCCTAAGAGGCAGCTTTGCCAGCCTAGCTATACTTCCAAAGTCAGTGTAGTGTAGACAAGACTTCAGTCTGGATGAAACCTTCACCCACAAAAAGAGTTCTCAGTTCCAGAATGGAACATCCAATCAATGAGTTCTCAGTTCCAGAATGGAACATCCAATCAATGAGTTCTCAGTTCCAGAATGGAACATCCGATCAATGAGTTCTCAGTTCCAGAATGGAACATTTGATCAAAGAGTTCTTAGTTCCAGAATGGAATGTCTGATCACTCACTCGCCATCTATGGAAAAGCCAAAAGCCCCATGGTTAGAGCACTGGTCGGCTCTGTTGTTCCCCCACATACCATAACCACCAAGCTATTGAGATACTCACTCTTTGGCCCCTCAAGTGTTTCATACCAGGAGACAGAGGCATCCTTTCTGGAATAGCCATTAGTATAATAGAATCATACAACACTAGAACTGAAGAGACCTCGAGAGATCATCAAGCCCCATCCCCGGCCCTCACAGCAGGACCAAGCACCGTCTAGATCATCTTTGATACATGTCCATCCAACCTGCTCTTAAATATCTCTAATGACGGAGATTTCACAACCTCCCTAGGCAATTTATTCTAGTGCTAAACCACCCTGACAGTTAGGAAATTTTTCCTAATGTCCGACCTAAACCTCCCATTCTGCAGTTTAAGCCCATTGCTTCTTGTCCTATCATCAGAGGCCAAAGAGAACAATTTCCCCCCTCCATCTTTTGACACTCTATTAGGTACTTGAAAGCTGCTATTATGTCCCCTCTCAGTCTTCTCTTTTCCAAACTAAACAAACCCAGTTCTTTCAGTCTTTCCTCATAGCTCATGTTTTCTAGACTTTTAATCATTTTTAATGCTCTTCCCTGGACCCTCTCCAATTTCTCCACATCTTTCTTGAAATGTGTTGCCCGGAACTGGACACAATATTCCAATTGAGGCCTAATCAGCGCAGAGTAGAGTGGAAGAATGACTTCTCCTGTCTTGCTCACAACACTCCTGTTGATGCATCCCAGAATGATGTTTGCTTTTTTTTGCAACAGTGTCATGTTGTTGACTCATATTTAACCTGTGGTCCATTATGACCTCTAGATCCCTTTCTGCAATACTCCTTCCTAGACAATCACTCCCATTCTGTATGTATGAAACTGATTGTTCCTTCCTAAGTGAAGTACTTTGCATTTGTCCTTATTAAGTTTCGTCCTATTTACTTCAGACCATTTCTCCAGTTTGTCCAGATCATTTTGAATTATGACCCTGTCCTCCAAAGCAGTTGCAACTCCTCCCAGCTTGGTATAATCTACAAACTTTATGGCTTTGTCTAGACTGGCATGATTTTCCAGAAATGCTTTTAACGGAAAAGTTTTCCGTTAAAAGCATTTTTGGAACAGAGCGTCTAGATTGGCACGGATGCGTTTCTGCAAAAGCACTTTTTGTGGAAAAGCGTTTGTGCCAATCTAGACACGCTTTTCCGGAAAAAAGCCCCGATCGCCATTTTCGCGATTGGGGCTTTTTTGTGGAAAACAAATCTGAGCTGTCTACACTGGCCCTTTTGCGCAAAAGGACTTTTGCCCGAACGGGAGCAGCATAGTATTTCCGCAAGAACACTAACAATCTTACATGAGATCGTCAGTGCTTTTGCGGAAATTTGAGCAGCCAGTGTAGACAGCTGGCGAGTTTTTCCGGAAAAGTGGCTGATTTTCCAGAAAAACTGGCCAGTCTAGACACAGCCTATAAGTGTACTCTCTATGCCAATAGTTAAATTGCTGATGAAGATATTGAACAGAACTGGTCCTAAAACGACCCCTGCAGAACCTCACTTGTAATGCCCTTCCAGCAGGACTGTAAACCGTTAATAACTACTCTCTGAGAACAGTTATCCAGCCAGTTATGAACCCACTTTATAGTTGCCCCATGTAGGTTGTATTTCAGTGGTTTATTTATTAGCCTGGTGGTTAGGGCATTCTACGGTGTTTGGGGGCATTGAGTCTCAAGAGGAGAGTGAAGCTAGGTCTTCCACTTCCCATGTGAATGCTCTAACCATTGTACTACAGGATAGTGTAGGCGGTAAGGCTCTCTCTTTCCTCAGTTTCCCTCCAGCACCCACTCCTCTTGGAACTTTGCAAAAACCAAATTTTTGTTTCAAGGAATGAGAATATTTTTGTGCTGCCATTATATCGATATTATTATAGTCCCTCCTCTCCTCCTGTGTTATCTATTTATTGTGTGAGCAGCAGAAAGCCTGCCAGAACACCCAGTATGTAGCCTTCCTACTCCAAACTCTTTCCCCCTTCCTAGCTCTTGGCTGTAGCACCAGAGGAGAGGGGGAAGAAAAGACCCCTGGTGGCCAGGGGAGACTGAGGGGAGAGAAAATTGCCCTGGCTGCTGGGGGGAGAGTGAAGGGAGTGAAAAGGCCCCTGCTGGATGGGATCCCCCAATCTGAACCTCTCCTCACTCCCCCACCTCCAGTGTCCTACACCCCCCCACACATCCCCATGGCCCTGCCCTGAGTCCCGCACCCCCCACGCTGCCAGCCCCTGCCCTGAAGGACACGGGCAAATACACAAAGTGGGGAAGGGGCGCATAATTAGGTCATTATAATTCTTAATTGCTGTAGCATATGCAAAAGGATGGGCTCCAAATAGGGCTACTGACAGGAGTGTGGGGACAAAAGGGGCAACTGCCCCAAAACCCAGTGATTTAAAAGGATCTGGTGCTCCTGGCCACTGCTACTGTGGCAGTGCTGGAACCCTGAGCCCTTTAAATCGCCACCGGAGTCCTATGTGGTGCGCTCCGGGTGGCACTAAGGGCTGGCAGGTGGAAGTGTGTGGCATGGTCTGAGCAGTGCTGAGGATTGGCTGCCCCCAGCCCTGCTCCTTCCACCCACGATCCGCCCTTCTGGAAGCTCAGGGTCCCCCTCCCCTTGCCAAGAGGCCCAGCAACTCTGTCAGCCCCTTTGGCACCATTTATCTGCGCCGAGGCAGGACCACGTCAACCTCAGCCAGGCATGTCTCGGCCTGTGCTTACAATTGGTGGGTCTCACCCCAGCTGCCGTGTCCCTACTGCACTGCACAGACCTTCTCTCTCAGGGCTGAGGCGTGAGCTGGGTCTGCACAGCAAAGGTGGCCACCCTGGGTCCCGAGTCGCAGCAGGCTCTGAGTCACCCCTCTAGCAGGGCCTAGGTCTTGCTCATCCAAGCCAGACTGGTCTGGGGGTGGCCAGAAGGGAGGCTGAGTCTATGTACTGTCCCAACATACTCTCAGTGACTTGCCCAGGGCTACACACATAGTTTATGGTAGAGGCAAGAGTTGCAGCCTGGTTCTCTAAGGCCCTATGCAAACATCCTAACTACAAGGCCAGCCTCCGTGTCTGTCACATTTTAACTCATTCTCCTAGGATGCTAGGGGAAAAACAGGTGAGGCATTAAAAACCTTTTACATGAGCCTATACATTTGCTCTGTATTTTCAACTTCAGGTGTAACCTCTCTAGTCTGGCACCCTTAGGACCTAACCAGTGTTGAACCAGAGAATTTGCTTGACCATGGGAAGTAAATATTGTCTTGCAGTATCACCAACACATCCACTGCTTGCTGGGCTCTGAGGCTATGTCACACCCATGTTAAGTGGACATCTGGATAACTAAAATCATACCGGACCACAGATGTTGCCGGACCAGAGAGGTTCAACCTGTACAAAGAGAGGAAGATAATTGCCAGCAATTAGTGTCTGCGCTTCTGCATTCTGGGCACAGGTTCCAAAGTCCCAGATCCCCAAGAGGAATCTCCAGTGGATGTAACTCCCAAACCAGTGATTAAATCCCTTGTTGTCTCCTGTAGGTAAATTGGAGAAGCACTGAGGTCCGTCACCATTGCCTAATGCCCTGCATCCTAGGGGGACCATTCTGCAGTGAGTGTCAGCCATAGAACAAGGAGGATTGGTACCAGTCCCCCCTGCTTTGGGTTGAGGTTGGGAGCTTCTGTGCGTCACCCTCATGTCTTAGAACAGCAGTGAGGGCTCCCATACTGTGAGGAAACAGGTGAGTTTCGGAGACTTTGGCACAGCCCTTTTTGCCTAAATTACATGCTGAAGAATTGAGCTAGGAAGCGAAATTGTCCAGTTAGCCTTTCTATTTTGAGTTCCTGCTGACTTTTCTGTTTGTTCTCATCCTGTTCATATTGGATTTGAACTATTTCCATATACGTTCTCTCTGTCTCTCTCTCCCCTGCAGCATCCGTTCTGCATTTAATTGTAGTCTGGAGAGTCTATTTTCTCCAGATTCTGTGGACAATGGAGCCTCAAAAGGACCCCAAAAAGCATCTGCCCTGCATGCGTTTTGTTATAATCCAGGAAAAGGGATTTTAACTCCTCTGCCTTTCCCACCCAGCATAATATGCAGCCATCTGAGTGCAAGTCTTAATTTTTTGGGGGATCTATATGGCATATGTTTCTTCTCTCATCTTGTCCCCCTGCTTCTGTTCTGTGTCCCCCACCTGAAAGAAGCAAACAGAAAACCACAAACTGGTTCCTGCCTCCGCTGCTGAGACTATTGAAGGAGTAAACCACTGTTCAAAGAGCAAACTTTAGGGAAATCCTGCTTCATAGAGTCAGAGACTCATAGAATCATAGGGATGGAGGAGACCTCAGGAGGCCAGCAAGTCCAACCCCAACTAAAGCATCCCAGCCAGGGTTTTGTCAAGTGAGATCTTAAAAAACGTCTAACGATGGAGATTCCACCACTTCCTAGGGAACCCATCCCAGTGCTTCACTGCTCTCTTAGTGAAATGTTTTTTTCCTAATATCCAACCTAGACCTCCCCCACGGCAACTTGAGACCATCGCTCCTTGTTCTGCCATCGTCACCACTGTGAACAGCCTCTCTCCATCTTCTTTAGAACCCCCTTCAGGTAGTTGAAGGCTGCTTTCAAATCCCCTCTCACTCTTCTCTTCTGTAGACTAAATAAACCCACATCCCTCAGCCTCTCCTTGTAAGTCCTGTGCTCCAGTCCCCTAATAATTTTTGTTGCCCTCCGCTGGACTTTCTCCAATGCAGCCACATCCTTTCTGTAATGGAGGGGGGCAGAACTGGATGCAGTACTCCAGATGTGAGCTCACCTGTACCGACTAGAGAGGAATAATCACTTCTCTAGATCTGCTGGCAATGCTTCTCCTAATGCACCCCAATATGCCGTTAGTCTTTTTGGCTACAAGGGCACCCTGTTGACTCCTATCCAGCTTCTCATCCACTGTAATCCCTAGGTCCTTCAACTGCATCGAGGTCACAGACTCACTGCTCTGGAATGTACACCAGAACCTGACGGGCTTCAAACCTGCAAGGGCTTAAACTTTTATTCATCCCCCAAAGTCGGCTCTATGGCCGTTACCTGAGAATGAGCTCTCCTTTTTGTGAGTGGGAAACTCCTGGAATCCCAAGGGCCATGATTTTACAGCCCACCAGAACTGTAAACCTAACCGTGGTTGTTCAGGTGCAGATCCAGTATAATATAACTAAAAATCATCATGTGGCAAGTTTAGAGTCAGTAAATTATCAGATCCAGTGAATACTAAGCATGCTGCCTGGTAGAGATCTTGTGATTCAGTCTAGGCAAATGGAGGTGTTACCTCTTGAGGTCGCTTCCAGTTCTAGTATTCTGTGATTCTATGATTCTGCTGATGAAAGAGACAAGGTACAAGAGTTCTTCTTCAGGTGTAGCTCCGGAACACGTCTCCTTCAATTACCGAGGTTGGTGCAATGAAAAATATTACCTCACTCACCTTGTGTTCCTAAGTATATTACGTCAACACCGTTAGCTTTGTCAACCAAACATTTGATCTCATCAAAAGACAATATCAAGTTTGTTTGACAAGACTATTTTCCATAAAATGATGCTGGAGGTCATAAATAATCATAGAATCACAGAGTACTAGAACTGAAAGGGACCTCGAGAGGTCATCAAGTCCAGTCTCCTGCCTTCACAGCAGGACCAAGCACCCGCTAGATCATCCCTGATAGATGTCTATCCAACCTGCTCTTAAATAGCTCCGCCAGCTTCCCTGCCCTGCTGTCTTCAGGCTCTGGTGCCCCATGAGCTCCACTGCCTCACTGGCCCAGCTGGCTCGTTCCGCTCTGAGCTGCCAGCTATCTCTGCCACTGGGGCTCTCTAGTTCTGTGACCTCCATAGTCTTGCTGGACCACGGATGTTGCCAGACCAGAGAATTCTGGACCACAAAGGTTCAACCTTGTACTTAACCTTAAAGTTCTTGAATTTCCATAGGCTTGTTTACACGCCTAAACTGATTCTTTCTCAGCCTTTGTTACTAGTTAGACCCTTTTCTCCTGCAGCTGTCTGAAACACTCATTCCTCTTCCTTTCAGATGGTTCCCTTCCCTCTCAAAGAACCATTGTATTCTTGTTGCACCTCGTGGATAAAACAGGAATTTGTCCCTCGCCAAATCTGCCTTAATACACAAATGACCCCATCAATCAAGCCCAGAAATTTGTGGTCTAACCAGAGTGCACCGTGGGGGAGCACTTTCCTTTGCTTTGTTTTGTTGAACGGTCCAGTCCACAGTGATGGTGTCATGCGGCCCCTGAATTTCAGGCTGCTTCACAAGAAAAACCACATCACTTCCCCAAATTCCATCAGTGCTGCGTGAATGAAAATATCCGAGATGGGGCTGACCCTGTTTCTCTGCATCTCTTTTCCCTCAGAGCAACCACGTGTGATTACAATGGAGGAGAGAAATTGGACCCTTGTCACAGAGTTTGTTTTTGTGGGATTCACGGATCAACGAGACCTGCAGGTCCCCCTCTTCCTGGTGTTCCTAGCAATCTATGTGATCACCCTGGTGGGGAATCTTGGGATGATCATGCTAATCAGGGCGGATCCCCAACTCCACACTCCCATGTACTTCTTCATCAGTAATTTGTCCTTCTTAGACATCTGTTATTCCTCCTCCATCACCCCCCGGTTGCTGTCAGACCTCTTATCAGAGAGGAAAGTCATTTCTTATGCTGCCTGCCTTACGCAGTTTTATTTTTATGCAGTCTTTGCCACCGCTGAGTGCTACCTCCTGGCCGTGATGGCGTACGACCGATACGTGGCCATCTGTAACCCGCTGCTCTATGTCGCTGTCATGCCCCACAGAGTGTGTGCTCTCCTGGTGGCTGGCTCGTATCTTGCGGGGGTTCTGAATTCCCTGGTGCATACAAGTGTTGCCCTTCGGCTGTCCTTCTGTGGCCCAAATGTCATCAACCACTTTTACTGCGACGGTCCCCCTCTCTACGCACTGTCCTGCACCGACACCCACCTCAATGACATTGTGATGTTTGTGTTTGTCGGCTTCAATATGATTGTGACTAACTTGACCATCCTCATCTCGTACATCTACATCCTGGCCACCATCCTGAGGATCCGCTCAACCGAGGGCAGGCGCAAAGCCTTCTCCACCTGTGCCTCCCACCTGACGGCTGTCGCCATCTTCTACGGAGCAGCGGGGTCCATGTATTCACGACCCAGTTCCAGGCACTCACAGAACCTAGATAAAGTGGCCTCCGTGTTCTACACAGTGGTGATCCCCATGCTGAATCCCCTAATCTACAGCCTGCGGAACAAGGAGGTGAAGGGCACCCTAAAAAAATGTTTGATGAGAAAAGATTTTTCCTCCCACTTCTGAGAACATGCCTCTTGGTTAATCTAAAGGGTAAATTTGTACCCAAATTTTAGAATAGACACTGAGAGAGCAAAGTTAGAATCAGTCTCAATATATATTACATCAGCCTTTTAGCGATTTAGTTGTAATCACATAAAAAAAGAGATACTTTAAGATCTATTTGGCCTAAAACCATGTTGATTGGCATTGATTATATTGCCATATTTTAACTAACAGAGTCCTGAAGCTGGGTCATCCCATTTACTATTTTTAAATATTGGCATAACAGTATTTTTTTCCAATCTTCTAGAATTTCCCTGGTATTTCAAGACTTATTGAAAATCAACATTAAAGGTTCAGAAAGCTCCTCAGCCAGCTCTTTAACAACTCTTGGATACAAGGTTTTTGGATCTGTTGATTTAACAATGTCTCATTTGGGCAAAGAGAGATTTTAGGCTATGTCTACACTATGAGTTTTGCCAGAAGAGGTAATGCAAATGAAGTATGGATTAGCATTTTCTTGCACTTCATTTGCATACTGTCTTCTGATCCGTTTTTGAGTTAGGGGTTTTTATGCAAAAACAAGCAGTGTGGACATTTCCTTTTTGGACAAAACCCCCTTTTTGTGCAACATCCTTATGCCTCAAAAAAGGAGGTATACCGATCTTGCACAAAGAGGGGTTTTGGCACAAAAAGGAAATGTCCACACTGCTTGTTTTTGCGCAAAAACCCCTAGCGCAAAAATGGATCAGAAGAGAGTATGCAAATGAAGTGTGAGAAAATGCTAATCTGTGCTTCATTTGCATTGTATCTTCCGGCAAAACTCGTAGTATAGACGTAGCCTTATATATCTTTACGCTTTTGGACATGAGTGGCTAGCCAGAAATTTTGGGCTCTTGTGGGCTGTGCTAGCTAGGAAAAAACATTGATGATGGAGTCTGGTCCCACCCCAAAGGCTGTTAAGGAAACTAAGCAATGATGAGATAACAGGAAACATCCTCTCCTGGATCAGTAATTGGTTAAAAGATGGGGGTGGGGGAGGGAAGGGCAGTTTTAGACAATAGGTTTTCACAATGGAGGAAGATAAAAAGCAGCATCCCTCAAGGTTCTATATTGGGACTTCTTCTATTCAACATAATGATCTGGAAAAGGGATTGCACCGTGAAGTGGCTAAGTTTGCTGATGATATATAAATAAGCTAGCTAAGTCCAAAGCAACTGCAGGGAGTTACAGGGGATCTCACAAAACTAAGTGACTGGGCGACAAAATGGCAGATGAAATTCAATGTTAAATGCAAAGTAACGCACAGTGGAAAAAATAATCCCAACTATACCTATATAGTTATGGGTTCTGAATGAGATGTTACCACTCAAGAAAGATCTCAGTCATTTATTTCTCTGAAAATGTATATTCTGTTAGGAAAGGCACAGAACATAAGACAGAACGAATCACTATATAAATCCATGCCCACACCTTGAATACCCTGTCCAATTTGCTTGCCTCATCTCAATCAGAATATCTTGAAATTGGAAAACCAAGGGCAACAAAGATGATACAGGATCTATATTAGGAGAAAGCAAACATTTTAGAAAACACTAAAGGGTGGAGGATATGATAGAGGTCTATATAACCATGAATGTTGCTGGAAAATGAATATAGGAGTGCTCTTTGCCCTTTCATATAATACAAAAACCAGAGGGCCATTCAATCAAATGAGTAGGTGATTTAATAGAAACAAGAGGGAAAACTTCCTCACATAATGACCACCTAACTTGCGGAACTCATTGCTGTGGGAGGTTGTGATGATTAAAAAGTCTACATGGGTTCAGAAAACAGCTGGCCAAGTTCATGAAGGCAAGGCCTGCTGTGGGTTTTAGCCAAGGTGATCAAGAATGGAATCCCATGCTTGTGACCGTAAGCCTCTGTGAGCCTGAAGCCAAGAGGATAAAAACCCGCAGCAACCCTGGGTGGCTCTCAGGTAATGCGGTAGTGGAAGGGCCGGGAGCTGCAAGCCCTTGGCTATGTTTTTAATTCAAAGCCTCTGGCCCCAGACAACTCTGGGGGGAAGCTGGTCCCCAGCTCCTTCCCTTTCTACACCAAGCCCCACCGCTTCTGATGGTTGGAACCAGCCCGTGACCACGTCTCAAAATTCATTAAGTGGCCTCTCAATGAAAATTATTGCCCACCCCTGCTCGAGGTCTTGCCTGGGTTCATAGCTGAGGTGGCTAATTGTGCCTATGGCTACACAGCTTCCTTCTGGAAAGGGTCACAATGAAATAAGCAGGATCAGGCTGCTAGGTGGAGACCTCTCAGCTCAGTTTGACCATTAGGCTCCTCGAAACACCTCAGGGAGGGAGTCCGGGTTCCCAATGGGTCTCGTGCGCTTAAATCCCTCGGGTGCATTTGCAAAATCCCATCCTGAGAAAACAGATTCCCTCGTGTTGAACGTGCAGGACTGTGAGTGACAAAACCTTTCTCCTCAAACGGGACACACGCCTCTGCTACACGCCGCATCCCCTGTTCTCGACATAAAATAAGAGCCAACAAGACCAAAGCCATCTTGATAGCCCCCACAAGGCCCAGTTAAACCCCTGTGGAGGATGGCAGCACGTACACCAGGCCTTCTGCCAAACCTTCTCTCCCAGGATGCCGAGTTTTAGCCTGATGAACTGACTTGCTCAGAAGAGGTGAAGGGCATAGTGCTAAGCAGAGAAGGACAATCGCCTGGAATACTTACTTGCATAAATGGAAGAGATTCAACATGTGGTGTCAGACAAACAGCCCAGGGCCACTACTGCCCTCTTACCACTGATATTAGGGGGGAATGGTGGAGTTGAAGAAACCTGGCCTATCACTTAGCCCAGTCAGGACACACTATGTGGCAGTTACCGCTTTTCACCACAAGGTGGAGGGGGTGTCTATGTTTGCCCACCAAATAATTTCTGAAGGGTATCAGAGATGTCGTACCTGAAATACCAGTCCTTACCCCATCTCGGGGCTCCAACCTGGTACTACAATGTCTTGCTGGGCCTCTGTTTGAACCGTCTGTGACGTGTTCTCCGGTGCATCTCTCAGTGACAGTGGCCCTCATGTCTGCCTACTGAGTGGGAGAGCTAGGGACCCTCATGGAATGGCAAAAAAAGGCTGTAGGCCAAGCCTCAGATGCAGGAGCCAAAAGTGTGAAGAGGTGCTATGTTGGGGCCAATGTTCCCTCACATTTTTTCCATCGATGTGCAGAATACATTTTGTTCGGTGCACTGAAGCACTGCAGATGTGTATCGCCAATAGAAACACACGCTGCCAGCTGTGGAGTGTATTTGAATCTCTCCTGGGTGACCACCCAAGCGCTTAGCTTACAGGGGACACTGGTAGGGGGCCATATTCCGGACTATGCTGACGTTAGTTATGATTTCCACAATGGAATGGGAGGGGGCATAATGGGTGAGGGCTGAGGCGGGTAGGGATAACTTTAAGGGAGCATGGCTGGACTCTCAGGGAGTGCAGTCCTGTAAGCCGTGCTTCAGATAAGGGTTTGGCTCTGCTGGCCAAGGTCACAGGACTTGTACAGCGTGAGTGGTGGATAAGGGAGGCCGTGATAATGTCACATGGGCAGGCCTGCTCAGAGTGCCAGGGATAGAACAGCAGTGATGTTCATTAACAGGATGAGTAGCGAGTTTGCCAGCTCTCTGAGGCGTGTAGGTTGAGATACTAGGGTTTCCAGACAGCTTCTCAAAAAATAGCGAACATGGCGGGAAAAAAATTGGTTGAACAACAAACAAACAAACCCACAGGGACCAAAGTTGTTGAGCCAAAAAAAAAAAAAAGTTTCAAAGGTTTTAATGCAACAAGCAAGTGCTACTTATGTCACACACCAGTGTATGACTCTGAGGCATCATTCATTGGGGGTGCCTTTGTCTCAGAGGCTACATCTAGACTGCAGGCTGCTTTTGGAAGAGATCTTCCAGAAAAGCATACTTTGAAAGACAGCGTCCACACAGCAAAGGCTGTGTCTACACTGGCATGAATTTCCGGAAATGCTTAAAACAGAATAGTTTTCGTTATAAGTATTTCTGGAAAAGGAGCGTCTATATTGGCAGGCTGCTTTTCCGGAAAAGCCCTTTTTCCGAAAAAGCGTCCGTGGCCAATGTAGATGCGCTTTTCCAGAAAAGAGCCCCGAGCGTCATTTTTGCGATCGGGGCTTTTTTCCGGAAAAGACTACTGGGCTGTCTACACTTGCCCTTTTCTGGAACAGTGTTCCGGAATAAGGACTTATGCCCGAGCGGGAGCAGAATAGTTTTTCTGGAATAGCGGCTGATTTTGTACAGTAGAGCATCGTTGCTTTTCCGGAAATTCAAGGGCCAGTGTAGACAGCTCGCAGCTTATTCCGGAAAAGCGGCTGATTTTCCGGAATAAGTGGCCCAGTGTAGACACAGCCCAAAGGTGCAATGAAAAAGCGATGTGTTGTGTTCAAAAGATAGCGTCCACATTGATTGGACACTATCTCACATTGAAGTTGTGATTAATCTGGACGGAGTGACCACCAGGGCACCTGTGTTATTTCCTGGAGGCCTCTTTTTGCGAAAGAACTCCCTCTTCTGTGTCCATACACGCCTTTTTCCGAAAAAGGCTTCTTCCTCGTAGAATGAGGTTTACCGTCGTCGGAAAAACCCCTCCGTTCTTTTGACTTTCTGTCAAAAGAATTCAATGGCAGTGCGGACTGTGGGGAATCATTCATTGGGGGTACCATGGTCTAGACAGCAGGCTTCTTTTGGAAGAAGAGTCCAAAATGGCTGTTTTTCTGGAAAAATGCTGCAGTGTAGACACACTCTGAGATCGCTGGATGAAGGGTGCTATGTAAGAGTTCAGAGCCATTGTGGATTACTGGGAGGTGGCAGGGCTATTGTGACAGGCAGAGGATGTGAGGTTCAGGACTCTAGTGTACTACAGATTGGACATCCCTGGTCCATCACCCTGGGACCTGACTGGTCCCGGACAAGGGATTTTGCCAGATCAGGGGAGGCCATTTCTGGCCCTCCAGTTCTCCTGGTGGCCTCAACCTCCCCACTGGCTCCCCCCCTGCCACCACCCAACTGCCTCACCAGCAGCCTGCTGCCATGCCAGGTTCCTGGCCCACCAGCCCTTCCACGGCAGCCTGGGGTCTCACCACCAGGGCTCCCAGCTCCTCTGTAGCTGACCGCTGCCCCACCGGAGTCCGCTGGTGCTCCAGGCACTCTGCATCCGTGGCTGGGCTCCTGGCCGCTGGTCCCCCTGCAGCCAGTCCAGCTGGGTTCCCTGCCTCCACAGGTCTACGGCCTCTGGCCCTCCATCAGGACTCCCTGGTCCAGCACCATCCATGTTTCTTCTGGACCACAGATGTTGCCGGACCAGGAAGTCCTGATTTAGAGCATTTCAACCTGTAGTAGGTGGGCAGCTGGGTCACCAATGAGAAATCAAAGGTTGTTTTCACAAGGCAGGATTTTGGGGGCAGCTCTGGGGGTACAAACTGGAAGAACACGGGGGGGCTGAGGCGCAGGACAGAGAGATCTGTGTGGCCAGGCCCACAGTATCAAAGGGATGGGTAGCTGGACGAGTTTGGAGCGCCTCAGCCTGGAGTGGCAAGGGGGGCTGCAGGGTAGGCTGGCGAGGCATTGGCAAGGACAGCACCACCTTGCTAGGGGGCAATCAGGGCATGGCCTGGAGCCTGTTCCTCTCTTCCCTCTGCACTGCAAAGGGCTCGATCCTGCGAGGTCCTCAGTGCCTGTTGATGTTAGCAGCTCAGGGCCTTCTCCAGCACCCAGGAGAGACTCAGCAGTTCACAAATTGCTGCTTCTCTCTGAGCTGGCCGGAGAGTGAACTCAGTCCTGTTGCCTTTCAACCCGGGGGATTTTATTCCTTCACCACCAACGCATCAGTGGGTGACAATTTTAGAGACGGAAGGAGAGAGCTGGGGGCATCCTAGGATTGACCCAGCCGCAGTCGGCCAAGACGCTGACCCTTGACTCTGCTGTTGCTGAGCTCATGAGCTGTGACAGGCCAAATGGCTTCAGCAGCAGCTCATTAGCATCAGCCACAGAAAACTTTCCATCTTGTTAGTCTCCTCATTAGCCCCGTTGTTGACGAGGGAAGCTGCCTGCAAGTTCTCTAATGTGCGGTCTCCTGGATGGTTAAGAGACTTTCTTAACAATGCCCAGTGCGGCTTGTTAGTCTGCGAGTCCAAAAGGATCACAGAGCCCCGGCGTGTTTCCTGCCTGGGGAAGGAGAGGCCAAATTTAACTAGCTTGGGGACAGTGTTGATGCCTGTGGAGTTAACCACTCAGCTGACAGGGCCTGGAAATCAGGACACCAGTCCCTGGAATACTCAGCACGTTGAACTGTAACAGGGCCTGTCAGCTGCTTACTATACTATAACCTTTGCTTACTTTAGTTTAGGCCTCAGGCCCTACACCAGGCCCATGCTGCAAACTCTTTCCCCTACAGTCCTAGCACACCTGTCCTGGCTATGCTAAACCCTTCTCATTGAAAAACAACCAGCCGTCCTGTGGCACCTTAGGTACGTCTACACAGCAGAGCTATTTCGGAATAACGTTATGCATGGCCTACACAAGAAACCCGTTAATTCGAAAAAAATTCTAACCCCGACTTCCTGTAAACCTCGTTGTACCAGGATTAAGGAAGTCAGCCCCCTTTAGGGACTGGCCTTTGCTTGTGGCTTGCATGGAAGGCAGCACGTAGCATCTCCAAAGCCCCTGGAGCCAGTGAGAGCTGAGTTGTACGTCCTAGGCCCATGGGTCTGACATGGATCCGGGTTAGAAAGTGGCCAATGCTCCTGGTCCGCTGGCGAAGGTGACGGCGTGAGAGTCCTGGGAAGGAAGGGGCACCACGTGCTAGCGAGAGGCACGACCACACAGCATTCCCCGCAGTGGCACCCCTTGTGGATATGGCAGGCTGGCACGTACTGTGGTTCTGCCTTGCAATGCTGCCCCTGTCCAAAGCGCTCGCTCTGTCACCTTCAGACGAAGCAGAGATACATCACACCAGGAGCAGCGATCCTGCCCAGGACTTGACAGCGAGCGCAGTGGGCACGAGTCAGCAGGGCCACCCACAGGAGGTGGCAAAAGGGGTAGTTGTCCTGGGCCCGGTGATTGAAAGGGGCGTGGTGCTCTCTGTTATCACTGCTGGAACCCCATGTTCCAGACAGTGCTTGGGGATGTGCATGGAATGCAGTCTGGGAAGCTCTGAGGGTCACCTTGGCCCCACCCCTTCTGCTGAGGCTCCGCCCCCTCTACCTGAGCTCCGCCCCTTCTGCTGAGGCTCCGCCCTTTCTGGGAGCATGGAGCTGGGCCCCCTCCCACCTCGCCCAATCAAGACACACAAGCCTAGGGCAGCTGTTATTTCCCCCTGAAGGCAATCCCAGAAGCCAGGCCTTCCCCAGCAGATCTGACACAGGGCTTACCCATAGCTGGTGGGGTAGGACCAAGAGACACAACAAGTTAGGCCAGGGCCCAGCAGCAGGGGGCAGCGATCACACCAGTCCCGGTATCCGGGCCAACAAAGGCTGTGCAAGCAGGCAGCAGACACCATATCCACCTGCAGATTGATCAGCACAAGACATTACAGAAAGGGGGAACAGCCATCGACTGTCCTGTCCTGTGCTGCACGTACCTGCAAGAGGCAGGACTGTGCCACCTGGGCACAGAAAAGGCAGTGCCAGAGACATCTATAGGGAAGAAAGGTGATTCTATCCCTTGCACTCAACACAGTACCATACTCCCCAGCAGGGGGCGATGTGCACACCACAGCTATTCCAGCAGGGAAGAGCCAAGAGGCCTTTAATAGGCAGCAGGTTTAAAACAAACAAAAGGAAGTTTTTTTTCACACCGCACACAGCCAACCTGTGGAACTCCTTGCCAGAGGATATAATGAAACCCAGGATTTTAACAGGGTTAAAAAATGAGCTAGGTAAATTCATGGAGTTTAGGTCCATCGATACTTATTAGCCAGAGTGGGTAGGGATGGTGTCCCTAGTCTCTGTTTGTCAGAGGCTGGAATGGGATGATAACAGAGGGATCACTTGGTGATTACCTGTTCTGTTCACTCCTCTGGGGCATCTGGCATTCCCCTATTGGAAAACAAGACACTGGGCTAGATGGATCTTTGGTCTGACTCAGTGTGGCCATTCTTATGTTCTTCCGCAAGCAGGAGGTCTAATGTGGCCAGAGCCCAAACATCCGTGAGATTTCTAAATATGACAAATGACAGTTTCCCAGCTCAGAAAATGCTGCATCCCACCTGGGGGTGGGAGGGGATTCCATATTCGGCCTCATCTTGACAGAGAAAGAGAAACTGATCACAGGACTGAAAATAAAACAATGGTAACTTAGATCCCCGTCGTGAGTAGTGACGCGGGGCACGAATATGTAATAAGGGGCTCTTGAGTCTAGCAGCGAGTGGGCTACTGCAAGCTTGAAGCTGATGTGAGACAAACTGGAAGTGGAAATACGATGTCACTCTTTAGCAACGAGGGTAATTCGCCACTAGAGTCACCTATGAAGGGGTTGGCTGAGTTTTCCGTCATGGACCATTTTTCAGTCAAGATGGGCGGTATTTTTTTTTCTCTCCAAGCTCTGCTCTAGGAATGATTTGTGAGTTGGTCTCTAGGGCTCAGGTGACCAGATCACGGTGGTCCCTTCTGGCCTTGGAATCCATGCCTCTGTGACTCTATAGGTCGTGCCTTTCCATGAGGTCAGCACAAGGCCCAGCCGAAGGGTTGTCGTCACACCTACAATGGAAAGTGACCCCTCCATGCATTTTGCCCAAGGCAGATCCCGACACACTGGCCCAGGTCAGCCATCACTTTCTTGCTCTCTACAGGGTACCTAGAACAGGCCAACAGGGGCAGTACTTCCACCATCCCCTGCATGTAGGAAAATTTACGAATGGGCCTTAACAAAGATGCTAATTATCTTACCCATTACAAAGATAGCTTCCCCAATTATCACCCCAATATAATTATCTAATAGTCACTAACCTCCTCCCTCATCTCCCTCTGTTCTAAAATCTGATTTGTCTATTTTATATGTGTTCACTTTTTTTTATTGTATCCCTTTGGTATATATGGTCATGCCAATTTTCTTTCACAATTTGATATGAGAAAGTGGGTTTGGCCCATGAAAGCTCATCACCTAATAAACCAGCTTGTTAGTCTTGAAAGTGCTGCAAAGTCCTGTATTTTGTTATACCAATGAAAGGCCGAGGTTAGTGCCTGATCTGCACTCCAATGTTACGTGGCAGGAAAGGCAGTGGTCTCTCATTGCCTGAATTCACTGACAGCATCGTAAGCCAGCAGGGCAACACGCCTTCCAGATTCCCTGTTGTTAAGCCAGACCAGATGCCGGTGTGCCCAGTAAGTGGAGCATTTGTGCAGCCATCCAGGGGAGATGCAAATGCTGCCTAGCTGATTAGCAAAGCACCTCCAGCTAGCAGTATGTGTTTCTACTGGTGGTGCACATCCACACATGCCTCGGTGCACAGAGCAACATTTATTCTGCACGCAGATCGAAAAAAATAGAAGGAACCCTGGCAGACATCCATACAATCACACTCTCCAGCAAACAAGCGGCTCTTCTAGCAGTCAGACCTCCTTCAGTGAATAAAGTGCAAGGACAGAGACAGGAGACACCAGGTTCAAAGAGCTCACCCTGGCAGGTTTAGGTTGGACATTAGGAAAAACTTCTTAACTGTCAGGGTGGTTAAGCATTAGAATACTGTGGAAGAAAACAAGCCTTTACTCTGCGTTTGGTAGCAACAAGTAGTCAGAGACAGTTTATTTTATGAGCTGCAGCAAGGAAAAAACTGATTTGGACAGGGGGAGGGGAGCTCCCCCCTTCCCAGGCAGATCTTTGAATACAATCAATTATGAAGCAGTTTATATACTGTCCGTTACATATAATAACAATAACAATTAGTCTCCTTCCCATTACAAACACCAATGGATAACAGTTATTTTAGTTCCCCCCAGATGCTCTTTATCTCAAGGTCCCTGCCAGAGTCAGCATTCTATCCTTATCTCCTAAAGTGAGACGAGAGGTGAGAGGCGAGATCTTGTTAGGTCTCAGAGTTAATGACCGAAGCAAGAGTTAGGCTAACAAACTTAAAATGGCTGCTAACAAAAAACATTGCTTCCACAATACATTGCCTAGGGAGGTTGTGGAATCTCCATCCCTGGAGATATTTAAAAGCAGGTTAGATAGACATCTGTCAGGGATGGTCTAGATGGTGTTGAGTCCTTCTGTGAGGGCAGGGGACTGGACTCGATGACCTCTCGAGGTCTCTTCCAGTTCTATGATTCTAAGAGTCTATGATTGCTGGCTGATGATGGCACATATCACTTGAGCGGATGTGCAGGTGGCTGGTTTGGTTAGGTCCTGTGATGGTGTCACTTATATAGATATGTGGATAGAACTGGCAGCAGGGTTCGTTGCAGGGATAGTTTCCTGGGCTAATATTTCCGTGATGTGGTATGTGGCTGCTGGTGAGCATTTGCTGCAGGAAGACACGCATCTGAGGCAAAATATTTTATTGGGCCAAGTTCCATTGGTGAAAAAGACAAGCTTTCAAGCCACCCAGAGCTCTTTCTCAGGTCTGAGAAAAGTACTCCAAGTATCACAGCTAAATGCAAGGTGGAACACATTGTTTAGCACAAGTAGCTAGCACATTTTTTAGGATCAGGTATACACAACTCCAGTTATGTAGAATATGTAGCTGGAGTCAGCTTCCTTTAAGCTGAGCTTGGTGGCTTCCCTTACTCCTTGCGAGAGCAGGGAGTAAGGGAAGCCCTGGGGGAGTCCTCTGAATTTGATTTAGTGAGTCTTAGCTAGACTCGCTAAATCAAACACCAGAAGATTGATTGTAGCAGCATCAATCTTCTGTGGAGTGAAGATGTGGCCTAAAGGACCATTCAAGGCAGATGGCCTGATAACACCTCTGCAATCATATGACAAAAATAGGGGCTTAATGAGTTAAAGGTTGTTGTAATAAGTCATAATTCCAGTGTGTCTGATAGTTAGTCCCTGATTGTTAGTGTCTAGCACAGTTACGAATTTGAGCTCCCAGTCTTGTGAAAACAGAGTGTAGGTTTCCTTTGAGGATGAGGGGTATTAGAACAGATAAGCAGTGATAGCACACCACTTTCCAAAGACTCACCAACATCTCTAAGGCAAACTAAGCAGTCATAGGCCAAGAGGGAAAGTCCTCTCATGGATCAGTAACTGGTTAAAGGACATCTGTGCTGTGCCTTTTCTCTAGAGGCTGTCATCAGTGTATTGTCCTCAGTTATAAAACACCACGTAGCTCATTCTAAGCAAGCACCTTTATTCTTAAGGGAAGGCATTTCAGAGACAGCATTTTGAAACCAATAAAAGAACCTACAAGCACACTAATGATGTTACCAAGAATGTCCCAGATCTCTAGCCATGGGCATTGGTAGGTGTCAATCTGCCAAAACCCACAGCTGAGTTTTTCCCTGTGGTTACAAATGTATAACTGTCTCAGATTCACAACCAGACCCTCATTGGGCATTTGATCTATCTCTTCACGGAGCTCAGATTTTTTGATTTCCAGTCTCCAGGAACAAAATCAGCAGACAATGACCCCTTCCGGAGGACACAGCTTCTAAGGGTTGGTATGTGTATAGTCAGAGGCTGGGACATCGTTTTAGCATCTCCTTAAGTATTCCCCAGGAAATGCAATTCACACTTAGGGTGTGTCTAGACTACAGGGTTTTGTCGACAAAAGTGGAATTTTGTCAACAAAACTATACCTGCGTCTACACTGCCGCTGAGTTCTGTCGCCATGACGTCGACAGAACTCTGCAGTTTTGTCAATGGTTGTAAACCTCACTCTACGAGGAATAACGCCTTTTGTCGACAGAGTTCTGTCGATTGAAGGTGTTATTGCCTGTACGCTGTCCTTTGCATCTACACTCTCATGTTGACAAAGCGGCTTGCTTTGTCGACAGAACTGGATGTAGTCTAGAGTCCAGTATGTGTCGACAAAACTTCTGTTGACAAAAGCCTGTAGTCTAGACGTACCCTTATTGTCCCCAAAGTCCACTCTTGTCTGGAACATTTTCAGAATAGTCCTCTGAACCCCCATTTCATCCCTAGAGAGGTTACATGCAGTCCTAGCCCACACTCATAGATAGACTTTGTATTTAAACTATTGGACCCCAAAGGTACTTAAAATTAATTCAATAAGGTCTTCTAGAGAGACACAAGAAATTTCCACATCTCTCCCATTTATGCAGTGCCTAGCACAACTGGTCCCTGATCTTGGTTGTGCAATATAAGTGCTCCTGTAATGTAAACACTAGGGGTACGTCTAGACTACAGGCTTTTGTCAACAGAATTTTTGTCGACAGAATCTGTTAGAGAAATGGTCAGAGGTAAACAGGATGAGGTTTAATAAAGAGAAATGCAAAGTGCTCCACTTAGGAAGGAACAATCAGTTCCATACATACAAGATGGGAAGCGACTCTCTAGGAAGGAGCATGGCGGAAAGGGATCTAGGGGTCATAGTGGACCACAAGTTGAATATGAGTCAACAGTGTGATGCTGTTGCAAAAAAAGCAAATATGATTCTAGGTTGTATCAACAGGTGTGTTGTAAGCAAAACTCGCGAAGTCATTCTGCCGCTCTACTCTGCACTAGTTAGGCCTCAGCTGGAGTACTGTGTCCAGTTCTGGGCGCCACATTTCAAGAAAGATGTGGAGAAATTGGAAAGGGTACAGAGAAGAGCGACAAGAATGATTAAAGGTCTAGAGAACATGACCTATGAAGCCAGGCTTCATGAACTGGGCTTGTTTAGTTTGGAAAAAAGAAGATTAAGGGGGGACATGATAGCGGTTTTCAAATATCTAAAAGGGTGTCACAAGGAGGAAGGCGAAAATTTGTTCCTCTTGGTTTCTGAGGACAGGACAAGGAGTAATGGGCTTAAAGTGCAGCAGGGGAGGTTTAGATTGGACATTAGGAAAAAATTCCTAACTGTCAGGGTGGTCAAATATTGGAATAAATTGCCAAGGGAGGTGGTGGAATCTCCCTCTCTGGAGATATTTAAGAACAGGTTAGATAGACATCTGTCAGGGATGGTGTAGACGGAGCTTGATCCTGCCTTGAGGGCGGGGGGCTGGACTCGATGACCTCTCGAGGTCCCTTCCAGTCCTATTATTCTATGATTCTATGAAAGCTTCTGTCAAAAAAGAGCGTCTAGACTACATCCAGTTCTGTCGATAAAGTAAGCTGCTTTGTCGACATGACAGTGTAGACGCAAAGGATAGTGTAGAAGCAATAACGCCTTCTGTCGACAGAACTCTATTGACAAAAGGCGTTATTCCTCGTAGAATGAGGTTTACAGCCATCAACAAAACTGCTGAGTTCTGTCGACGTTATGCCGACAGAACTCAGCGGCAGTGTAGACGCAGGTATAGTTTTGTCAACAAAAGTCCACTTTTGTCAACAAAACCCTGTAGGCTAGACACACACTAGTATCTATGCTTTGCTTTCTTTCTAGAGGCTATGACCAATATTTATTGCCTGTCTTGATAAAACCTCACACAGCTCATTGTAAGCAAACATATTTATTGTGAAAGTGAAAGCAGCACAGAAAAAAGAACCTACTCACGTGCTAAAAATATTACGATAAGTGGTCCCGAACTCCAAGCACAGAATCTGGAAGGTGGCAATACTCCAAAACCTGCAATTGCATTCTTTCCTTGGTTAGCAGTTCATAACTCTTTCAGTACCAGAACAGAGACTGGGCAACGGATCCATCTCTTTGACCTTGGATTTCCAGTCTCTGGAAACATAATCAGCAGACAATGACCCGTTCCTGAGGGCATGGCTTGAGCAGGCTGGTTTTGCAGAACTGGAGCTGTGAAAATTGGTGAGGCCACATCTGCTTCCAGTTGTGGGGCCCCCGCTACAGAAAGGATGGGGATGCATTGGAGAAAGTCCAACGGAGGGCAACAAAAATGATGAGGGGGCTGGAGCATACGACCTATGAAGAGAGGCTGAGGGATTCGGGCTTATTTGGTCTACAGAAGAGAAGAGTGAGGGGGGATTGATAGAACCCTTTAACTACCTGAAGGGGGGTTCCAAAGAGGATGGAGAGAGGCTATTCTCAGCGGTGACAAAACGAGGAACAATGGTCTCAAGTTGCAGTGGGGGAGGTCTAGGTTGGATATTAGGAAAAACTATTTCACTAGGAGGGTGGTGAAGCACTGGAATGGGTTACCTAGGGAGGTAGTGAACTCTCCATCCCTGGAGATTTTTAAGTCCTGGCTTGACAAAGCCCTGGCTGGGATGATTTAGTTGGGATTGGTCCTGCTTTTACCAGTAGGTTGGACTTGATGACCTCCTGAGGTCTCTTCCAACCCTATGAGTCTATGATTCTATTAATGTCTCTCTAGGTAATCCCTAGGAAATCTGCTTCTTGATTATTGTCCAAAAAAATCCATTCTTGTTGGGCACATTTCAGATATAGTCCTTTGAACTCACATGTCCCCACTAGAGAGATTACATGCTATCCTAGCCCACAACAATAAATAAACTTTGCATTTAATTTATGGACCCCAAATATACTTAGACTTAATTCAATAAGCTTTCCCAAAGAGATGTAGGAAATGTTGATATCTGCCATAATTATGTTATATTTTTAATGTATAATAAAAATAATAACAATACACTTGCAATTTTCAAACAAAAGTGGTCAGACTTAACAAAATCCATATTTCTCACCCAAGGACTATGAACATGCTGTGTCTATAAGTGCCTATATTCACCACTTGCATTAAAAGAGGGTAGATTTATTTACTTCAGCCAATTAGAAGTTAGCAGTCTCTAAGGACACATCTACACAGCAGGACAAAAGTTGACTTGAGATACACAACTTCAGCTACTTCAATTGCATAGCTGAAGTCGAAATAGCTTAATTTGGCTTTTGGCATTGTCTTCATAGTAGGAAGCTGAAGGGAGATTGCTCTTCTTTCGTATTCCCTTACTCCTTGTAGAATGAGGGTTACAGGAGTCAGAGTAAGAAGTCCTCCAGCTTGACATTATTTTGAATTAATGGCTTGCTGTGTATTTTGTTACAGTATTTTGAAATAGCGTCAGTTATTCCGAAATAATGCTGCTGTGTAGATGTACCTTAAGTGGACCGAGCATACACAGAACATTTTGCAATGTTAATTTTATATATATATATATATACAGGGGTCGACAAATCACTGTTTCTACTACTCGCCCATGGCGAGTAGATTTCAGCTGGTTGCTCCATTTGCCCAGTTCACCGCTGCTGTGTGCATGCGCAGTGCTGGTCTGGTGCATGCGCAGTGCGGGCCTGGTGAGTAGATCTCGCTGCAGTTTGTTGAGCCCTGTGTATATATATATATATATATATATATACTGGCAGTCCCCAGGTTACATGGATCCGATTTATATCGGATCCCTACTTACAAACAGGGTGAGGCAACCCTGCACTAGCTGCTTCCCCCCAGCAGACCAGGGAGACGCGGAGCGGCTTTTCTCAGCAGACACCTCAGCTTGAGAATAAAGGACTGAGGGAAGTGAGGTGTGGGAGAATAAAACTGAGCTCTGGAGAAATGTTTGACTAGAGTTTCCCCTACAATATGTACCAGTTCCGACTTACATACAAATTCAACTTAAGAACAAACCTACAGTCCCTATCTTGTACGTAACCCGGGGACTGCCTGGGTGTATATATATATAAATTGTATATATATAATTTGATTGTTAATTTTTATTATACTGACTATCTATCTATCTATCTATCTATCTATCTATCTATCTATCTATCTATCTATCTATCTATCTATCTATCTATCTATCTATCTATCTATCTATCATGTATTTTATTACTTCTGGCAGATGGCAAAAATGGACAAATAGAAGTGGTTTAGGTTTTCCTGCAAAATTTAACTCTGCCTTCCTGTAGATCACAGCACTGGCACAATAAACCTAACAACCAGAATTAGATCGAAGTGCTACAGTCGTGGTGTCCAACACACTATCCACTAGCCACATGTGGCTACTTGGCTGGTTGAGTGTGGCTAGTTCATTATAGCAGTAGCCGCTATAGTGGCTACTGCTTCAGAACTGGTTGGACGCCATGGTAACAGCCTATGGGACACTAACCTGTTGTGTCCCGCAGGCAGAGAATAGGAGGGACCAAGGAGGCCCCTGCAAAGACAGGGAATTGATTTAGTGAGGGGAAATGTGCATAAAACAGAGAAAAGCAGTGTGGAAAAATGGTCAGCTGAATGGTCAACTCCTGTGCTCTCTTCCACCCGATATCATGGTCCAAAGCCAGGAGGGCTCTTTTGTCATCTCTCAGGTCAGTGCAAAGCTCAGTTCTCTGCTGATGAGTTTTCTTAGAGAGGTTTTCGCATCCTTGTTCCTCAAGCTGTAGATCAGGGGGTTCAGCATGGGGATCACCACCGTGTAGAACACAGAGGCCCATTTGTTCTGGTCCAGGGCGTACACTGACATGGGCCGAAGGTACATGAAGATGATGGTCCCGTAGAACAGGGTGACCCCTGTGAAGTGAGAGCTGCAGGTGGAGAAGGCCTTGTGCCTGCCCTCAGTGGAGCGGATCCTCAGGATGGCAGAGAGGATGAAGGCGTAGGAGACGAGGATGATGGCAAGGGAGCTCATCTCGACAAAGCCCGCGAATGTAAAGAGCAAGATCTCGTTGAGGCGGGTGTCAGAGGAGGACAGCGCCAGGAGCGGGGGGGCATCACAGAAGAAGTGATTGACGGTGTTGGGGCCGCAGAAGTCCAGGCGGAAGGTGGCCGTGGTGTGTATCACTGCGTTCACCGTGCCGGCGACGTAGGAGTTGATTACAAGCCGGAGGCAGAGCCCCCTAGACATAGTGGCGGAGTAGAGTAGGGGGTTGCAGATGGCCACATAGCGGTCATAGGCCATCACACCCAGAATGTAGCAATCTGTGGTCACAAAGGCAGCGAAGAAATACAGCTGGGCAGTGCAGCTGGAGAAGCTGATGGTTCCCTTCTGAGAGAAGAAGTCAGCCAGCATCCTGGGGGCGATGGCGGAAGAGTAACAGAGATCGCAGAAGGCGAGGTGCCAAAGAAAGAAGTACATGGGGGTGTGAAGCTGGGGATCATGCGTGATGAGGACGACCATGCCCAGGTTCCCCACCAGGTTCACCAGGTAGATGGCCAGGAACACCATGAAGAAGACGATTTGCATCTGTGGATCATCGGTGATCCCTGTGAGGGTGAACTCCGTCACCGTAGTGCAATTGCCGTGAGCCATGTACTCAGTGTAGCATCATTTCGGGAGTGTGAAAGAAGCTGAGCAGCAGAGATAAGCAGGGTCTACAAATCTCACCGACATTTGAATAGGGCAATTGTCAGTCTCCCCTCAGAGCCTTCCCCAGTGAGATCCTAGCTCAGGGTCTCCCTCAGATGCGCCTGTGCGGACAGAAGTGCAGGAAAAGTGATCAGCTCCTCTCTCTGGTGGGAAGAAACAACCCGAAGACACAAACCCAAGCGAGAACACAGGGAGCCTAGTTCCAAAAAGGGACATTGCCAGCTAGACCATCTCCTGGCTGTACCTAGCAATGGCTAAGCCTGGGGGAAAATCTGATCTGCAGATCACCGATTTGCCATCAGCACACGTGAAACGAATATTATTGCTGAGACCTGGCTCCTTGGTTAATGTACAGGTTGGACCATCCTGGTCTGGCACCCTCAGGACCAGTGTCAAATGAGGGAATTTGCTGAAGCAGGGGAGATTAATATCAGTCTGCCTGGGATGCTGTCCCCAACACTGATGCCTCAGCAAGGCTCCTGGGCCCAGCACGGCTGACAGCCCTGCAGGGCCATGACGGCTGGCCCCTCAGCTGCGGGGTCAGCTGGGCTCCCAGCCACTGGCCCGCCTTTTACCAGACTCCTGCCTGTCGGGGATCTCCAGTCCAGGAACATCCATGGTCCTTGCAGGACCAGAGAGTCCCAGTTGAGAGAGGTTCAACCTCCACTGCTTAAATGTTTATTCTGAAGACTCAAACAGCATTCAGGTGCTCCATAAAGCTGGTGCTTGCCTTATGTCATGGTACTATAAGGGACTGTTTTCTACTCCTTTCTTATGCAAAAGGATGCCTTTGCTATAGCTCATTAAAAATAACAGAACTTTAAAAAAAGCTAAATCCTACATACCCTGATGCATTTCTTAGGTAGTGTATTTAGATAGCATGGTGATTGGCACTGCAAACAGACAGACAGACAGATAGAGTGTGTGGGGATAAATAGATAGACTGTATGTAGATAGATAGATAGATAGATAGATAGATAGATAGATAGATAGATAGATAGATAGATAGATAGATAGATAGATAGGGTGTATGGGCAAAGATAGATAGACTAGGAATAGATAGATTGGGAATAGATAGATAGACAGACAGATGGGGTGTATGAGGATAGATAGATAGATAGATAGATAGAGAGAGAGAGAGAGTGTATGGGGAGAGATAGATAGATAGATAGATGGGCAGTATGGGGAGGGAGGGAAGAAGGGAGGGAGAGATAGATAGATAGATAGATAGATAGATAGATAGATAGATAGATAGATAGATAGATAGATAGATAGATAGGGTGCATGGGCAAAGATAGATAGACTAGGAATAGATAGATTGGGAATAGATAGATAGACAGACAGATGGGGTGTATGAGGATAGATAGAGAGAGAGAGAGAGAGTGTATGGGGATAGATAGATAGATAGATAGATAGATAGATAGATAGATAGATAGATAGATAGATAGATAGATAGATAGATAGATAGATAGATAGATAGATGGGCAGTATGGGGAGGGAGGGAGGGAGAGAGAGAGAGAGATAGATAGATAGGGTGTATGGGCAAAGATAGGTAGACTAGGAATAGATAGATTGGGAATAGATAGATAGACAGACAGATGGGGTGTATGAGGATAGATAGATAGATAGAGAGAGAGAGAGTGAGTGAGTGTATGGGGATAGATAGATAGATAGATAGATAGATAGATAGATAGATAGATAGATAGATAGATAGATAGATAGATAGATAGGGTGTATGGAGATAGATAGATAGATAGATAGATAGATAGATAGATAGATAGATAGATAGATAGATAGATAGATAGATAGATAGATAGATAGATAGATAATCTGAATCCCTGAATCCCTCTGGTGACCTTACAGAACTTACCCAGAGTCCTTGTGAAGGTTCTACAGGAGATGCTGGGAATCTGTTGCTTTTCTTATTGCCTCCTGAAATAGAAAAGGGCTGAACCACAAAGTTACCTCTGAGAACAATGGCTTGGCACATTTCCTGCAGATCCCTCGGAACTGTGCGTTCTCTCTGCCTGCCCTCCCACAGAGATGCTATTTATTGCTCAGGGAGGCCCCTGAAGGAGGCGAAGGAGATGCAGGGATGGGGCGTGAGCTGATTCCGCCTGAAGCTGTCAGCTCTGAAGCCAGAATTCCCCTGGCAGAAGAGTCATGCCTGAATCCATACCTGTGGATGCAGCACCCACTTTTTAGTGCTCTGTTCTGCTTGGTGATTGCCCTACACTCTGTTTTAGTGTATTTAGTTCCACAAACATTCTCTTTCCCTCTACAAACTTTCCTGCTTGGCTGCACTTGGTTTCTCTCTCTTGCAGTGGGCTAGATGGTGACGTGGGTATCCCATGCTTAAAAAGGTTGGAGACCACCGTTCTAAAAGATCAATCAGAGCAGCAGCTATCTTCCTTGTAGTGCAGATAATAAGGCCTCAAAGTGCAGACTAGGCCGTACCTGCATCCCATAAAGTGAAGAGAGGTTTGCCTCTGAGGTCATGTCATGTTTATAAGGCTTGCTGCACCTCTGTCCCTTTTGGGGCCTCCCTGATGTCGGTTGTGACGCTCCTCTGGCCAGCACATGAAGGCTGTGTCTAGACTACATGCCTCTGTCGTCAGAGGCATGTAGATTAGACACATAGGCAAAGGCAAATGAAGCCGCGATTTAAATGATCGTGGCTTCATTTACATTTACATGGCTGCCGCGCTGAGCCGACAAACAGCTGATCAGCTGTTTGTCCGCTCAGCGCGCTAGTCTGGACGCTACCCTGCCGACATCAAAGCCCTTTGTCGGCAGCCCCGTTATTCCTCGTGGGATGAGGTTTACCGGGGCTGCCAACAAAGGGCTTTGATGTCGGCAGGGGAGCGTCCAGACTAGCGCGCTGAGCCGACAAACAGCTAATCAGCTGTTTGTCGGCTCAGCGCGGCAGCCATGTAAATCATTTAAATCGCGGCTTCATTTGCCTTTGCCAAAACAACAAATATACATGGCTCCGTCGACGGAGCCATGTAGTTTAGACGTACCCATAGGGTTGAACAGAAGACCTCTAGAGCCAAAAGGGTGAGCAGCTACAGACTGTTGTGCTTTTCATTTCTGTCTACTCATTTTCCACCTGCTATCTTGCCTTCATGTCCATGTTCCATATTATCATCCTTCACATCCATGCAATGTATTCATTTAGCTTTTGTGCCATACCTACATTACCTTTACTATGCACTCTATCCACATTGCATAACTGCCCAGCTTCCTTCTTCTCTTTTTATTTATATAACTAAACAACTTATTATTTATTCAAATTGACTTGGAAAGAACTACTTCAGCTTGATTTGCAGCAATTCTCAATGTATTCTGATAGGGTATGTCTACACTGCAAAGTTAATTAGAAATAACAGCCGTTATTTCGAATTAACTTTAACAGCGTCTATACATGCAAACCGTTATTTCGAAAGTAATTCAAAATAGCGGAGCCCTTAATTCAAATTTGGTAAACCTCATTCTATGAGGAGTAATGCCAAATTCGAAATAGTTATTTTGAATTAAGTGCTGTGTAGACACTTAATTCAAAATAGGGGGCCTCCAGCCCTTCCCAGGGAGCCCTGGTGGCCACTTTGGGCACAACCAGGAAAACTTACTCTCCTCTAGCCTAGCCCTGGAGCCATTAAAGGGGTAGACTCTGGTCACACGACTGTGCCAACTCCAAGCATGCCAGCCCTGAGCCAGCAATGGCCACCGGGGCCCCTGACCCAGTGGCCCCCAAAACATGAGCCAGCAAGCCACTGGCAGCCAGCCCTCCACCGCTCCCCAGGAGTAGTCTGCTAGCTCCAAGGAGCCTGACAGGGGCTGGAGAAGGCGGGCACCTTCCTGGTCCAGGGTGGAGATCATGGACCTTATTCAGGTTTGGGGGGGATGCCCCCAACATCCATGATCTTCACACTAGACAGAAGAATGTGGCCATCTATGGCAGGATAGCTTCCAGCCTGGCCACCAAAGGCCACATGCGAACCCAGGAGCAGGTTTGCATGAAAATCAAGTTAGTCCGGCGAGACCCCCAACCTTCCCCCTTCTTCCCCTTGCTTCCCCCTTCCAGCTCCCTCTTCCCAGGTTTCCCCCTCCCCTCTCTCACCCTTTCTCTTCCCCTCTCCCACCTCCTTTTCCCAGTCTCCCCAGAGGTTCATTCCCTCCCCCCCCCCAGTTCTGTTCAATAAACCCAGTTTCTATTTTTGAACATACGTGTCTTTTGTTTGACATCAGGAAGGGGGGCTAGGGAGGGGTACATGGAAGGACATGAGGGAGGAATGGGGCACGAGCCCCCACTGGGGAGGACCGGGGTGGCTCTGAGGGCTCCTCGGGTGGATGGTCTCCCGCAGGGCCTCCTGGATCCTGACAGCCCCCCGATGGACCCCCCCCCCCCCCGGATGGCAGCCTGCAGCAAATGCAGCTGGACTGATGGCAATAACCCCACAAGACACACCAGCGTGCCCAGGGGCAGCTCTGGCTCCATGTGGTCGAGTGCTGTGGTGTCCTGAGTGCGGGCACTCAGGGCACTCCAAGTCAGGACTGCTTTGCTGTCCCTCATCGAGGTAGACAAGGAAGCAGGGAACCCTGAGAACCGTCTGTCTGGGGTGGGGATAGGGTCCCTTTAAGCACGGAGCTCAGATACCCTCAGGCAGCAGCCCCACACTCTAAGTCCTAACCTGATGCCCTGCCGGCACTGGTTCTGGCCAGCCTTAACTTCAGTTCAGGGTCCACTCAGTGTGGACGTGCTATTTCGAAATAGCAAAACACTATTTTGAAATAGTTTTTTTGTATAGATGCGTTATTTAGAATTAGCTTAATTCAAATTAACTATTTCAAACTAAGTTAACTCGAATTAACGCTGTAGTGTAGACATACCCTCATTTTTCTAACCTGCAAGATATCAATTTCTTTGCTGATCAATCCCCTTTTCCATTCCTTTTAGCCTCTGTGGTTACTCCTAATAACTTTTTGACATGCTCATTAATCTAGCTGTCTCCAGCTTCTTTCCCTGCAGAATTTTCCATCTTGCTTGGAATGCAAATTGCTGGTAGCTTTTGTATGGCTGATTAATGTGGAAGAGGCTTGTAATTTTTTAAAAAGTCCTTGAGCACTTCAGAGTCTTTATCAAAATGCTTCCTTTCAGTAAGATCAAAACATTTCTTTTTGACTAACATCCCATAAAACATAATATAACATAACATAATGTAAAAGTCAAAACTATAATGCCAAAATGATTTTTTTTACCTCATTGAATTAGTTAGATAATTTCCTATAGAAAAGTCCAACTAATCAGATACAATATGGGAGGGGGAGGGGGACTAATTTAATCATAATTACTCAAGAGAGAGATCTTGGAATCATTGTGGATACTTCTCTGAAAATATCTACTCAGTGTGCAGCAGCAGTGAAAAAAGCAAACAGAATGTTAGGAATCATTAAAAAGGGATAGAGAATAGGAGAGAGAATAACGTATTGTCTCTATATAAAACCATTGTACGCCCACATCTTGAATACTGCGTGCAGGTGTGGTTGCTTCATCTAAAAAAAAAGATATATTGGCATTGGAAAAGGTTCAGGGAAGGGAAACAAAATGATTAGGGGTTTGGAACAAGTCCCCTATGAAGAGATATTAAAAAGACTTTGCAGCTTAGAAAAGAGGAGACTAAGGAGGGTGGGGAGTGGGACATGACAGAGGTCTATAAAATCATGACTGGTGTGGAAAAAGTGAATAAGGAAAAGTTATTTACTTGTTTCCATAATATATGAACTTGGGGGTCACCACATGAAATTAATAGGTAGCAAGTTTAAAACAAACAAAAGGAAGTTTTTCTTCATGCAATGCACAGTCAACCTGCGGAACTCCTTGCTAGAAGATATTGTGAAGACTAGGACTTTAACAGGAATTAAAAAGAGCTACAAGGTTAGGTCCATCAATGGCTATTAGCCAGGATGGGTAGGAATGGTGTCCTTAACCTCTGTTTGTCTGGAAATGGGTGACAGGGGAGGGATCACGTGATGATTACCTGTTGTGTTCCCTCCCTCTGGGGCATCTGGCATTGGCCACTGTCGGCAGACAGGATACTGGGCTAGATGGACCTTTGGTCTAACCCAGTGTGGCTGTTCTTATGTAGTCTTCTTATTAATGGGGCCTCTGACTTTTTCTGGGAGAATCCTTTGTGCTGCAATCTAGCCCTAGAGACTACAACTCCCATGAGCCCATGAGGAAAATGGAGGAAGTGTGGGCACGTCTGGGCATTTTGGGGAAAAGGGAGGCTCTCCATTTTTGGTGAGAGGAGCCAGGTTGCTGGTGTGGAGCCAGTTCCAGGCCAGGAGCTGGTGTGCTGCAGCTAGAGCCTGTAACTGAACCTGTTACTGTTACTGCTGGGGCTTGGATCTAGCAAGCTGCTTTGGGGGGCTGCTGTTGATTGTCCCTAGAGGGGAGAGATCCTGGTTGTGCCTGTGGCTGGAAAGAGTGTATAGAAACCTACACAGGAGGTGACTGCAAGTAACTGTGGCTGTTTGGAAAAGTGCTGCCTGGGATGGAGCACAAAAGACAAACTGATTCTGGGCAGATCACAGGGAACCAGAACTCCAGGCATTTTGTGGGGCCTTCTCCAGTGTCAGGGGGATTTTGAAGTTGGCTGCTCAGCTTGGACTAACACACACAGAACCTGCGCAGCACTGTCCCCTCTCCAGCTGCAGACCTTCAAGCACGTCCACGCAAGTGCCTGGGACTCTGACTCCAGAGGAGTGCATGCTCTGAGGTGGGATAAATGGTGGCAGTGCAAATGCCAGATGGATAAGTTTCCTTTGTGTACTTCTTAATTGATTCTGTTCACTTTTAATTTGTTAAGCCCGGGTTCTTTAAGTTGTTAAGTAAAGGTGTGTTAATTCTAATTTAATCAATGAGCTATAGTTTATTTTTTATAATTGTTGTCTTGGAGTTAGTTCCAGGTTATTACTGGAATAATTTTATTCATGGAGACTCCCAAGGCACACCATTAAGTGTGTACAGGGCCAGCCACATGGAGGCACCGTCATTGCATATGTCTTTAGGAGCAAGGAACTGCAGCAAGGGGGTGGATAGGGAATCCCCAACTAAGCAACATCACCACTAGAGTACTCAGGATCTCCTTTTGTGTTAAAACCATCAGGCGCCCAGGCACACATGTGAGTATGACTTGCTCCTGAGTAACCCAGGGAGGAAAAAGGGGGGTTACACTTATGCAGTCCCATCAAATGATTTCATTTTCACTGCATCAGCATTGTTTGGTGGCAAGCTGTTTCACTGGAAAATTTTCAACTGGATTTAAATAGAAAAGATGAAAATTTGGTTCACCAGGTGTTCACATCTATATATTTAGCCTTCTGAGAGGGATTTAATCAGTTTCACCATCATGTTGTCAGAATCACCCGACATATAGGTGTTCATACCAGAGTTGAGAGTCAAACCCAGCACTCTGTGTAGGGCGAGTGGGTCATCTCTGTGGAAGTGCCTCCATCTTCAACTGGTATCAGAACTGTAGAAGCCAGGTTGAAGAAATTATAGCCAAACGATGAGTGGCATAAATGAAAGTGCCATAAAGTGGACCTCTACACATATGTATGTCCCCATGCAGGGCACCAGACCAGGATGTGGGTGATGTGACTCACATAAAGTGGACCTCTACACATATGTATGTCCCCATGCAGGGCACCAGACCAGGATGTGGGTGATGTGACTCACATTCATTTCTCTTTATCCCAGACTTCTTGGATGACCTTGCACAAGTTAATTAATCTCTTGATCTCTCTCTTCACAGGCATAAAAAGTGGAGATGATAGCACATTGCTAGCTGTTAGGAATAGTGTATGGGTTAGTATGCTAAAGAGTTTGAGTCGATCAATTACTATGTTGATGGTGACCTTAGAAATACTGACTAAAGGTAGAACTGATATGCAATGAACACCACCTTTCTAGGCTGTTAGTAGCTTATACCTCTCAGAATATCTAGTGGAAAGGTTTTCGTGGTGGAAAGTTGGTTGATCAGGCCAGTCACTTAAATTATTAGACAGAACAAGACATGGCACCTTAGCACCTTCTCTGTAAATGTTTATCTGGAATTCTTCCATAACTTGATGGCCACCAAGCTCTTGTCAAAACCCATAAGCCAGTGCGACACAGCAGTCTGAAGCAACTCAGTCCATCATGGCTGGAAAGAGAAATGGGAAGATCCCTGTAGAGACTTTATTGTAGGACATTAGGAAAATTCTCTCCTCCAGAAAGTGCCAACATTGTTTCTCAGCTATCATTCTGAGCTATGTCAGGATTTAATGGTTGCTAGGGTGTTTCCCTGAAACAGCTTAATGTACATGAGCCAATTCTCTATCTTCCGAATTACATTGCAGTAGGTAAGCCAAATGTCCCATGTTTCTTACCTGTTTGAGCAGAGGTCTTCCAAGCCTTCCTCTTTCATTAGTTGGCTGTTGGTGTAGGTGGAGTAATGTTAAGAATGCTACTGTAACTGAGCCTACCACAGGGTAGCACTAGGAAGGCAGGTATGTACCATTCTCTCCTAGATATCTGGTAGTCTGCTCTTTGTAGCACAAACCGAGAGGCTAGCATGGAAGACACGCTTGCTCTCACTAGGTTCCCGCTGAACACTGACAAGCTTTAGGAAATAGAGGATAACTTACTGAGATGGAAAGAGATGACCCAATGCAAATACCCATGACATAATAGCTTAGGCTAACAAAGAGAAGTAGCCCCTCAGTCCATAGGGGGCAGACTAACAGAGGAACACAAGGTAACGGTGCCCCCTGGATTTCCTCCGTGCTAGTACCCTGATAACACTGAAGCGTAAGATTTGATGAACTCTCAATATGATCGAGCAGGGAGCCCTGCTGCCCACCCCCACACGCAAACCCACTCAGAAGTTCATCCACTTATCTTTTCCCTTTCATTCCAACGTTGGGGCTGGGTGAGATGTGGCAATGACAGAGTCTTTGTCCCATTTGCCCTCCCCTGAGCCTCTCAAGGGACATGTTGATCGAGACAAGTAGCCTTCTTGATGGCTTGCAGAAAGTTAGCACGCAGAGAATCTACCAGACTTCTCCACACAACGTGCACTGTTCACCATCAGTTTAACCCCACCATGCCCACTCCAGCAACCATCCCTTTCTAGCAGCTCTCACATCCCCTCTGAGAGTCTTCGTCGGCCAACTGCTGTCTTCAGAGCGCCCTTCGTTTCCTTGTTCCTTAGGCTGTAGATCAGTGGGTTGAGCATAGGAGTTATGATGGCATAAAACACAGCAATTATTTTGTCCGTGCCCCTTGAGGACTTCGACTCTGGCCGCATGTACATGAAGATGGCCGTCCCATAGAAGATGGCCACCACAGTCAGATGGGACCCACAGGTGGAGAAAGCCTTGGCCCTGCCACGGGCATATTGGATCCGCACAATGGCTGAGAGGATGTGGCCATAGGAGATGACAATCAGGAGGAAGGGGAGGAAGACTATGAGTATGCTGAAGATGAAGACCACCATTTCTGTGAGGGAGGTGTCAGTGCAAGCCAAGGTCAACACAGCCGGCACCTCACAGAAGTAATGGTTCAAGGTGTTAGGCCCACAGAATGGCAACCGTAGGGTGAGAATGTTGATCGCCATGGAACTCAACAGACTGCAGATCCAGGAAGCGGCAGCCATCTGAGCACAGAGCTTCCTGTTCATGATCACAGCATAGTGCAGCGGGTGACATATCGCCACGTAGCGGTCGTAGGCCATGACGCAAAGCAGGACACACTCAGTCATGCCAAAGGCCAGGGAGAAATACATCTGAGCGGCACAACCAGGGAAAGAGATGGTCCTGCTCCTGGTGGAGAGGTTCACCAGCAACTGGGGGACATTGGTGGAGATGTAGCAGATGTCTAAGAAGGACAAGTTGCTGAGGAAAAAGTACATGGGGGTGTGGAGCTGAGGGTCAGCTCTGATCACGGTAATTATGATGATATTCCCGACTATCGTCAACAGATAGAAAACCAGGAACACCACAAAAAGACTAGTCTGCACTGTTGGCTCACTGGACAGACCTATGAATACAAATTCAGTCACAAAGCTTTGGTTTTTCTGCTCCATTTTCAGTGCATCTTTCATCTGCTAAGATAAGGAAAAGGGTCAAAGTTACGTCAAACGTATTGTAAGCAAAGCAGACAATAGCACCTCAAATTGTGCCTCCTTGTGGGGCAGCTGCCAACCTATAATGTTGTTCACCATGAGCAGCGAGTAGCCTTGTGTCTACACTATGCAGAGTGCTGAGAAGTGGTGCAGAAACACTAATGGGGAACATTGTCTCATGGCAGGTTTGTCCGCATCTTTGCTTAGGCTGGTTGTGTCAAGATGTATCTGCAATAACTTTGGTAGAGTTTCTCCTGATTTACATCAAGCTATGTCATACCAAAAGCCCAATTTCACCCTCCTTTCTTAAAAAGCAGTGTGGGAAATTGCCACAGCGGGAAAATAGTAGATTGAAAGCTCTAAAGGCGGTACCCTCTCATAATTAGAAGAGGTCCTATATAGACACCATTATTATTATTATTTATTGCATGTATTGTGGGGCCATGTAGAAGCTCTAGTCACACACATGTATAATCCTAGTGATACGTGATGAGGCTACTGTTGATTTTTGACATCTGCTACATCCTTTACAGTTACACAATGATATGGCAGTGTAGATTAGACCATACGGCCATAAAAATACCAGACTGGGTCAGACTCCAGGTCCACTTAGCCCAGTATCCTGACTTCCAGCAGAGGCCAATGCCAGGTACTTGAGAGGGAATGAACAGAAGAGTTAATCATCAAGTGTTTCATCCCGTCACCCATTCCCAGCTTTTGGTAAATAGAAATGGAGCTAGAAAGCCCTCTCTTCCACAAAATATCAATTTCCTGTTTTCTCTACATAGTACCCACTTTACAAGATATGTCCTCAGGTGAAGACCTGTTCATATTTTAGGGTTCTTTTTCTCCAGATGCCTGATCCCTAGACTACTTTGCACTGCATTTCAATGCTTACCTGATTTAGGTAAGTTCAGGCCAAAATTCCTTCAATGGCCTAAATATCTTTAAAAATCTGGGAGTCGGTGACATCACAACGTAAGTTTCATTGACCTGAGACATCTCACCAAATGAGGATTTTTTGAACATCTCACCTTGACAGAGTATTATTATAAACAAAGTGCATCCGACTGCTTTTCATTTGCACATTTCATAGAACCTTACAAAGATTAAACAAAAGACAGGACTATGCAGCACTTTAAAGACTAACAAGTTGGTTTATTAGGTGCTCCCATCACCTAATACGCCATCTTGTTAGTCTTTAAAGCACTGTATAGTTCTTTCTTTTGTTTCAATAAGATCAGACTAATATGGCTATATCTCTATTACTATCTTACAAAGATGGGCACCAAAGTTCCCTCTAATCTTTCCCATCCATGTGTAGATTTTTTCCACCTGTGTGTGGAATAATTTTATGTAAATTGAGGCATGTGCAAATGTGCGCCCCCTATAGAAACATAAAACCTAGCTGTGGGCACTTTGCTAATCATCTGGTCAGCATTTGAATTTCTCCTCAGTGGCTGCACAAGTGCATAGGTTACTGGGAACCCTGATGAGCACCATCATTTCTATTTCACAGATGGGAAAATGGAGAAACAAAGAAATGCCATGATAGAGCCTGAAAGACCCTGGGTCAATGTTGGAAACATCCCTTTATCATGGTAAAACTGACATTAGTGATAAAAAAAATTAGACTTACATGCATTCTTCTTCTAACTACAGAATAAAATGCAGAAACATCTGTATGATAAAGACATTCCTATATACATGTGTCAGAAGGTTGAGGAAGGTCAATTGCAACTGCGCAACTGCGCAATCTGTACAAGGGATAAAAGCAATCAGAAAACAGGTACCAAAGATGGTAGCAAGAAGAAAAATCTGATAATTATAGACAAGAAATAAATGCACATAGGCATTAGGTCTCTATCAAGTTTTTTTTACCTGAGCACTCAATCGATAGCAAAAGATGGTGCGGGGGAAATTGAAATCCTGCTAGGCTGAGTCGCAGACTTTATAACAACTTTCAAATGCCAGAGAGATCTGGTCCCAGAGAGAATATTGCAATTATGGATCCTAAGTTTAGCAAACCACCTGCTAATTGCAAGTGCTTCGGTCACAGGACAATTTGTCCAGGAGCAATGTTTTGAAAGCAGCGATGTGACTTTTCAAAACATTTCATTAATTTTTCAGACCACGTTAGTGCCGCAGTGCCTGATGCTTTTTCGTTGGTAGATGTGTAGCTTTGAAGAGCAGAAGGGACTATTAGACCACCTAGCTTGATGTGCTGTATCATCCAAGCCACAGAACTTCTTCCGGTCCACCCTGTCTTGAGCCCAATCATGAATGTTTGATGTAAACATTTTCCAGAAAGGCATCCAGTCTTGAACTCACAAGACGGAGAAGCCACCACTTCTCTTGGTAGTTTGCTCAAATGGTTAATCCCCGCTCATTATTAAAAGCAGAGCCATTCCGCCCGTTGGATGGCTTGGGCCAACAATGGATTCACCACCTGTACTGGGAGTCCCAAAACTGCCCTCTCTGAAATGCTGGCGATATCTTGACTTCCGGGGGGGGGATCAGACCGGGGGAGGGTGCGTCTCAAGAGTCTGTTTATTTTGCAAAGATCTGTAACTCTCTGGTGCTTTGAAAGACCCCGGGGTTAAGAAATTCTTTTGCTGTGTCCTTCATGTTCCTGCCACATTACTTCTATAAAGGATTCAAAGAGAAGCTGTGACGGACCGGGCCGTGTCTGGGCACAGCTGAGGGCGTCCGCTCAGGGCGAATTGCTCAAATTCTTACAGCCCCCAGACTGGTGACCTCTCCAAACAGGCCACGAACCAGTCCCACAGAGCGCTCCAGCAACCTGCCTGAAGCCTCCCGAGCAAAACCCCTCCAACTCCCCAGCAATATCCGTGCCCCAGCTGGCCCCAGGCCTCATACACAGGTGGGGGGTCCTAGCACCCAATTCCACCTACCCCGAACAAGTCCTGTCCGGTTCCAAGAAACCAGCCACAGATCCCTGGTCAATTTACCCTTTGGACCTTTCCCACAAATCACTCTGAGCCAATCATTTATCATTTATCAGGTTTATCATTACAATAAAGACAAGCATGAGAGTAAGGTTGTTAAAGGAATAGTACGTTACATGCACTGAATCTCCCAGTTCTCGATGCAGGCTCTAGCAGAGATGTCACAGCTGCTGGTTAAAAGTTCTTGTTGCGCATCCTAGGATCAGGATGGGTTCACAGGTGTTTCGGGCTCTTCGATCCCTGCAATGCTGCCTCTGGGATGAAGTGCTGAGCTGAGAACAAGATGGAGACCACCACATGGCCTATTTATCCCTCCTTTCTCGTCTCTTCTTGGCTATAGCAGGTCACCTGGTCCCCGGCTTATTCCTGTGTTCACTGCTGGTAGCCTTTAGGTTTGAGTCACCACTCATTCCTTAGGTGTGTTCTTGGCCCATTGAGTGCCATTGTCCCACAGGGCCTTGCTGATTAGTATGTCCATAGGCTGGGCTCTGCCCACTGCTCAACTACATGCAGAGAAATATTCAGTATCTACACAGATTCCTAACTACACACACAGACATTACACAATCATATGACTAGTGTACATAGGATCAGCAGACAGTAAGCTCCTATTCAATACTTCACATGGCCCCTTCTATACCATTTTTGGGGCCAACACCCCCACCTAAGGGTGCATCAGTGAGCTGGCTGCTCCCTTCAAAATCCAGTAACGTGACAGAAGCCCAGAGAGCCCACAACCTAGATCGAGCTCTGGCATAGCACATGTAAGCAGCTCAAGGACCTGGGAGGTTTTGGACACCTTTTACAGATCTAGGGAGGCTAGATGGCAGCCACAGGCATTGAATGAAAGCCAAGCTGGGGAAGGTAAGACTGAGGCCCCACCCTTTCTGCCTGATGCCTCACCCCTTCTGTAACCTCTTCCCCCTGTGGAGTCAAGCCAGGCCCCCACCCCAGGTTACTGCCCCCATCCCTGTGCCCCCACCCGTCCCAGGTGGTCAGAGACATTCTGCAGCACCAGCCTTTTAGAGCAGCTGGTGGAGAGAGTAGACAGTTTTGGGAAGGCAATACCTTCCCTTGCCTACATCACTCACAGCTTATTATTGCAGTCGTTTACTGTCCAGGAATGAGGGTTAGATAAGAGGTCTGAAATTGGGAGCATGCTGTAGGGACGTAGCCCTGTAAACAGCATCTTGACCCAGACCTGGTTGCCATGGAAACACATAGGCCTCTGTGACTGGGTCCATTGACAACGGATCGGTGGCAGCACCAACGAGCTAGTTTGCAACTGAGCTTTGTGACAGAGTGAGATAGGCCCGTGCCAAATTGTGTCATCCATTTTGCATGCCGGTGTCGAATCATGTGGCCCCTCTTGTATTCTGACTTCGTTTTTCAGCCCATCATTGAAAACAAATGAACAATACGAACTGCAGTGTGAGCTTGTCTAGGAGAGTCTGGTTTGTCCCTTGAGAGCCATCAGAGATCCTGACCTCAGACTGTCCCAATTATTGGCCCATACCTGGAATAAAGTGTTTTCTACAGGAGGGAACATCGGTACCGAAGCTGCCTACCAGATTGGGTCACATTCAAAACCTGGCTGGAGGAGGTGTTGCCCACCTTGTAGCTCTTTGCCCAATGAGCTAGGGCCCTCACTGGGAATGTCAGACACTCTGGTTCAATTCCCCGCCCGCCTTCAGGAGGAAGACGGTGTTAAGACGGGAGCTCTGGGATTTTGAGGTACAGCGCTCCCTTGAGCTCTGCTGTTGAAACGATTCCATTTCAGACAGCCAATGGAAGCGGGGTACCGGACTCTCAATATTTCATTCCCAGCGAGGTGCCCATATCAGTGGGAGCTTTCTCACATTCTTGTGCGGGCTACAATGACGCTTTGAGAACGTATTCTAAGTGGAAGAGCGTCAACAGGAGGTACTAAGGGGGCCCTCACCTCAGAATATTGGTTAGAGTGCTCCCTAGAGGAGATGAGGGAAAGGTCATGGTCAAAATGTCTCTTTCCCACTCAGCCACTGGGAGAAACTGAATCTGGGTTTCTCACATCCCGGGGGCGGAGAAGGGAGTTTCCTGACCATGGGGCTGAAAGTTACAAGATAGGAGGCACCTCCTTCTCCTCATTCTCTTTTCTGTGGAGTGAGGGAGGTGCCTAAGTTATTCCAACAAGAAATGATGAAGGTGCCTTTGCTGCCTGACTTCAGGAGAAGGTTCCTGGCTGTGAAGCAGAGGTAAGTGCTTCCTTGCAACGTAGACTTAGGCACTTAACTTCCAGAAAGAATTAGGACACCCTACTTAGGACCCAAGCTTCCTTTGGCAGCTTCCTGCCTAGCATGGTGGCTTTTCTAGATCCCATTCCGTGGTCCCTCTCTCTCCCCGTGCTGTGTATACCAAGTCTAGACAGCTACCTCAGGCTTTGTGGCTCCCATTGCTGGGCGCTCAAAACTTAGGTGGTGTGTTGTTGAGTGTACCAATTTCGAAGTCCCTTTGTGGACCTAGGCCTTTCTCTTTAACTCCAAGTAGAAGCACAAGGAATACTCAGCCCGTTTCATAAACCTTCACTGCTCAATTGTCCTCCTATAGCCATTTCTGGAGGAAACTACACTCTGTCGTGAACTGTGCCACACACTAGTTCCAATCCAGGCTCCAAAGAAACAGCTGCTGTGGAAAGGCAGGGCTGCTGAAGTTATATATGGCAACTAGTTATGTGAGATCAGCTGGTGATAACGGGGAACAGGGCTTGCTCAAACCTTGAGTTAGGGACATTGCCACAGACTGGATGTGTCATCAGTAGCACCCACATGGCTGTTTGTTGTTGGAGATGACAAAGGAAATGACAGGGCCTTCTTGGTAACATCACAAACAATTGCTGTTACCCTTTTCAGGCATGGGTTCTACCCACAACATAGTAACAAAGCACAAGACACTGAGGTTCTATAGCAGGGGAGCACTGTCCCTGGCTTCTTCTGACAACTTTCACAGCCCCCCCTGCCAGGTTTCACAGCTGAATCCTCAGAAGAAATCCTCCCTACGACTAGCCATTTGTGCAGTGATTTCATAGGCATGAGGAGGGATGTTTGGGGGTGGGGGAGGTGTATGTGCCTCTTTCTTCTACTGATGAGGGTTGTGGCGCCAAATGAATCCCACCTTTGTAAGCGCCTCTTGGACAGTTCTCCAGAAAACGGTACTGGAGAGAAGCCATGGAGGGGGACCAGGAGAGCTTGGTTCAGTGCCTGGTTTGGGTGCAGCATCCATGTGTCCTAGACAGAATATGAGAGAGAACATCCTGATGAGTAGCTGTTTGAGTCTGTGGAACCTTATTCTGGAGTCTGTGGAAGACTCCTTAGACTTCCCCCATGGAAAGCCCACTCTCTGGCACATCTAAAAGCTAGGCAGCTTTCCATGCTGTGAGCTGCTATAAACCCCCATGCTTCCACATCCCAAGGTTCAGAGGCAGACTACCAAGAAATTGCCTCTGAACTGTGGACCCTGGTGTTTCCAGGGTCTGTAGGTTCATGGATAGATCTGCCAGAGGACAGTCCTGGGAACCTGGTAATTTCAGGGTATGTAGCTCCAGTATAGCTCTTCCAACATTTTCAAGCTCCCCGCTGATGACAAGGAGTTTGGAAGACCTGGGAAAGCTTTAAGCCCAGGCTCTCAGAACTTCTACCCAGCCTCCTCATTACAAAGCTAGAATTCTTGAAGCTCTTCAGGTGTTAACTGTAAAAGTACCTTGGCTCCTTCTGGAGTCTGTCAGTATCCCACCCCTCCTTTTGTCCCCCTCCCTTTCCATGCTCTGGAAGACAGTCCCATTCTGAGCCCTTCCCATTTTCCTGGCAATATTAAATCCTGGTCTTGCTTTCAGTGAGGGGAAGAAGAAGCTGCATCCCAGATTTGGTGGCCCTAGCTCTTACAGTTTAGGAGAAGTTCTTGAACAAATGGACTCACAGACAGACGGACACTCTCTATATATTGATATCGATATTGTATAGTGATAGCTATAGATAGCTATAGATGGTTATAAAATAAATTGTTTGGAATATCTATATTGGACTTTATATTTCAGTGTGATACTTAATCCCGTTTTTCACGTGTGAGCCTTGTTGGAAGCTGTGCAGTGGGGCTGAAGTATGTAACTCAGTTTTGTGAGGCCATCTGTGATGTGGGGCCCCAGGCAATTGCCTTGCTTACCCTGCCCTCCAGTACTTGCAATCCCCCCTAACCATGACCCCGCCTTGGAATTGCAGCCCCCAGGTTGAGAAACAAACTGACTTAGATGGAGCTGAGTACCCTCTGCATACCGCCCAGGGGTACAGGATCCCTGACTGAGATCCAGTGGTGTAAACGTTGGGGTCAGGCTTTGAAACCCTCCCCCCACTGAAAGGCTTTAGAACACAAGCCCTAATGCCTACACCCGTAACAGCCTGTAGGAGTAGAGTTTGGAACTTGGGTCAATGACAGTAGCACGTCATCATGAGAAGCTCAGGTTAGGCATCCACTGGAAGATCCCTTCAAACTAGACACTGCAGGAAGTACCGCCCCGTAGGGCCTGCGTGGCAGCCCCCTGCAGTCCACTGGGTTTGGCTCATCCCAGTACATAAACCAAGAAGCCACCAGGGGGTGCTATCTGAGCCATGGCCACATTTGCCTGTTGGCTTGTGCTCCAGACCTTGCCTTGCTGTGAACCCTGGGCTCGCTTTGACCCCAGTTCGCCCCTGGCTCTGCTCTGCACCTGCTGCCTATAATCTGGGACCCTAACCCAGCTCTTCCAAGACTATGCCACTTGTTGCCTGATCACAGATGGGTAACTGACTCTTGCACAAAGGCAGCCCAGAAGTTGGCCTGATGGTTTTCTTAGTCACCATTGCCACCTTCCAGTGCAACCTCTCCACAGATGGGCAGTGGGTATTATAGGCAAGGGAAGGCATTGCCTAGGTTCTAAGCATTTGTGGGCAGGACCCATCTTTTTTGTTCTGTGTTTGAACAGTGCATTGCACAACAGAGTCTTTGATCCATGGTTAAGGCTTCTAGGTGCTTTAATAATAATAAGAAGAATCTTGGTATATACAACTGAGAGAGTTTGTCTGTGTGTCTGTCTACTTCTCCGTTTGTTCAAGATCTCCTCTTAAACGGTAAGAGCTAGCATGACCGAATATGGTAGGCAGCTTCCTCTTACCATCATTTAAAAGCAAGGTCAGGGTTTGGGTGTGCCTGGAATGGGATTGCTTCTCATAAAACATACAGAAAAGAGCCAGAATCGCCAGGCAGGTGAAAGGGGGCTGGTGGGGGGAGGGGAGCACTTACCCAGCCCCAAACTTCCCACCCTCAGGAATCCTTTAGGGAGGGCAGGAGGGCTGAATCTCTCTGCCCCCCCCTCCCCCCAATTTGTATGGGAACATTGTTGGCTCGTCAGGGAGCGAGGGGAAAGTGCAGAGTTTGCTGCATTCCTCATTCTGGCTGGGAGGAGGGGATGGTGACAGTGCAGAGGAAAGTCAAATCTGGACTTGGCCTAGCCAGGGGACATGCACCTTTCCCCCAGCTGTGCCCACTGGAGCTGCAGCAGCCATGGAGAGGCGCTTCTCACCTGGCCCCACGCTGCTGCTCTGAGAGAGGGCTGGGGTCCTCTCTCCCTGGGGCAGCCTGCCTACTAAACACCCCACCCCACAGCAATGATTTAAATGAAGCACGGACATTTTCATTTTATTAAAAAAAATCACTAAGGACCTGAGTGACGCCGGGTAAATCTTCTAGTAATAAATAGGTAGGGACCTTCCAACGTCATGGTTGTGAAAAATGCATCACGGACCATGAAAAAAACCTTTCCCTGTGAAATCTGATGTCTCCTTGTTCCTCGGAGCACCCCACCAATGGGATTCCTAGCTCCGAGTGGGCAGGGGAAGGACAGGACTTGTCCATCTCCTGCAAACTGCTCTGGGGTGGGACGGGGGTGGGGTGGAGGAGGGGCAGACAGATCCACCTCTGGGCGCTTCCCTCTGCTGTCTGGGACTGGGCAGCAGCCTGAAGTTCTTGCAGCTGTGTGTGGGGTATGGGATGCAGCACTTTCTGCAGTTGTGCAGAGAGAGGGCAAGTCTTGTCCCTTCCTAAGCCAGCCAGGACTAGTGGCAAGGAGCCCCTTGCTGGGGTGTTTTCAGCAGCATGGGGGAGATCAGATCCATCTCAGCCTCCTAGAACTTCCTGCAGTTGCTGCCTTCAGAATACAGCTCTGAAGGCAGCACAGAAGTGAGGGTGCAACCCCATAACCTCCCTACCACATGTTTGTGACCGCCCCCACAATCTCCTTTTGGGTTGGACCCCACAGTTCCAATACTGCAACATTTCAGGTTTAAACAGCTGAAAACGTGAAATCTACTGATTCTTAAATCCTATGACCAGGAAATTGGCCATAACGGACTGTGAATTTGGGAGGGCCCTATAAATAGGACAGAGGAGATGTTTGCTCAAAATATGGCTGTAGAACGTCATACAATAGCATGAATAAATGAATCCCTTTTGAGTGTCTCCAGACCCTGATCTCTTGAGACTAGTCAAAGAGAACATGGACTTCTAACCACCTGCACCTACAAGGAAAATAAACTCTATGGGCATGTCTACTCTAGGAAACTATTTCAAAATAACTAAAATTGATTTAATAATTCCCAAAATAACAAAATTGCAATAGCATGTCCCCACTACGGGGAAGTCACGAAATTAGTCTGAGGCAGGCTTCGTTAATGTGGATGTGTTACTTTGACCTAGAGCCCCAGGGAGCACTGGGGACTAATAAGTTTGAATTACTTTGGGGAGTCGTTATTTCGAAATAGCAGCACCGGAGTGTCCACACCACTGCTATTTCGAAATAACGATTTCAAAATTAATGTTATTCCTTGCAGAAACAGGAGTACAGAGTTTGAAAGAAGTGGCCCGTTATTTCAAAATAATGGGCTTGGTAGTGTGGATGCTCCACTTATTATTTCGACCTATGGGGGGGTTATTTAGAAATAAAGTTCTAGTGTTGATCAGGGCTAAGTATGCCCCAGAACTTTCATACATGGAGCAGAGAGAAGTAATCCCAAGGCATTCTGTTTTAATTGGCACTAGGGGACACTTCACAAAGAAAGTCCCAAAGTCACAAACCAAGATATAATACACGCATCTGCCATAGACATACGCCATGGCCATGAAGCCAATGCGGAAATGATCCCTTTCTACCTGAAATTGTTTCACTGATTCTTTAGAATACACACTCAATTTCTTTAAAATCGAGAGGAGGACATTACCCCGGTGTCAGTACCAGGTCTGTGTATCATTTATATTCCGTTTTCTTGTGCTTAAGTGTTGTATAGGGCTGGGATGGATTCAGGCTAGCTGACAAATTTTCCATGTAGACTTTTTTTCAATGGGAAATTGAATTTTTTTGATTAAACAAAATATTTTGGAGAGTGTCTGGTTTCCTTAAAAAAAGACAGAAAATAGAAAACTTGAAAATCCAGTGATTATGGCTAAAAACTGAAGATTGTTTATTTTGAGCTATTCCCCTCTCCCCATTTATATCAACATTTTTGTGGCATGCAGGCGGGGTGCATGGAATAAAATTATGATCTGCTGTAGAGTGTGTCTAACTCATGGAGAATTCACCATGTTCTAAATGCTGGGTTTTTTTCTCCCATAGAATCCTCTTGTTGAGAAAGCAAGACAGAAATTCAGTGAGAGACAGGCTGAAGGACTAATAGACTTAGATGCTTCCTGAGCCATGAAAGTCCCCCTTCTTAATCTCATTTTGATTTCCTTCTTTTGATATGCTAGACCTACTGGAGAGATTTCCAAGAAAAGCAACAGCCGTAAGACAGAATGTTGGGATGGTCAATCAGAAACGTTAAAAGAACTAATACGTCTGGTTGAGGTGAGGGATGGTGAAGGTGTAAAGAGGAGACACAATGGCAGGCTGCAAATATTTCAAAGGTTTCAAAGAGAGGAAGTTTTTTAAGTGCAATGCAGAAGCATGGTGTAGCTAGGTGTGAGGGAATGAAAAAGAAAAAGAGACAATCTACACTGAATTTTCACGTCAGAGATCTCTACAAGGCTGTGGAATTGCTTCTGAAGGGGAGCGGTTGACATTGCATTGCACAGGATATTGTAACATTACCTGGGGGATCAGTTCTGTGCTAGCCTAGAGATGGATGGCAAACTCTAACCGGGCTTTGGCACCTCTACCATCAGTGATGCTGAAGAAATGGCCAACGGAAACCTCTCTGCTGTGACCGAGTTTATTCTCTTGGGACTCACCGATCACCGAGAGTTGGAGGTCCCACTCTTTGTGGTGTTCCTAGTGATCTATCTTATCACCCTGACAGGAAATCTGGGGATGATCGTGCTAATCAGGAGTGATCCTCAACTTCACACCCCCATGTACTTCTTCCTCATTAATTTGTCCCTTGTTGATTTCTGCTACTCCTCGGTCATCACCCCCAAGTTGCTGGTGGGCTTCTTATCTGGGAACAAAGCCATTTCATTCAACAGCTGTGCAACCCAATTCTTTTTCTTTAGTTCCTCGGTGGGTATTGAGTGCCTCCTGCTGGCTGTGATGGCCTATGACAGGTATGTGGCCATCTGTAACCCGCTGCTCTATACCGTCATCATGTCCCACAGAGTCTGTGTCCTGCTGGTAGTCAGTTCCTTTCTAGCTGGGTTTGCCAACTCGATGATCCACACCATCTGTATGTTTCAGTTGCCCTTCTGCAACTCCAATATCATCAACCACTTTTTCTGTGATGTCCCTCCTCTGCTGAAGCTCTCCTGCGCCGACACCTTCGTCAACGAGGTGGTGATCTTTGCCTTCGCCAGCTTAATTGAAATCAGCTGCCTCCTCACCGTCCTCATCTCCTACCTGCACATCCTCTCTGCCATCCTGCGGATACGCTCTGCCGAGGGCAGGCGCAAGGCCTTCTCCACCTGCGCCTCCCACCTGACGGCCGTCTCCATCTTCTTTGGGACTACGCTCTTCATGTATCTGCGGCCCAGCTCCAGCTCCTCCATGGGCCAAGACAAAGTGGTCTCCGTGTTGTACACGATGGTGATCCCCATGCTGAACCCCCTCATCTACAGCTTGCGGAACAAGGAGGTGAAGGCTGCCCTGAGGAGAGGGCTTGGGAGGAAAATCTTCAGTTAGGGAAAGACCGAAACATCTTTCCCCCAGGACAGGAGCATCGGGACTGAGGCAAGTTAGTTATCTGCTGTATTGGCAGAGAGGGGAGGTAGACACTGTTGCTCAGGGTAGTTTGTCTATTTAGCGCCTGTTTACATTAGAAGGATACACACCACAGATGAGGTGATGTATGCTGTATGACATATGATGCTGCTGAAAGATTCTTCATCTCCCCCCACCCACAGAGTTTGTGTGTGTATGTAGGTGTAGCTGGGTGGTGGGTTGTAAGTATGCTGTTTTGTTTGCACATGTAGTATTTATCAGGTTTATAATGCTGCGGGTATGTGCGTTAGTGTGTGTCTTTGGCGTGTGTGTTTCTAAGGTGACCGGTTCTGTGTGTGGAGTCTGGTGATGGCCTTTGCATGGTTGTGCCTATGGGGATACATAACAAAGTAGCCAGGTGTGTTTATGGTGTGTTGTTCCTATTGCTGTATATCATGTGAGGGGAGCTGTTGTGTGTTTCCATGACTGTGACTGTGTACGTGTAGCCTACACACCTACTGGGTGTGGTATACTGTCCCCTGTAGTGACAGTTAGACCACTTACAGAGAGAGTTTGCTCTACTGACTTAGCTGAGAGCCATCTGGCTTTTAGCTAATGCTGTAGTGGCTCATGCACTAAGTTCCAGAGGTCCCAAGTTCAATTCCACCTGTTGGTGTTACAAGTGCATAGCTGAATAAATGCGTCTTTATCTCAGTAGGTCTATATCAGCAATGCAGGCAATGCAATGGGCCACATGAGGGACCTTCCTTCATTTCAAGGGGCTGCAAGATTGTTGTAACCAAGACGGCCTCCCAGGATAGGGCTGTTTTGCTCACTGCCCTCTCATACCTAGAATTTGCCGGGGGTGCCGATTGAACCGTAGCTGCACTTTGATTGGCTGCAGAGGAAGCACATGGTTGTCACGATCAATATTGTGTGCAATCAGCACACACCTCACTTCACCTGCCCTGGCTTTATGTGGGCGTCACTTTAGTAACACCAGTAGGGAAAAAACTACACAGACAGCGATATCTGGTAACCCTGCATGTGGGCAACGGAAAACAAAATGCCTTGTGAGCTAAACCTAGAACCTTGATGGGTCACATGTTGCCCACCATGATAGACGTAATGAGTTGGATGTGAACAGATGTGTGTTTATGTACACAAGTGTGCGTCTGCAGAGGAGGGTCTCTGGATATGTGTGTGTTTGTGTCTAATCATGGATGTCATGTGTGAGGAGTGTTGTGATAGCTTGTGTCTTTGTGAATATGTGTATGTCTCCATGAGTGTATTTGGATGTGTGTAGGAGCTATGGCACATTTCGGACAGTGTTCGTTTCTGAGGGTGCGTCTACACAGCACCCTTACTTCAAAATAAGCTACACAATTTGCACTATGCAAATTGCGTAGCTTATTTCGAAGTTATTTCAAAATGGCATATTTTGAGATTTGGCTCTGTCTACACAGCACCAAATTTTGAAATAAGGCGCTATTCTGAAATGTCCCTTAACCCTTGTGCGATGCGGTTTACTGGGATGTCGGAATAGTGAGCCTGTTATTTTCCGATATAATGGGCTTGCTCTTAAGATGCAGAATCGCTTTTTTGGGATACAGGAGGTATCCCAAAATAGATCCGCTGTGTAGACTTAGCCACAGTGTGTATGTACTGAGTTGTGTGTACGGGGATTTGATGCGGTCTCCTTTTCCTCTGCCATGGTATTAATCCCGTTTCCTGTTCAGTGGCATTAAGAGCTCTGGTCACTCACTCTAACCCGCAGCTGGGTGGGTCTAATGGCTGCTGTGGCCTTCCTTGCACCCCATACACTGTTGTTTCATCTACAAACATGAAGGCTCAGAAGCTAGTTGAGCTTTCACTGCTGCTTAAAGATTCCTTAATGATGGCTCCCAAAATACAAGGCCCCTGGAGCACCTTCAGCTGCCACTTTCAAAATCAGACAGAAGATGGTATAGGTTGAACCTCTCTAGTCTGGCACCTCAGGAACTGACTAGTGCCAAACCAGAGAATTTGCTCAACCATGGTAGGTCAATATTATCTAGCAGCATCACCAACACTTCCACTGCTTGCTGGGCTCTGAGAAGACATTTAGGGGTAAATTAGAGCTAAATAACAGCACAGAACACAGAGCCAGGACTGTGGGAAACTTGGCCACACCCATAAGAAGTGGCTATTGGGCTCAGTAAAATCATGCCGGACCATGGATGTTGATGGATCAGAGAGTGCTGGATCAGAGAAGTTCAACCTGTATTTATTTCATTTTGTTGTTAAATGATGCTGATTTTAATACTTAGAATTGATGCCCTGGATTCTGTAATGTGGGTGGGGTTCTGTGGACTGCAGGAAGTCAGACCAATGATCAGACCAACTCTTCTGACCTTAATGTCTATGAGTCTGTATCTGCAGAGCAAGGTTGCTGTGAAAAATAATTTGAGCGGTGACATGTACAGACACTGAGATGGGGCTGCTCTGTTCTGCTGCCCACCAAAGTCCATGGAAAGATTCCTATTAGCTTCAGTGAGTACTGTCTGAAGCCAGTGGGGAGCAGCTACAGGGCATTCCTGATTATATAAAGGTCTTGGAGCAAACCAAAACCTTCGGTGGAAACCAGGATTCTAGTTAATCGAGAGAGGGTGACACTTTGTTCTCAGCTTTAGGAAACGCCAACTAGGTATTCGCTGTTTAGTTATAAAGCATGGTTCTTCCCCCAAAATGGATCCTATTTATTTTAATTATTTGCAAATGTACCTGTCGTTGCTTGGGTCATTGAGGAGGGGCTCCATGCAGGGGATGGGTAGTGCAGGAGCCAGAGCAAGGGGTGGGAAATTCAGGTCAGGGGATGAGGTGTGGGGTGGCTCAGGGAAGGGGGTTGGGAGGTGAGGTTGGCATAGGGCGGAGGATGGGGGGTACAAAGGTCAGGGCAGGGGTAGAGGGCTCAGGGCAGGGAGTTGGGTGTGTGTGGGATCTCAGGTCAGGAGTTTGGTGTGGAGGGGGGCTCAGGACAAGGGGGTGGGAGATGCAGGAGGCAGGGAAGGAGTTGGGGGACTCAGGGCAGGAGGTTGGGTGTGTGGGAGGATTCAGGGCAGGGGGTTGCAGGAACAAGGACAGGTGTTTGGGGGTGGGAAGGCAGGAGGGAACCCTCAGGCCCCCTTAGGAATCATGTGAGGGGGGAGGGGAAAGGCAGGTGGGAATTCCCTGGCTTCCTTAGGAGCTGCACAGGGCAGGAAGGAATTCCCCCAACCTCCTTAACAGCCCTGTGGTGGGGAGGGAAGCCCCAGGCTCCCTGCAGGACATGCATGGTGGGGGGAGTGAGGGAATCCCTAGGGATCCTCAGTTGCATAGGAACCAACAGTTTGTAAGGATGACCTGCGCTGTCAGGTCTGGGGGCCAGCACGGGAGGGAGGAACCCTACCCAGTACCAGCATGGGAACCTTATCAGTGGATAGTGGCTGGGCTAGCAACATTCAGAGCCCCTCCCCCAGGCGACCATTCTCTTACTGGTGCATACGCAGCCGGAGGTCACTCTGCAATATGACTGTCTCCTATGCTTGCTGCCCCTAGTGGTCATTATGCAGTATAATGGCCCTTTGATCAGCCCCCTCCCTTTCCAAGAGCTGGAAAACAATCCCATTCCAGGCACTTCCTGTTTGCCTGGCACAACCAAACACTGGCCTGGCTTTAAGTTAGGAGAAGAGGAAGCTACCTACCAAATCTGGTGTTGAACTGCTGTGTATTGACCACGTCTACCTGCCATTGCACATCCACCTCTAAAACAATGGTCTTGTTTCTTTCCAAATGTATTCAAGCCGGTTTGTGTGAAGTGTGTAAGAGCCCTGGACTGAAAGCCAATCTGTCACTTGTCTTCTGATCCAAGTTTGACTATGTTTTCTGGCCACTTGCAAAAGAAGATTCAATGCTATGGAACGCCCAGTGTCTCTGGGGGATATAATATATTTTCTTTAATAGTGCCACCTATGTAGACATGACTGTTGTGTTAGTTGTAGCAAATTTACTAAGTATGGAAAGGACACATTCACAAAGACCAATTTAAAAAAGAAGTTTTATTAATCACCTGGTTTAACAGCACCATTTTACAGCTGCCTGTGGAGAATGGAAGCCATGAACAGAGCTGCTCCCAAGGGCACCCTGTGTCCTCCATTTTGGTGCCCATCTCTTTGGCTTCCCCTCACACATACACTTGACAATTACACAATAAAACAAGATTCATAGTGTCCCTGCTGAGCTCTCATTGCACTTCACTGACTGACTGACAAGCCCCCCCACAACACATACCCATGAAAGCATAAACGACAACATCCTGGGAGGTTTAAGGTCTCAGAAAGTCTGGAAGGTTCCATGAGATTCTATAAAGGTCCAGAACATTCTAGAAGGCTAATGAAAAATGAATCCACATCGAGAACACCTCAGACATTTCACTTCAAACTTTCTATTTTCCCTGTTGTTGCTCACCACAAAAACAGCGCTCCTAGCCCACCCCACTCCAGGAGGTTGCCTCTGTCACTTGCACCTAACATCCAGCCCTGGCCATGACTCCTGCCATGACTCCTACATGTGCTGGAGGAAGAACTGGAAAGAAGAGCAGCATGGCTCAGAGGCTGGAAGAGAGATCTGGAGGATCTGTGTGAAATGACCAACTTGTGATGGTCCAAGTTAACATTGCATGTCTGAAATTAGCAAACTACAGCCGGTTATTCCAGTGTAGGGAATATTGAATAGAACTAGAACATGAAAGTGGGAGAACTGTGGGCCAATCCAGAGAAGCATCACCTTCAATTCCTTTGTATTCCGTTACTCTCGGGGGCAAAGGTTCTGTGTACTTCACACCTTATCATCTGTTCCAAATGCATACGCCATTTCAGTATGCAGCTCTGGTCTCCCATTTTCAAGAAAGTTGAATTCACACTAGAATAGCTATAGAGGCCTTGGTCTACACTAGGACATTATTTTCAAATTAATAAGCGAAATGTCCACACTACCAACCCATTATTTCAAAATAAGGGGCTGGTTATTTTGAAATAATAACTCCTGCTGTCTTTTGGGAATAATGCTAATTTCAAAATAGGCGTAGTGTGGACGCTCCGCTGCTGGTATTTTGAAATAACTGCTCCTCAGAGTAATTTGAAGTAATTACTCCTCCGTGCTTCCTGGGGCTCTAATTGAGGTAGCCCATCCATAATAAGGGTGCGTCTACACTGTACCGTAGCTCGAAATAAGATACGCAATTTGAGCTATGCAAATTGAGTATCTTATTTCAATCTTACACAGTGCCAAATTTTGAAATAACCCGCTATTCCGAAATGTTTCTTACTCCTCATGGAATGAGGTTTACAAGGATGTCAGAATAGCGAGCTTGTTATATTTTGAAATAATGGGCTCACTGTGAAGACGCGGGATAGCTATTTTGGGATACTCCGGTATCCTGAAATAGCATTGCAGTGTAGACGTAACCTAACAGAGCCTGCCTCGGTCTAATTTCGAGGGTTCCCTGTAGTGGGGACATGCAATTTCAATATTATTATTTTGGAAGTTATTATTTGGAATTTAGTTATTTCAGAATAATTTCCTAGTGTAGAGATGCCCAAGTAGGGCTATTTGGATGATCAGAAAAATAGACTAAAAGAGCTTGCTTTGTGTAGCCTAGACAAATGAAGGCTGAGAAGGGAATCTAATGGCTTTCTGTAAATACATCAAGGAAGTAAACAGGAAGGAACGAAAAGAGCTACTGGACAATGTCAGCACAAGCACAATGGGAGATAATTTGACACTGATTACATTTGGGCTGGATAGTAGATGGTTTCTAAGCATCAGAGGCGGGGCACAGTCTCCTATTGTTATGATGGGCCAAACAACTAATTGTAACATTGAGCCTGATGCATTTATAAATAGGATATTATGACAGAAGGACGTGCTGGACTCTCGATGAGCCCCTCCTTTGAATGTGCCCCTCCTTTGTTCTATGTAGTGCTGGAGAGGGCCAGTGTGCAATGGGACAGCTGGGTATGTGTGGATGGAAGTTAGGTAATGCACGAAGGCAATTGTACGGTGAGTTACGGGGTTAGCACTTAGAAGTATCTTGTTACATGGAGCAGGTGGGCGCCTACTGTGTGATCGGGTCAAGACAAGAATAAAGTAGTTGGCATTCGCCAACCTCCCCCAAAGGCCCCGTGTTATGACCAAGGAGTTTGGACATGGCCCAAAGGAGGTAACTGCATATCTTGTGGCACTTTGGAGAGTGAGCAGCAAAAATAGGTTGGACCTCCTTGGTCCAGCACCCTCAGGACCTGGTCCGGGATGAGGGATTTTTCCAGACCGGGGGAGGTCATTTCTGGACCCCCTGCTGCCGGCGCCTACTGTCCTGCCCCTCACGGGCTTCCTGTCCCCCACTCACTGCTCAGCTGAGTCGTGCACCAGCTCCTGCCTCCACCCCCACAGCCCAGCTAAGCCATACCGTGTCACCCCCCTGCATAGCGCCAGGCTCCTACCCTGCCCCCCAACCTCTGCCGCAGGCCAGGACTCTCTGATCCTGGAACATCTGTGGTCATGCCAGACCACAGGCCTGGGATGGAAGTTTCCATTTCTGCTTTACCCATCTTAGCATAGCCTGGGACCCTGCAAGCCCAAAGAGCAGCTGGGCTTTATCAGCTTTAAGCCATGCCATAATCTGGGAAACTACTGAGCAGTAAACAAGTTTGACCTCGGTATCAGCTCATGAAAGTGATAAGAATGGTGTTGAGCCAGGTTTGTGCACACTCGGTAAAAAACTGGGCTACGTCTAGACTGGCATGATTTTCCACAAATGCTTTTAACGGAAAAGTTGTCCGTTAAAAGCTTTTGTGGAAAAGAGTGTCTACATTGGCATGAATGATTTCCCGCAAAAGCACTTTTTGTGGAAAAGTGTCCGTGCCAATCTAGATGCGCTTTTGCACAAAAAAGCCCCGATCACCATTTTTGCGATTGGGGCTTTTTTGCGGAAAACAAATCTGAGCTGTCTACACTGGCCCTTTTGCGCAAAATCTTTGCGCTAAAGGACTTTTGCCCAAACGGGAGCAGCATAGTATTTCCGCAAGAAGCACTGATTTCAGACAGTAGGAAGTCAGCGTTCTTGTGGAAATTCAAGCGGCCAGTGTAGACAGCTGCTTTTGCGGAAAAACTTGCCAGTCTAGATGCAGCCCTGTAGTATAAGATCACTGGGCATCCTGCCTCTCTGTAAGTCTCAACAGGGACTTAGACCTTGAAGGGTGCCCTGGGTTCCCCAGCTGGAGCCACGTTCACTGCGGCCTGGTGTGAGGTGACCGGAATGGGACTCCCTGAAGGACTGAAGGGGCATAAGCATTTCCGAGTGCCTGTTACTCTTTTATGCATTGCTCTGCCTATGCTTATTGGCATATTACTTTGCAGTAGCTGTGTAACCCTCTGGCAGTATTAAGCCTGTAATAGTAGTGACGTAGTGGGATTAATAAAAGCAACTATCCCTAATCGATTCTGTCCTGAAGCGAATCTACAACCCTACTGGGCCCTGCCCCTGTGAGTTGTTAGGCTGAGTGCATGCTTCCCAGAACAATGAAGACATGGAGAAGAGGTGACCGGACAGCAGAGTTCCTTTTTATTATCCTTTTCATGCTGATGTTGGATTATTTGTATGAGGGCACCTAGAGCCTTGTGTAGGTGCTTGAACAATTATTATTTCAGTCCAAATGCGCACATGGTCTGCCCGACCCCCAGCTGGGCGAAGTGACCAGATGGCAAGGCTGAGTCCATTAGCTCTCTCGGGCCGTTCAGATACCGTTGGCTCAGCCTCCTCCTGCAGTCAACACGGAACCTCTCCCCGAACTCCAGCAGAGCCTGAGCCCTCTGCTTCCTCGCTCCTCGCAGCGCGCAACCTGTGTTGTACACACACCGGATACATTGCACAGGCACTACCACAACTGTCCGTTCTTCACGAGGCTGAGATCTACATGCATCTATAGAAATATAATGAAGCCTATCCACACTCCCCTTTCCCGTTTGCCTCACCAGCCTAGGGCTTTGTTTGGGCTGGTGTCAAGGTCATCTACAGTCATCCAGAGTCTTTCTGGGACAGTGCACGGCTTTTGTTCCCAAACACGGACCCATCTCCCCCAGCTTGGCTACTCTGACCTTGGCCAATCTGTCTCCTTCCTGTTTCCTGCCCAGACTTCCTGTGTGTCTCTCTCTGACCCTTCCCCCACTGAGTCCTTTTCAACCTGCCACTTGGTCTCTTTGTCCTGCTTAGGGAATTTCTCACTTGCCATGTCCCCCTCAGAGCAAGAGGAGGAAATGTCTCCTCCATTTCCCTGCCCCTTGAGGATTCTCACACATGGCACCTTTCAGCCACACCTCTGCACCTCCAGCCAGATTTCTGACTATCCACTTTACCCCAAGCAAACCAGCTGATCTGAAGTGATGGGTGCTGAGTTCTAAGGGCCACCAACAATTCTCCCTGCTCTGCAAGGGACATGTTTAAATGCCTTGTCAAGAACAGTGGACACGTTCCAGATGCAGCAGTTTTCATGGTAATAACTTCATAAGAGCAACCAAAATTCATAAGCTGCACTCAGATTCCCGAAATCATCACATGCCATGTAGACCTCACTAGAGCCCTAGCCATAAGAGCAGACCCGTCACTGGCAAAATAACATGCAAGAAACCAACAGTATTCCCTGCTTGTGCAATCCCTCAGGGGAGATACAAACCCACAAGCCCACTGCTAGGTTTGTGTTTCTATTGCGGGTGCACAGTCACACATGCCTTGGTGCACATAAAAAATTATTCTGCACATGGATGGAAAAGATTAGAGGGAACAATGCCAGCTGACACCAGATAAAGAAATTCTTGACAGGAGAAGATGGTACAAAACCACACCGATCTCTCAAGTAGCTACATAAACAAATTACTAAGTGAAACGGGTTGCACCCACGAAAGTTCATGATACCATCTACATGTCTTGTTAGTCTTTAAGGTGCTACTACACTCTTTGTTGTTTCTTAAGTTTTTACTAAGAGATTGTTTGGGAACACACCAAACCTGCCTACGATCCGGGTGGGATGACAGGACAATGGGTAAGGATGTTTTGGTAGAACTAGAGGGTACAGGAAGAACGGTGGTAACTGACAAAGTCTGGAGTGTAACACGTAACTTGTCTAAAACAAGAGAAGACACAGGAGTTGCATCTGTGTTCAGCCAAGGGGACAGCACCTGGTGAGCTGACTGAGCTGGTAACTTGTCTTAATGTATCTGTGGCTCCTATGGAGAGCTAGTTCTGTGCTTTGTGCCAAGTGCCTTCACCAGTGACCTGAGCATATGGAATAACTAGCAGGTTTACCTGGTGTTGCTTGGGTCCTTAACTCTAGTAAGGGCTGGGGGTTATTTTGGAAAATAAAGGGAAAATGTACATGCTTTATTGAAATGATCACACTTTTCAAAAATACAGTGCTATTTTGATGAAGTTCATTTTTATTTTGGAGATCTTAAAAAGGGGAGTGATGAATTTTTCTGTTTAATTTTTTTAAACACATTTTTGAAAATAGGAATTCCATCAAGTGTAGTTTTTTCTTCATCCCCCTAAACTCTTATCATTTGCTAAGTTTTAACAAAAAGTGCGATAGTCAATTTGGTTTCCAATAACATTTTCTTCTAGTCTTCAAACCTAAAGCGTTGATTTAGCTGTGTCAAAACAGAGCACTATGCCAGATTTCTCTGTTTGCTTCTCAATAGACCTTGACACAAAGAGATAAATCTTATTCCAGGTTCATCCTATTTTGCTGGCTCATCTTGGATCAGTCTCTTTTAACATTCTCTCAGTTATGTCAGTTTTGAGGACTGTATTAACTTCGGCGATTCTGTCTCTTTTCTGTCTGATTTTCTGAGATGCGGTCCCATTCCAGGCACATCCTGTTTTCCTGGCACAAGCAACCCTCACCTTGCTTTAAGTTAGGACAAAAGGAAGCTGCCTACTGAAATTGGTGGGCCTAACTCTTACCATTTAGAAGGCGTTCTTGAACAGACAGACAAGCTCTCCAAAATATATAGTAGATTAAAATCTGCTGAGTTAACATGTTGCACTGTGCACTCATGCGCCTGACACTGGTGCTCAAAGAACAGCAGCGCTAGCACCAGTAAGAGCACTGAAGCATCAGCCACATTGCTCAGCCCTTGCAACACAAAGTCCCTGTTCTAACTTGACAGCAAGAGCAGTGAGAAAAGATGGACTACTGCGTAAAATTGGCTTATCAAATGATGAAAACAAAGAGAACGTGCTTCCTATTGTCCATCAGTTTTTGTTGGCTAACTACCTATTAGCTGGTGAATTGATTTAATTTAAAACGCCAACACTTTTTATACATGACCTTCCTCAGGGCGTCCTTCACCTCCCTGTTCCTCAAGCTGTAGATGAGGGGGTTCAGCATGGGGATCACCACCGTGTAAAACACGGAGGCCACTTTGTCCGTATCTAGTGAGTGGTTGGAGCTGGGTTGCAAATACATGTAGATCAATGTCCCGTAGAAGATGGTGACGGCCGTTATGTGGGAAGCGCAGGTGGAGAAGGCCTTGTGCCTCCCCTCGGCGGAGCGGATCCGCAGGATGGTGGAGAAGATAAACAGATAGGAGATCAGGACGATCAGGGAGGAGGCAATCATATCGAAGCCAGCAAAGGCGAAGATCAACACCTGTTTGAGATAGGTATTAGAGCAGGAGAGCGCCAGCAAGGGCATATCGTCGCAGTAGAAATGGTTGATCATATTGGAGGAACAAAAGGATAAACGGAAGGTAAGGATGGTGTGGAACAGGGCAACACAGAAGCTGTATATGTAGGGTCCAGCAACCAGCTGGACACAGACCTTCTGGGACATGATGACCTTGTAAAGCAGCGGGTTACAGATGGCCACGTAACGGTCATATGCCATCCCAGCCAGGAGGAAACACTCCGTGATCATAAATGTCAGGAAGCAGCCCAGCTGTGTGGCGCAGGCATAGTAAGAAATTGTTTTACTCTCTGCTAAGAAGTTCACCAGCATTTTGGGGGTGACGGTGGAGGAATAACAGAGATCCACAAAAGCCAAATGGCTAAGGAAAAAGTACATGGGGGTGTGAAGTCGATGGTCAACAATGATTAAGATGATCATCCCGATATTGCCTATCAGGGTGACAACATAGATCACTAGGAACAACAAGAAAAGCGGGACTTGGAGCTCTGGGTGATCTGTGATTCCTATCAGAATGAACTCCGTCACCCCGGTGAGATTGTCATTGGCCATTGTCTCTTTCTAACCTGTTTGGGTTAGAAGACTCACAACGCTAATTGGACGTGAGGTTGCTAATCAAAAAGGCTGTTCTGTCATCTTCACCTTTAAGAATCAATAGAATTTCCTGGGGTTTAAACCTACAAATGGTCATCAATTTCCTAGGATGCAAGTGCATAATTAACCCTTTAGATGCCCATTCTCAGGTGCTGCAGGATACAATATTGGGGACTCATCTTTGGGGCACACACCATGTTGCTGCCACATTACTTTTGCCACCTAAAATGTGAATAAAGAAATATGATCATGCAACAAATAATTGTGTAAATTGATAACAGGTTCTTTCACTTTTAAGGTAACATAGGGGGCTTAGTGGGCACTTGTTTATGTATACTAGAATTATAATGACTATCTAGACCATTTTTCCTTTGTCCTTGGTATTTTTTTCAGTTCAGCAGCTGCAAAAAATGAGCAATAGATGACTAAGGATACTGGTTTATATTTAAATACATGGAAAATACACCAAAACACATTGCCATAACCTACAACTAAAGGGTGAACCTCTCTAGTCCAACACCCTCGGGACTTGTCAGGTGCCAAACCAGAAAATTTGCCGGACTATGGGAGGTCAATATTGTCTAGCAGCATTATCAAAACTTCTACTGCTTGCTGGGCTCTTAAAATACATTTAGAGATAAATTAGAGTTAACCAAGAACACAGAACATTGACTGCCTTGGTTGTTAACAAACTTTATCGGACTGCAGGGAATTTGGTCACACCTATGATAAGTGGGCATCCAGGTAACTAAAATCATTCTGGACCATGGATGTTGCCAGACTAGAGAGGTTCAACCTATACTTGAGACTGTCTTGATATGCTGATGAAAGGCATCAGTGTGGCCCTGCCTGTCTAGTATAATAATATCGTGCCTTGTAAAGGCATCTTCATGTATTTTCCTGCATTGAACCTTTTAAAATAAAGTTTTCACTGTAAGCCTTCGTATTCCCATGGTTTTGTCCTCTGCTTCCTTTTTCAGATAATTCTTCAATTCTCAGCTTCTTCACTGGGTTTTGGGAGCTGATATCAAACCATGATCATGCCAACACAGGCTGAGCTAAACTGTGACCACTGCTTACAATGCCGACCATAATCACTTAGGCTATGTCTACACTGGCATGATTTTCCGAAAATGCTTTTAACGGAAAAGTTTTCCGTTAAAAGCATTTTCGGAAAAGAACATCTAGATTGGCAGGATGCTTTTCTGCAAAAGCACTTTTTGCGGAAAAGCATCTGTGGCCAATCTAGATGCAGTTTTCTGCAAAAAAGCCCCGATCGCCATTTTCGCGATCGGAGCTTTTTTGTGGAAAACAGTACTATGCTGTCTACACTGGCCCTTTTGCGCAAAAGTCTTTTGGAAAAAGACATTTGCCCAAACGGGAGCAGCACAGTATTTCCTCAAGAACACTGACGATCTTACATGAGATCGTCAGTGTTCTTGTGGAAATTCAAGCGGCCAGTGTAGACAGCTGGCAAGCTTTTCCGCAAAATCACATGATTTTGCAGAAAAACTTGCCAGTCTAGACACAGCCTTATTGTTTCCTTGTGTTTTTCTCTTTTATCTGTCTGTATCTACCAATTGTAACTCATCTTATAGTTACACTATAAAATCTTTGGGTCAGAGATGATCCATGGTAACAGACATAAACCCATAGGGGAACATTTTAACCTGCCTGGGCACTTATTAATGGATTTAAAAGTAGCCATTCTTCCACAAAGGAATTTCACCACCCTATTACAGAGAGCGAATGCAGAATTGGAATTCATCTGCAAAATTTGACGCTGTTACCCTCAGCTTGAATAAAGACATCAACTGGTGAATGCACAACAAAGCCAATTTGCCCTGCCTTTGACATCCACATATCAAAAGTTATGAATGGGATACATCAAGCCTCCTTAATTAGCTTCATTAACGTAGGTCCTACAATGGACAGGTAACTGCTTTTTCTGTTTTATATATCTTGTATTCAGTTATTTCCACTCCAGCTCATCTGATGAAGTGGATCTTATCCATGAAAGCTCATAATCAAACACTGGAATAAATTGCCCAGGAAGGTTGTGGAATCTCCATCTCTGGAGATATTTAAGAGTAGGTTAGATAAATGTCTATCAGGGATGGTCTAGACAGTATTTGGTCCTGGCATGGGGGTTGGGGACTGCACTCGATGACCTCTTGAGGTCCCTTCCAGTCCTAGTATCATATGATCTATGATTCTCTAATCCTATTTATTTTTGTTCATCTCAAAGGTGCCACAGGACTGTTTGTTGTTTTTAATGTTACACGCTGGGACGGCGACTTCTCTGAGACTTTCTTTTGTCTACTTGCTTAATAGCTTACACCTGATCCAGGACTAGGTATGCTTATGCAAATAATACCGAATGAGGGAACGAAGAGAGAGAAAAGGGGACGGTCTGCTGAAGTCCCTTCAGGATCAAAGTCATTAGGGTTACTCTTTGTAACTGCCCATTTTTAATAATCTCCACAATTTTTCTACCGTGAAACACACGCCATCTATTAAACCTGTATTCTGCACATTAAGTGACAAGTATTATCATTATTTAAATCAGGCATTTCTAATTATTAGCAAAGAAATTTCCATCTCCCAGAGCCTGTACTGGCAATTTATATTTGGCTTATTTAAGTCTTTGGACATTAAACAAGTTCATTGTTTTATCTGGATGGGAACGCTCCAGAACCAAACCCCCATCACTGCAGAAAGAGCGGTTGGTATTAAAGAAGGGAGCAGCTTTCTCTCTGAGTTACTATTAAGTCAGTCTTCTAGCATATGGTTGAGTCGCCAGGAATGCTGGCCTGGGTGGGATGTGAAATCCAAGGCCAGGCCATTTGCACTTGTTACTAATGATACTAACAACGAATGGGGACCTAGTGTGGGAAAGTGAGCAGTGTCCAGGGGTTTGTTCACTGCTCCGGCATCCGAACTGGCTCGGATCAGCACAGGCTGGAATTGTGAACAGGTCTAGTTCAGAAACATCTGACAGATGCTGCAGCCACCGCTCTGTGGCAGTTCTGTGGCAGCTGGCCTTGTGTTCACTTCAGCATCCCCCACCCTCCGGATGAGACTAGCCACACAAATGGGAAATGTAACTGTCTCTCTTTCATAGAACCCCAAATCCCTTCCACCTACCTGTGCCAATGAACCAGCGGCCCCTTTTCTCACTGCCATGGACTCTCGCTTGCCCGGGGCTGGAGGGTTTATTTTGTGCCTTCCCCCTCTGAGAACTCATCCCTGAAGTATTTCACTGCTGTGCACCTGACCAAGTCCCCAGACTCCCCATTAGCTCCCAGCTCCACAGGGGAGCCAAGGAAGAAACTTCAAGTTATTGTGTTGCAGGGCAACCAGCAAGTGAAAATACCACTGTCAATGGAATTGCCGGCAGTCAAGCCCTTTGAAAGGTTTAACACCAAAACATGGGAGACTCGTGCTTGGAACGTGCAGGCGAAATGACAACCTCTTACCTGATCTGCCTCCTGCCCAAACGGCCTCTCTCTCTCTCTGTGACACTTCTCCAGATGAGTCCCTTTCAGCCACCTGCTTGGTCATCTCTGTCTCTTTGTCCTGCTTTAAGAATCAAGAGAATGGCTTTAGTTTCATTCCTACAAATGGTCCACAATTTTGTACTATATAAAGCAGGGGTGGGGAATCTTTTTTGGGCCAGGAGCTGCTCAGCCACACAAAAATCAGTCAGGAGCTGCACACAAGTGAGAAGCCAAAAAACCCAAACTAGCCTTTGTGGCCCCCAACCTAGAAGGAGAAAGACACTCCCCACATACCCCTCATACACCAGAACCTCGCCCCCCAACTCAGGCTAGTAGATTCTGTGTGCTCCAGCTCCACAGGGAGTTGATGGCAGGTTTGGCTCGCTGGCAAGGGCTCCCCAGTATTGGGGTGGGAGCCCCGAGCCTCAAGGGCCAGATCCAGGTAAGCCGGGGGGCTGCATCTGGTCTCAGGGCCTTAGGTTCCCTACCTCAGATGGATAATTAACCATCGAGATGGCCATTGCTAGCTGAGATTGGGGACCTATCTCCGGGGCATACACCATGTTGCCGCTGCATTATCTTTGGCAGCTGACATGTGAATAGAGAAATATTACGGCGAGCAGAAATGTGGTTTATGTTGCAATTTGATAATGGGTTCTTCCATGTAACATAGATGGCTTAGCGGGCATGTGTTTCTATATACCAAAGTTATAACCACCATGTAAATCAGTGTGTCGAAAAAGGACTAGGTAACTTCATGGAGGATAAGTCCATCAATGGTGATTAGCCAGCATGGGCAAGGATGGTGACCCCTAGCCTCTGTTTGTCAGAAGCTGGGAATGAGCGACAGGCAGGGTGGATGATAGTTTTGCGGGGCCCAGGGCAGCCTATTTCGCGGGTCCCCCTTTGGAGAAAAAAATAGAAAAAGGCGTCAAATGCGCAAATTGAAGGCTATTTTCATATTACATGTGAATTGGGTAAATTTGACAGAAACTTAATTTAGTTGGACAATTTTTTATTTTATTTATATTGTAATTCATTCGTCAACAACATTCTGCATGGATAATTAAACGTTTTCATTCATATTTAAGTCTGTTGTATGTCTAGCTCTTTTGGCAGCTGGGTCTCTAACAGCCGGTGGGAAAAGGGCTTCTCCCCAGCATCAGCCCCTTCTCCAGCCCCGGGCACTGAAGCAGCAAGGCGCCTGGGGAGCAGGGAAATCCTGACCGGGTTTAGAAGGGGCTGGCTGCTGTGTCCGAGCCAGCAGCCTCTCAGGAGCCTACAGAGCAGCTGGAGGGAAAGGAGACGGCACCTCAGGCTCCATGCAGGGTCAGAGAAGGGGCCATAGAGGCTGCCCCGACTGGCCCCTGCCAAGAAAGGGAGCTTGGACACAGCAAACGCGCCTGCCACTGTCATCCCCTCCACCGCCAGGGGTGGCCCGAGCAGAGCGCTCTGTCAGCCTGATGCTGCTCAGCTTGTGGGCTGGCTCCCTTCTGGCTGAGGGCAACCGCCTGGCTCAGTCGCCCTGTGTCCGCACCAAGGCGGCTGTATGGACCCCCAGTACCCTGCTGCTCTGGTTGCTCTATGACTGGGTGCTGGGGGGCGGGAAGGGATCAGTCCCCAATGCCCATCCCCCACCCAGGCATAGACCAGCTATTGTGGGGCTCACGGGGATTCCCCACACTGAGACCACCCCTTCCCATGCTGGGGCAGAGGACTCTGGCTGCAGGATCGGGTGGCAGCTGGGGGGCAGGAGATGTGGGGTGGGGCGAGGCCAGGCACAGCGTCGCATTGTAGGCTCCTGCGCCTTTCAGGAGAGTCGCCCCAAGCCGGGCTGCAGAAGCTGCTGTTTTATTCTTTTTTACTCTTTCAAGGAGTTGGTCTCGTGTCTGGGTCTGCGGAGCAGGGGAAAGGCGCCTCCTGGTACCCACCCGCCAGCAGAGACCCCCCCAGAGCACCTGCGGGCCAGCCGGGCTGCTCTAGAGACAGAGCTACAGACGCTGGGGGGATGCTGTGTGGGACAGGGCCCTAAGAGCGCTGCCCACAAGCTTCGGCATCTCTCTGCCCGGCTCCCACCCGCTCCCAGGATCTCGTGGCTTCCCTGTGAAGCACGGGGCAGCGGCGCCCTCTAGTGGCGAAAGCTAGAAAGTGACCCCGCTGGCATGGGGCCTATTGAAGCGCAAGGCCTAGGGCAGCCGCCCCACTCGCCCTGCCCTATATCCGCCGCTGGCTACAGGGGAGGGATCACTTGATGATTCTCTGTTCTGTTTCTCCCTCTGGGGCACCTGGCATTGGCCACTATCGGCAGACAGGATACCGGGCTAGATGGACCTTTGGTCTGACCCCGTCTGGCCGCTCTTATGTTCTTTTGTCCCTAGAAATTTTCTCACCACTGCAGCTGCAAAACAAGCAATAATGTACTACTAGGGATAGCGGTCTGTATTGATGTATCTGGAATATGCACATTGCTGCAACCTATAACTACATGTGACTGTCTTACTATGCTGAAGAAAAGCGTAAGATTGCACCTGCCTGTCTAGTATTACAATACCATGCTTTGTAAAGGCATCTTCATAGCTTTTTCCTGGATAAAGCCTTTTTATGAAGTATTCATTGTAAGCTTTCCTGTTCCCTTGTTTTCATCCTCTGCTTCCTTCTTCAGATAACGATTCAATTCCCATCTTCTTCACTGGGTTTTGGGACCTGATAAATCATTAACACACGATATGCTGAGCTGAGATTCACTGTGAACCATTCCTTACACTGCTGACCGTAATCATCTTTTTGTGTTCTCCCCGTTTATCTGTCTGTATCCACCAGTTTTGTTCATCTTATCATTACATTATAAAATCTTTGGGTCAGAGATGGTCTTTCTTTTGTCCGTACAATGGCTTACATGAGGAATGGGGAACTTTAGGCCCGGGGGCCGGATGCGGCCCCTGGCTTGCCTGGATTCGGCCCCCCAAGCTCAGAACTCCTCTTTCCAGCATTGGGAAGCCCATGCTGGTGCTCCAGCCCCATCCTCCCCGCAGTGCTGGAGCACACAAAATCTATTATGCTGGAGGTCCCCAGGCTCTGGGGTGTGAGGGGAGCGTCCATCTCATCTCAGTTGGGGGGCCACATCTGTCAGGTTTTTTGGCTCACTTGTGTGTGGCCCCCGACTGATTTTTCTCTGGGTCAGTGGCCCTCAACCCAAAAAGGGTTTCCCACCCCTGGCTTACATAATGGCACCCAGATCTGGGACTGGGTCTGCCTTGGCAGGGAATTAAGAGACTCAGAGAGGCCTCTATGTCGTCCTGTAGCACCTTAGAGACTAGCAGATTTATTAGGGCATAAGCTGTCATGGGGAATTCCCCCCCCCCCCAACTTCATGAGGTGAATGGAATGAAGAGAGAAAGAGAAAAAGAAGACAGAAACCCTAATAACACCATATCGTCTCTTCTTCCAGTAAGTGCCTCTCGCGCACATCGAAAGCTTTGACATCATGCTGCGGTCTCACAAAAAGGAAGCAGAGATGTGACATAGTCCAGGACACATGTCAACCTCTCAGTAATGGGTTTTTGGAAGAAACTCACCCAGTTAGGGAGGTTTATACCAGTGAGGTATATTACGGGAACTCCTACCTTGCTGTGAAACAGCCGGCATTGGGCCCCGCTGGGAGAAGTTACTGGGTGACACGAATTGTTGCTCAGCTGCGCCAAGACAATTCTGTTGTTCCCAGACATGTCTGAGAGTGGAATCTGAGTGCATAGAACAGCTACTGGCACTAGTGATTCTGGAGAGATGCCAGTTTCTTCCACAGTTAAACCTTCCTCTAGTGGTGCTGCAGCTCACACCAGCAGGGAGAAGGTTAAAAGCAGGCCAGAGGAAGCCTGAGCAAGCTTGGCCAATCAGAGTGAGGAGCATTCAGCCAATCAAGGCTGGGCTGGGCCCTATAAGAGGCTGCAGAGCTGAGGGGAGTTCACCCTTGCCCTGTCCAGGAGCTGAGTCCCAATAGGGGAGGGAACCAGTGGTACCAGAAAGAAGGCCCAGCCTGATACCCCTCCAGGCTGTGGGCCTTAACACAAGGGCCGAGAAGGTGCAAGTGTCATAAGAAGTGGACCAGAGAACAAGGCACAAACCAGAGTCCAAAATATTTTGGTCTAGTTTTTATCTGAATTGTTTGTCTTCAGCAGTTTTTGACAGGAGAAGTTTGGTTGCCAAAAGAGAAGACGTGTTTTTTGAGGTTTTTGGTTTTGGAGTAAATGCTGAAAATCTCAAGGCCCAAAAAACAAAAAGTAACCCCACCATCTCCCAGCCAACTCTCGTGATGCTCTCCAGCACAGAATTACAGGTCCCCTTTACCTATGAAATAGCACCACCTAGTGGCTTAGAGTGGTACCAAGGAGTTATCGATTTGATAATTTTTGGAGACATCAATCCATGTAAACACGAAAGCTCCTGGCCACGTTCTCAGCTGGTGTAAATTGATCCAAATCCTTTGGTTTCAGTGCAACTACCTGGGATGTAGGCAGAATGTGTATTATGATTTTATATGCAACTAGCAGATTTACCCAGCATTGCTTGGGTCCTTAATTAAACTAAGATTTTTTTAAAAATAAAAGGAACATGATTGTATTTTTCAAAAATACAGTGTTATTTTTATGAAGTTAATTTATATTTTGGATTTCTTAAAAAAGGGATTGTTAAAAATTTTCTAGTAATTTTTTTAAGAATGGGAATTCCATCAAGTATATTTTTGTCTTCATCCCTATACACTCTTAACATTCACTATGTTTTAACAAAAAGGGGGCTATACTCAATTTGGTTTCAATAACATTGTCTGCTAGTTTTCATACCTTAAGCATTGATCTAGCGGTGCCAAAACAGAGCACTACTCCACATTTCTCCATTTCATCTCTTTTCTGTAAGCTTTACTGAGAAGCAATCCTGTTCCAGGTTCATCCTATTTTTCTGGCTCATCTTGGATCAGTTCCTTTCAACATTTGCTCAGTTATGTCAATTTTGAGATTCTGAGAACTGGCTTCGATTTGGCTCAGAGGGGTAGCCATGTTCGTCTGTAACGTTAAAAACGAGTAGCCCTGTGGCACCTTACAGCAGGGGTGGGGAGCCTTTTTTGGGTTGGGGGCCGCTGACCCACAGAAAAATCAGTCAGAGGACTCACCCAAGTGAGAAGCAACCCCCCCCCCCCACAAAAAAAACCCAAAACCAAAAATTCCTCTCTGACATGGCCCCCTCCCCACATTTCCCTCGCAGACCAGAGCTTTGGGGGACCCAGGCTAGTAGATTTTGTATGTGTGGAGGGATGGTGGGGAGGGGGACTAGAACAGGCTTCCCATTACTGGGGGGAGCCTCAAGCCTCACGGACTGGACCCAAGCAAGCTGGGGGCTGCATCTGTTCCTCCTCCCCCGGGCCTGGAACTTTCATGGGCAAAACCCACTTCTTCAGATGAGCTTGAGAGGAGGGAAACCTTCACAATTTATAACAGATGAAGAAGGGAGGGGGAAAAAAAGTACCTGTCAATTGTAGTGCCGGTGCTAATGAGGCTAACTGAGTTGGCTGGAAGTGTCCTATATTAGCTTTGGATGTCATTTGGGTGTTGAATGTAAGAAAAGTTGGTTTTATAATGGGCCATCCCGTTCAAGTCTTCGTTCAAGCCAGGGGAAATAGTGCCAAATTTGCATATGAAGATCAATTCCGCATTCTCTCCCTGTAGTTGGCTTGCGACATTCCTTTGTAGAAGAATGGCTACATTTAAATCCATTCATGAGTGCCTAGGCAGGCTAAAATGTTCCCAGACAGGTTCCTGTGTGTCATCCTTACCCTACACCTAACCCTTGGAGCGCGTACACGTCGCTCCTCCAGGAAGAGGATGAGGAAGAAGCCACCAGTCAGTCCTCTGGACACAGTGCAGTGGCAGTTCTGGCACCGTGAGACAAGCTCAGAGCGGTGGGACCGCAGTGTGCACAGAGATGAGATGGTCATCAGTGGCTGCAGAACTTCTGCATGCGGACAGCTGCATTCTTTAGAACTTTACAGATGGCTTTCCCCTCCCCTCCGGTGATAGACTACCTGAATGAGACCTGCTCTGACCATGGAGAAGTGCGTGGCAATTGCCCTATGGATGCTTGTTAGGCCAGACAATTACTGCTCAGTGGAAATCAATTCAGAGGGGGGACATCTACAATGGGGGCTGTTGTCATAGACATAGCCAAGGCGCTCAATACCGTTCTGCTAAGGAGGATTGTGACTCTGGGGAACATGGGCATCATAGTGGATGGCTTAGCTGTGATGGGGTTCCCTAACTGGGGGAACCTATCTTGGGCCCCAACTGCCTGGCCATGGAGTACATCAACCGCAAGGAGAACTTCTCCACAGAGCTGCAGGCACTGGTGGAGCATAAGGGCCGTTTCATTGAACGTGGGATGGACAGAAAAGGTGCATGACACACTCATCTTTAGGAATGCCTGCCTCTTCCAAAAGATGCACAGTGGCACTTTTTTCCCAGACAGGAAAATTACAGCCGGGGTAATGGACATACACACTGTGATCCTGGGTGACCCAGCCTACCCCTTGCCCATGAAGCCGTACACGGGCAGCCTGGACCCCAGCAAAGAGAGTTCAACAACAGGCTGAGCCAGTGCAGAATGGTGGTGGAATGTGGATTTGGACGTTTAAAGGGAAGGTTTGGACGTCTCCTGACTTGGTTGGACCTCAGGGAATGCAACATTCCCTTTGTAGTGGCAGCCTGTTGTGTGCTCCATAATCTGTGCGAGAACAAGGGGGAAATTTTCCTGGCAGGGGTGGGGGGCTGAGGCAGAGCTCCTGGACAGAGAGTTTGAGCAGTCGGACACCAGCTTGATAAGGAAAGCACAGCAAGGGGCAGCGCTCACCAGAGAAGCCTGGAAGGTCAGTTTTACGCAAGGCAGGTTTTGAGACTCTCCCCTCTGGATCTCAACAAGTTGCCCCTGCATTCGCTGTGTTTGCCTTTAATCCCAGTTGAAGCAATAAAGAGAACATTGTTCAAAGAATAGGAGTTTTTATTTAGGAAAAGAAAGCGGTGGGTACCCAAAGAGGGGAGGGGGACTCAGGAACATGGGTGGAACTGTCTGCTGGCTTCAAAGACCCTGGAGGTTCCAGCTGCCCTTCAGGTCTCTCCCTATGTCCTAGAGCCCAGCGGACCTTAGCGATCCTGGGAATGAATGCAACAGGGATGGGGGAGGAGGAACTGGGTGTGTCACTGGGGCAGGGAGGGTTCTGGGAGAAGGCTATTTCTAAGCATGAAGCCAGGTGCTCCATGTCAGCGGTCAGGGAGGCAAACATCATCTCGTGCTGTCTGGCCTGCTGCCCCCTGCAGCTCTTCTCTCCTGGAGCTCCGCGATCTGGTCCAGGTGCTCTGCTCACATCTCCTCCAAGAGGGTGTGCATGCAGTCCATCTGCTCCTGGAGCATCTCCTCCCTTGTGTGTTTTCACCTGCAGAGCTGAGCCAGGCAGGCAGATGCTGGAAGAGGGAGAGTTCACACCAAGCTGGCTGCTGTCCCAGCTGCAAAGAAAAGTTTCAAGGGCAGATATTACAGGAGATTCATTGCATTAAGACTAACCCTAATCTGTGAGCCTACACTGAAGGTCTCTCTGAAGACAATGAAGAAGTGTTCCATGCAAGGCCACATGTTTGCTTTAAAGCGGGCACTTCACAAGCAGGTGCCCAGACTTCTCAGAGGAGCATCAGGACACACTCTGTCCAGAGGAAGACAGGCATGGCAAGGGGCAGCCAGGGCAGGAGCCTGCAGGCAGGAGTGGGGAAGAAGGCAGCTTCCCACTATGTCCAGCACACGCCAGGTCTGGCATATGTGGCTTGCCAGGGACACTGTTTCTTTTCCTCCCTGCAGGGGGGGATGAGTGTCTGGAACATGCAGCTCCTGGGCAGAGTGCTACTTTGCCAGCCTGCAGGAGTGGGGGAGGAGATGTGTGTCCAGCACAAATGGCCTCCTGGGGAAAGAGCTAATAGGTTCCCCTTCCTCCTTCCTTTAGGTTGCCATGTGAGATATCAGTCTTCTCTGAATCACACTGGCTAGCTACTCTCCTCCTCTTCCTCCTCCTCCCCCTCTGCCACCATACTGTTCTGTCCTAACATTGGGCATGTCTTGGCCAGACTCCACGATCATACTGGGGAAACTGGCCGCCTCCTCCCTCCTCCCCCAAATTCCATCCAGCTGCTCGTAGAAGTGGCACGTGTGAGGCACTGCCCTGGAGCATCTGCTTGCCTCCTTCGCCTTGTGGTACAATTGCCTCAGCTCCTTGATCTTTACACCGCACTGCTGGGCATCCCTGGAATATTCTTTAGCCTCCAGGCAGCTTGCAATCTTTCCGTAAATTTCACCAATCCTCGGGCTGGTTCGGAGCTCAGATAGGATGGTCCAAGATCTCCTGAATGCTTCATGCTGGTGCTTTTCTCTGCCCCTGGGAACTGGCACCCATGGGAACAGAAGTACTCAAAGTCATCGCAGTGCTGGGGAGATCTCCACGTGTGGAGATCATCTCCACGTGTGGCACGGTGGGCTGCTCACTTGGAATGGGCTTGCAATGCTGGCCACACAGCAGATGCCATTCTGATTTACACGGGGCTTTTTGAGCTCACCAGGAGAGCAGTCGAGGTGCAAGTTGCGACCAGAGGGGTCAGAGCAGTGAAGTGTGGGAGGGCTCCTGACAGCCAATAGCCTCGACTTTCACCCAACGCTGCGTCTATACTGCCGGGAATTCGACCATGCAAGGTCAGGAATAGCGTTACTCCTCATGAAAAGCAGGAGTACTCAGATCGACTTCAGCGACCCTTACAGTCAACGCGACAGGCTTGGTAGAGTAGACGCATCACTTAGAAAATCAACCATCTGCAGCTAAATTCTATGTAAAGTCCTAGTGTAGACCAGGCCCAAATGAGGTGGCTCTGAGCATTCTCTCTCTTAGGAGCTTGGCTGATCGGTTCTTGCTGCCGTGCTCAGGGTCCGACTAACTGTTACGTGTGTGGATGGGAAGGAATTTTCTCCCAGATCCAGCTGGCAGGGATGCTGGAGGTCAGAAATCACCTTTTTCTGGAGGTGGCTTACTGGGATCTTCTAGATACCTCTCTCTGAATCAGTTCCCTGCAGTACCATGAGGTGAACTGAGGCGGCCACCTCAGGTGCCAGACTGTAGGGGAGCGCCACTAGGATCCAGAGTGTAAAAATTTTTTGGCCCAAGCGAGGAGGCATCATTTGAACTCCCCACCTCAGGTGCTAAAATGTTGTAGGCTGGCCCTGTCATTCCATGGTGCACCTCCTATGCTCTGCCTTCTGGCACATAATAACTAATGTGGCTGTAATACCTTTGTCTAAGTTGTGTTGTTGAGTTTCATATGTGGGTTCGGGGCACTGGTGCTCTGTGATATCTGGGAGGTCAGATTGGATTGTCCCTTCTGGCTTTAAACTCTGTGACTCAGTATCAATTAGAGTGGCTCCCTTGATTGCTATTTACACCAGCCAAGTATTTGTCCTTTAAAATAGAATTTTTTAACAACATTACTCCACATTGGGCTCTGAGAAGTTACCTTATTCTTGATCTGTGGCCATTCAAACCCTACAAAATGTGTTAGTTTCAGCTGACATAATGGGATTTACCTCAATTATATTTTGTGTTATATGGGAGCATGCATGTGTTGGCAATAGCTGGAGCTGGTCAGAAAATTGGCATTTTTCCACGGACAATTTCAATGGAAATAATTTTTTTTTTTTACATTTTCAATCAAAAAATGTTGCGCGTTTAGGGTTGAAAAGAAAACCTGCAATAGTTTTTGTGTTGAACAATGGATCCTTGACCGTTCTGTCTGCACACCTGGTGAAAACGAAACAAAAGAATGGTTGAAATGGGCCCCAAACTGAAAATACAAGTCCCACATTGAATAAAAAAATAATCTGAAAAAGTTTTGGCTTTAAAACTTAAAATATTCTCCCTTTTTAAAAAAAATCAAGGAACTACTTTTAGTGAACATTTTCACGGAGTCAAAAATACTTTTTCTTAACAATAAAATATGACGGGAAGAAATTGGCCTGCACTAGTTAAATCTTTTGTTCCTTGATGAGGAACACTTTTTCCAAAAAGAAAAAGAGACAATGAGATTGAATTATTTCAAATGTCACATCCTCTGAGCTAGGTGCTTATTGTTCTCCAGACACAGGGATCTCATGAGACCTTCTGACGAGTTTGGATAAAGCACAGAGCTCTGAGATATCTCAATTGCTTGGTCCAAAAAGGTTTCAGAACAAATTAAACCCTCCAGCAACACCATCCCCATCTTTTGTGCAGATTTATCCCTCCATTGCACAGGTAAGCTCTGGTTTTGTTAAAGAAACAGAATGTTGAAGTCTAGATTTTGGATTTGTTTTACCGTGTCTCGGGTTGCCGACTCTCAAGGATTGTCCTGGCATCTCCAGGAATTAAAGATTAAGCTTTATTAAAGAGTACGTCATGTGATGAAACCTCCAGGAATACATCCAACCAAAATCAACATGCTGAACTCTGGCCTAGTGGCTAGCATAAAGGATATGTCTCCAAAGATTTGGATTCTAAATGGAAATTATTAGGAAGTTTTCAGTGAAACACTTTTCCCATTGGAAAACGCCAATTTATCACAACCGATAATTTTCCTGGGAATGTATCTGTTTTGATACACTTTCTTTAGGGAAGGTTTCTAACACCAAGGTTAGCTTTTCTGATCAAAAGCAGATCAAGGAAGGAGGATCTCCCAAAGTTTATGGCACTCCCCTGGCAAATAAGACCTGAGCAGGGACTTGCCCTGGTTTCCCCATGTCTCTGAGGAGTGTCCTAATCACTGGGGTGGGCGTTTTCTCTGTTTTTGTGGGGGTAAGGGGAATGTTGAAACATGTTTGTCCCACGAAGCTGGGGGCAGAGGGGAACTGAAATCGCAGTATTTGTTCAGGATGTCTTTGCCACTAGCCGGCTTGCTGACCTTGCGTGATTCACTTTACCTCTCTGTGTCTTAGATTCCATCATCTGTAAAATGGAGACAAAGATGCTTATCTCCTGTGAAAAGCACTTTGAGACTTAGGAATGTAAATTACTTTCACCAGAACTGGGTCTTATTACCTGGGGAGGATGCAGGGGGAAGAGGGCACATACAGTCTGAAGAAAAGAATGATCTCCAGATCCTAGAAGAAAGGTGATAATAGTTGAGACCGTTCTAGTTAGATGAAAAAAAATCATCTCTCCATGCTCTGAAGTGATGGTAGAGCTTGGGTGTAAGCACTCACTCAGGCCATGTCTCCATTTACCTGAAGATTGACACTCTGGTGATCAATCTTCCAGGGTTCGATTCAGTGGGTCTAGTAAAGACCCACTAAATCAAATGCTGAGAGCACCCCCATTGACACAGGTAATCCTCGCAGTCGCAAGGAGTAAGGGAAGTCAATGGGAGTGTTTCTCCCATCAATCTCCCACTGTGGAGACAGCGCCTAGCTCAGCTTAAGATACACGGACTCCAGTTACGTTATTTACTTACATAGCTGGAGTTGCGTACCTTAAGCTGACCTTTCCCCCACAGGGTAGACCTGGCCTTACAGTCCTTATATCTTAATACCTAGAAGCTGAAGTTATAGAATTTATAGTGGAAGGCTCTTAACGGTGGAATTCACTCCTCCACTGACCTTAATAGGGATTAAATTTGTTGACCTTCTTCACCTTGTGAAAGGAAAGAGGGTGTTGGAAACCTTTCCTTAAACGTTAAGGCATATTTTATTATCTGAGGATGTGTCTACACGGTACTCTTACCTCAAAATAAGCTATGCAATTTGTGCTACGCAGATTGTGTATCTTATTTTGAGGTAATTTCAAAATAGCTTAATTTGAAATTTGGCACTGTCAAATAAAGTGCTATTCTGAAACATCCCTCGTGGAACGAGTCTTACAGGGATGTTGGAATAGCGATCCTGTTACATTTCAAAATAACAGGCATGCTCAAAAGACACAGAATAGCTATTTTGGGATACTTCCGGTACCCTAAAATAGTGCCACAGTGTAGACGTAGCTTGACTGAGCTCAGTCGTAGCTGAAATCTATCAAGTAATGTTGATATTTTTTCTAGCTAATTACATTCTTGTGGTCTGACAAAGACAGATTTTGATGGTCACAAAAATAAACAATGGACTAGATTCTGAATCCATCACTCAAACTGAGCATCAACCTATTTCAAGAGTGGCCACCAATATATTCAAGGAGAGTACTTTAGGAGGAAAGTTCTCCTCCACATGAGCAAAGGGGTAGGAATTTGTCCCAACATAAATAGTCTGTGAGATCATGTGTGGGACCGAAGTATCCTTCACCGGGAGATAATGCTTCTGGGTAAGGGAACTTTAAAGGCATAACAAGAACCAACCATTGGAACTTCAAGCCAAACACATTCAAATAAGGCTCATTTTTTAAACGATTAGGGCGATTAACCATTGGAACATAATACCCAGGAAAGTGGTGGACCCTCCATCCCCAAATCAAATCCATCATCTTCAAATCAAGACTGGACGCCTGCCCAGACAATACATTTTAGTCACAAAAAGGTCACTAGGTTCTACACAGGAGCAGCTGGACAGGGTTCTGGGGACTGTGTTATAAAGGATATCAAAAGAGATAATCTAATAGACCCTTCTGGTCATGAAAATGAATGTGTCTCTGTGTGTCTCTGGTTAATTAGGGTTTTCTTATGTATTTTTCTTCCTATCTGTGTCAGTGACTTAGCAACCAATTTGCAAACAGGGGGTCACATTTCCTGCTGAAGTGCACGGCAGGCAATGTTGTTTTGGCAGCAATGTTCAATCCAAGATGTCAAACTGCATAGTGAATGGTCAGATCAGTTAATAATAATACAAAAAGAGATGTCAACCTACCTGCCCTAAGTGACTTATGATAATGCTGGGGAGGTGCACCGCCACCCTGTGCTCCTGCCAAAATTTGAATTTCTGAATGGGGTGCCCCCACATGCCCTTCTCCATCCCTCTGGGTGGTCCTTCCTGCACCGCCAGCCCCCCCAGACACCCATCACCTATGCTACCTGCTGATTCAGAAATTAGATGTTCAGTTTAGGATCAGAGTTGATTTCATTTCAACAAGGGCTTACACATGACTATTCCATATCGGTTTCAATGATGTCTTTTAAGGGTCCACAAACCTTTTAACACCACTCTTATCCTTACTTACTAATACAAAGGAGACATGGGAAAAGCCAGCAATACCTGACTACATAAAATAGTACAAAAAGGCCATCCCTTACCAAGAGAATGCAGAAGAAACTCTAGTTACGGGCAAGAACATTCTGCGATACGAAGCTTCTTCGACATTCCCCAAAGCATGTGGTATTGGTCACTGTTAGAAACAAGTTATCAAACTAGATGAACCACTGTTCTGATCCAGTACGCTACTGTATTATGTCTCTCACTCCATGCAGGTACAACATGGCGGATGAAATGGACGAGGCAAACTCCACCACAGTGGTCTCTGAGTTCATTTTTGTAGGGTTCACGGATAACCCAACACTGCAGGTCATCATCTTTGTGCTGTTCTTAGCTATTTACATCAGCACCCTCGCAGGGAACTTTGGGATGATTGTGTTAATCGGAGTCAGTCCAAAACTGCACACCCCCATGTACTATTTCCTCAGTAATTTGTCCTTCCTGGACATCTGTTATTCCTCTGTGGTTGCGCCCAAGACACTGGCGAGCTTCTTAGAGGAGAAAAGAGCCATCTCTCTGGCTGGCTGTGCAGCACAGTTGTACTTTTTTATAGCCTTGGGGACCACAGAGTGTTTCCTGCTGGCCGTCATGGCCTATGACCGGTATCTGGCCATCTGTAACCCACTGCTGTATCCTGTTATCATGTCGCCTAGAGTCTGTGTCCCTCTGGTATTTGGGTCCTACATAACAGGACTACTGCATTCTATGGTACACACAGATTTCACCTTCCGTTTGTCCTTCTGTGGGTCTCACGAGATCAATCACTTCTACTGTGATATCACTCCTCTCTTAGCTCTCTCCTGCTCTGACACCCATCTCAATGAATTCCTGCTCTTTAGCCTCGTTGGACTGATTGAAGCCGTCACTCTTCTGACGGTCCTGATCTCTTATGTTTACGTCCTCAGCACCATCCTGGGCATCCACTCTGCAGAGGGGAAGCGCAAAGCTTTCAACACCTGCGCCTCTCACTTCACAGGGGTCACAATTTACCACGGGACGATTCTCTTCATGTATCTGCGGCCTACCTCTAGCTACTCCCTGGATACGGACAAGATCATTGCAGTGTTCTACACGGTGGTGATCCCCTTGCTAAACCCCCTCATCTACAGCTTGAGGAACAAGGACGTGAAGGATGCCTTGAGGGCTTCCTTTGGGAGGAAACTGTTAAGAAGTAGGACTGGGATTATGAATCAGTAGTTAGACAATGCCAAAGGCAATAACTTTCTCTTATTCTCAAATAAGATTTTCATGGAGAACAATGTGATCAGATATGATTGGTTTGGGCACCTAACTTCATAAGAATGTAAGAACAACTTAATGTTTGGTTCAATAAGGTCTAGGTTTTTTCTTTTTGAGAATATCATGTAATTGTTTCACCTTCACTGATGGGTTTTTTTATGTTAAAAGTGTTATTCTTTTTTATCTGAGCAGCTGGTCAGTTTGGGGCCATCCAGCTGGGAACAGAAATTTACAGTGGCTTATGCTATTTTCTTTGATGAAATTTTGTTTATTTACATGCAAGTTCAAAGTTGTGTGTCCCTGAACATAGTCAAAAAATGTTGTACAGTTCCTTTGCTATTCCAAAACTTCCTTTCCAGTCAGCACTCGGTACCAGAAGAGACTTTTATTCTCCTAGCTTTATCTCAGGGCTACAATATGTGTTTCTAGTCTGTGTTTACTTGGCTTTCCCTCTCTGCTTCTGTCCCTGTGTCTCTCTGCTTGTGCTGTGTCTATCCCCTGAGGGGGAAATCTCACTCCCCTGGGGTACAGAGCCCCCAGAAGGGTCCGAGGCCGGAGGTCAAATCAGTGAGGCAGGAGAGAAACCTAGAAGAGAAAACTTTATGATGCATGCATGCAGGCTGTCACTTCCAAGAGTGAAGCAGCAGCCATGAGAGACAGATTCAGGTATCCTATATACAGAATGCTTAGACAGTTCAGTTGCTGATTGTTCTTCTTTAATATATCAAAGTCTCAGCAGAAGTACTCTGAGACTTCTGTTCACCCCAGGAGTGCTAGAAGTAAGTTTTTACAGTACACAAAGCCACATGAGAACTTGAGTGGAGGAGTCTACAAGGCAAACTGTGACAAAGATAAGGGTTTACATGACAAATTGTGACAGACTAGGAGTATCCATGAACTTGAGATAGGAGGCATTGTAAGGGTCTTGATTAGAGTTAATTTGATTTCTCTCTGTTACAGGGAGAGAGGCCTGGAAAACTTTTTAACCCTTACAGCAGTTTTCTTTTAGAGAGTTTTGATTTCCTGCACAGTCCCCCCTTTAGACACAATTGGAGTTATTGGATTCCCCCCCCCCCCGCCCCACACACAGACTCACGTCTGATCTGTGTCATCACAGTACCCGAGTGTACCCGAGTTGTTAGAAGTCCTGAGGGCCCCTGGGTGTACCTTTGCATTGGAGATTATTATTGTTTCTTTCATTGAACCTGAATGAAGGATGTCTCGTAAATTCATTGCTTTAAGATGGGGTGGGGAACCCTTTTTGGGTCATGGGCCATTGACCCACAGAAAAATCAGTCAGGGGCCGCACACAAGTGAGAAGCAAAAAAACATCCCTCACTGACATGGCTCCCAACTGAGGAGAAAGAAACTCCCCATATTCCCCTTGCCCCCAGAGCCTAGAGGGGCCCAGCCTAGTAGATTTTTGTGTCCTCCAGGCCTGTGGTGGGGCAGCAAGGAGGCAGGAGCACCAGTGGGGAGGGCACTGACCTGAGGGGCCAGATCCAGGCAAGTCGGGGGCCACATCTGTCCCCCGGGCCTGAGGGTCTCCACCCCTGCTTTAGGAGGTTTTAATCTAATGAATTGAATGACCTAATATGTCAAAAGTTAACTATGTTATATTATATGAATTTGCAATTAGTATTTAGATTTGAAACTGGGATTCTAATTGTTCTCTGGTTTAATAATAAATTGGTAATTGTTCATTTCCTATTATCCATTGATAGCATATAACATTTTTAAAATAAAAAATAGAAAATAATAAAATTCAATAGAAAAATATTCTTTCATTTTGGCTCTGTATATACATTTTAGAAATGTCTGTCTGGGAGTCTGTTTTTTTCAAGGACTCCTCCTAATGGTAAGAGCTAGGACCACCAAATTTGGGATAAAGCTTCCTGTTCTCCTGACTTAAAGCAAGGTCATGGTTTGGTTGTGCCAGGAAAACTGGAAGTGCTTGGAATGGGATTGTTTTCCTTAACATGGAAAGGAATGGGGAAGAAAGAGGAGGGTTGCGATACTGAGAGTGGCCACTGGGGACATCAAGTCCAACCTGTGGCCCCTCCTCCCCCAGGACATGTCGAGGGGCTGGGAACCTTGCCCAGGAAGCCCCCCACCAATGCAACAAGATTCCAGGGGAGCCGGGAACTGCTGCACCCCCACTCTCCAGAGGAGATGCTGGGGCTGCCCAGGCATGCAGCCCACAGTGACCCCAGGAAGCTGCCCCCAGCACAGCAATTCAGCGTTGCCCCTCTGCACACACCCCGCTCCTGGTCTTGCCCCAGGGTGAAGCCAGTATCCAAGGTGCACCCCCCATTGCCCCAGGCCAGAACCAGGCAATGCTGGGTAAATCTGCTAGGCTTGTATATAAAATGAAAATAAAACACAGACTAGAAAAATAATGTAAAATCAATGTGACATTCAAATAAAAAATAACATGTAGGAAAGGACAGTTCAAGGAACCAGCCAACCAAAGAACTTGGCAGTTTGGGAGCTTCCAAGTCCCGCAGCCTGACTGGCCACTGGGGCAGTAGTCAACAAGCCAACAAGCCAGCTCTCTGTGTGGCGGTTTGGGGTGTCTAGCATACAGGCTGTCTGCTTCCAGACTAGCACTTGGTTTGCCACACCCATCCTTACATAAGAACATAAGAACGGCCACACTGGGTCAGACCAAAGGTCCATCTAGCCCAGTGTCCTGTTTGCCGACAGTGGCCAATGCCAGATGCCCCAGAGGGAGGGATCACAACAGGTAATCCACACGTGATCCCTCTCCTGTCACCCATTTCCAGAGGCTAGTCCTTCTCCTAATTGATTTGTCTAGGATGTCCGGTGTGCATTATATTTTCTAAATGTTCATTCCCCTGCCTGGCAATCTTTTCCATTTATAGGTGAAACAATACAAATGTTTTGAGAAAGTCCAGGCATGTGTATTTACCCTACTACACAATTCACTGTAGGGCATCATTGTCTCTTGTAGGCTCTCCTGCTTTTCCGAGGTCTGGACTCACAAGAATTGAGTGAATGTATTTCAGTTCCTTTTTTGACAGCACCTCCTGGCTGTGTCTACACTGGCATGAATTTCCGAAACTGCTTAAAACGGAATACTATTCCGTTTTCAGTTTTTCTGGAAAAGGAGCGTCTACATTGGCAGGCTGCTTTTCTGGAAAAGCCCTTTTTCCGGAAAAGTGTCTATGGCCAATGTAGACGCGCTTTTCCGGAAAAGAGCCCCGAGTGCCATTTTCACAAAGGGCTGTCTACACTGGCCCTTTTCCGGAATAGTGTTCCGGAATAAGGACTTATGCCCGAGCGGGAGCAGAATAGTTTTTCCGGAATAGCGGCTGATTTTGTACAGTAGAGCATCGTTGCTTTTCCGGAAATTCAAGGGCCAGTGTAGACAGCTCGCAGCTTATTCCGGAAAAGCGGCTGATTTTCCGGAATAAGTGGCCCAGTGTAGACACAGCCCCTGTGTTGTTTTGCATTATGCCAGCTGTTTTAATGGTGGGGATAAGGCAGGGTAGTACGAAACTGATCTGAATAAATTGGAGAAATGGTCCAAGGTAAATAGGATGAAATGCAGGAAGGACAAATGCAAAGTGCTCCACTTAGGAAGAAAAAAAAGTCCATTAGATACATACAGAATGGGAAATGACTGCCTAGGAAGGAGAATTGCGGAAAGAGATCAAGGGGTCATTGAAGACCATAAGCTAAATATGAGTCAACAGTATAACCCAGTGAGGCAAAAAAATAGCATCCTGGGATAGGGGAGTGTAGAAGCTGTAGAAACCATTTAATATTTAGCTAGAAGCCATTTTGTATAACAGAAACCATTTCAGCTTTTCTCTCAAGCACGTAGACCAGAGTGAACTTTCTGTCACCTCGTGAGAAGAGGCCTACAGGATGGGCTATTGGTATGTGTTAATTGGGTTGGTTGGGACAGGAGATGTACTTCCTCGCACCTGTCCGCCATCTTGTTGATAAGGCTTTGTTTTTCCAAGTTTAATTGAGGATTTCTGTAATTGGATGCCCTGACGTCAGACTGTTTGGCTAAGGGTATAAAGATACTAGGATTGATTGTATTAGCAGCCTCACTGGGCCCGGCTTTGCTGGGACCACGTTTGGCTCATGCTGAGCTTTATTAATTAATAAAGCTGTTTGTTAGCTGCCTAAACAGAAAGGAGCGGTTTTTTTGCTTCAACAGGGGGCAACAGGTTCTGCGGGCCCCTGGGCAAGGAGGTTGGTTTCATGCCCCTGGGAGGGGTAGGGCCTCAAGAGGAAGAGGCGGGACTGGGGCAGCGAGTCCTTAGCAGCACCTAGATCATGGTGCTGGTGGTGCATTCCCCAGGCCTGAGAGCCATGCGGAGTGGTGCGGTGGTAGTGATTTAAAGGGCTTAGAGCTCCAGCTGTTACCACTGTCACAGTAGCAGCGGCAGCAGCTCGGATCCCCAGACCACTTTGAATCACCAGGCCCCAGGGAAATTGTCCCTTCTGCCCTTGACTCCCCCGCTTGGTGGGCCTGTCTGGGATACAGGCGCATTACAAGCAAGACACGAGAAGTGATTCTTCCACTCCGTTCCGCATTGATTAGCCCTCAGCTGGAGTACTGTGGACACATTCCAGGAATATAATAATATATGGAGATATACCATCTCGTAGAACTGGAAGGGACCTTGAGAGGTCATCCAATCTAGTCCCCCGCCCTCATAGCAGGACCAAGTACCATAGAGCATAAAAAATTATTGAAGTGTAGAAAACATGAGGGAAGATTGAAATAAGCTGGTTTTGTTTTGTTTAGAAAAGAGAAGACTGAGAGGGGACACGGTAGCAGTTTTCAAGTATCTAAAAGGGTGTTATAAGGAGGAGGGAGAAAAATTATTTTCCTTAACCTCTGAGGAGAGGACAAGAAGCAATGAGTTTAAACTGCAGCAAGGGAAGCTTAGGTTGGACATTAGGAAAAACTTCCTACCTGTCAGGGTGGTTAAACACTGGAATAAATTACCTAGGGAGGTTGTGGAATCCCCATCACTTGAGATATTTAAGAGCAGGTTGGATAGACGTCTAGTAGAGATGATCTAGATGGTGCTTGGTCTTTCTATGAGAGCAGAAGACTGGACTTGATGATCTCTAGAGGTCCCTTTTAGTTCCATGACTCTGTGATAATATTTTGAAGCAAAATGCAGGACAATGTAGCACTTTAAAGACTAACAAGATGGTTTATTAGATGATGAGCTTTCGTGGGCCAGACCCACTTCCTCAGATCAAATAGTGGAAGAAAGTAGTCACAACCATATATACCAAAGGATACAATTAAAAAAAATGAACAAATATGAAAAGGACAAATCACATTGCAGAACAGGAGGGGAATGCAGGGGGGGGGGGAGGAAGGAAGGTAAGTATCTGTGAATTGATGATATTAGAGGTAGGGAGAGTGGGATGTTTGTGAGTTAATGGTATTAGAGGTGATAATTGGGGAAACTATCTTGGTAATGGGTGAGATAGTGCAAATGTTTGTTGAGTCCTTTTTGGAAAGTGTCGAATTTTAACATGAATGACAGTTCAGAGGATTCCCTTTCAAGTGCAGATGTAAAAGGTCTTTGTAGCAGAATGCAGGCGGTTAAGTCATTGAGAGAGTGTCCTTTCTGGTTAAAATGGCAAGAAACTGTTTTCTCTTTGGTTGTGACTACTTTCTTCCACTATTTGATCTGAGGAAGTGGGTCTGGCCCACGAAAGCTCATCATCTAATAAACCATCTTGTTAGTCTTTAAAGTGCTACATTGTCCTGCATTTTGCTTCAGCTACCCCAGACTAACACGGCTACATTTCTATCACTATTCTACATGATAATATTTTGTTACTCAAAAAGGGGGGAAGGTGTAGTAAGCAAGATTAAGACTGAATGAGTTAAAATGTACACAGTCACATCTGAGCTGCATTCTCATGCCTCATAAAGATACAGGGGGAGGTCTCACGATTGTGTTTGCACCACTGTTCTCAGATGCAAATGCTTGATCCCAGCACATTTCAGAGTCTGTGTTTCACAGCTGACTCTTCTGCCACTAATGCCCATTCCCTAACCTGCCCATAGGCATCTGAATAAGAATTTGATAAAACAGATGTAACTTCATAGCCAGCCATCTGTGACAAGACCTCCAGTAAACCAAAATTAACTAAGGCTGTTCTTAGCTAGCTTGTCCCTCTTCGGGGACTTGTGATGTCAGTCTAGAAGCCCCAAGATGCTCTCATAGTCTTACGTTACAACAGACGCATCTGAGTCATAACCTTTTCCAATTATATAAATACTTTATCCAAAGAACAACACAAACCAGTCAAAATATAAATGTATATAATCTAAGCCACATCCTCCTTCTCTTTCAAGTCCCAGGTGAATTGTGATTGCTTCTGAAGAGCTGTCTGAAATGCAGAGCTTGGTGATGTCTAAGTGGCTCATTCCCAGAAGGTTTTAGAACAAACAAAACCCATCAGCAGTACCTTATCTGCACATCAAATTTCCTTGGTCTCTGAAGAATTGCTTTCTGTGTCATGCAGGTAAGAATAGAACTTCAGCAGGACAGTGTGAGAGAAACCCATGCCAGAGCAGCCGACAGCCTGCTGGCATGGCAGCTCACAAAGAACTGAATTCAAGTCCCCATTCCAGAACCGGGATACCGAGCTAGGTCTTCTGCATCTCAGATAAGGATGAAACCATTCTGGTCCATAGATTCTAAAAGGGGAGTATGGGTACATTTATGTAGCCTTCCTCTGATTTGCCATCAGATTCTGGAATTTTCCTAAACCAATCTGATCGTTTGTTTTCCTCAGTTTTTTGGTTTGCTGGCTGAATGGAAAACTCAGTTACTTGTCCAGCTCTAGTTGAGAGAGCCTATCTATCCGGTATGGTTCAGGGTGCAGTGACAATGAATTTTCCATACTGTCTGGATCCACCAAAACTAGGCCTGGTCAGAGAACAAGAATTCTGTCTGGGAAAACATTTCAAGGTTTTGTAATATGCTTGCACTCTGATGCTGAATGACAAAGAGACTCTGTGTGTGTGTGTGTGTGTGCGTGCGTGCGTGTGTGTGTGTGTGTGAGAGAGAGAGAGAATATATATTTGAGAGAAAATATGATGCAGATCCGCTAATAGCTTGGGGGTTTGGGTGAGTTTTAGCCAATTTTTGAATACATTCTTTTCTGTGTTTTTTCCCCTTCCTTGGTGTCACTCCTGGCTTCATCTAGACTGCAAGCCTCTTTTGAAAGAGGCTTTTTCGAAAGATACTTTCAAAAAAACCTCTTTTGAAAAAGAGTGTCTAGACTACAACCAGTACTTTCGAAAAAGCAAGCCGCTTTTTCAAAAGAGAGCACTCAGGCAGTCTGGATGCTCTCTTTTGAAAAAGCACAATTTGCATTATATAGCGCCTTTTTTTCGAAAGAGCACTTTCGAAACAAGGCGTTCTTCCTCGTAAAACAAGGTTTTCCGCGGTCAAAAAAACTGCTGCGTTCTTTCGATTTACTTTTGAGAGAACATGGAAGCAGTCTAGATGCAGGGGAAGTATTTTCGAAAAAAGGCCACTTTTTTCGAAAAAATCCTGCAGTCTAGACACATCCTGAGAGAATATATATTTGAGAGAAAACATGATGCAGATCCGCTAATAGCTTGGGGTTTGGGTGAGTTTTAGCCAGTTTTTGAATACATTCTTTTTTTCTGTTTTTTCTCCTTCCTTGGTGTCACTCCTGTGTATAGGTAAGGCTTATTGGGTACTTACCTCTCTATATCCTGACATATTTGGATTTAAGTTTTCTTACATTTTTCTGGATTTCTTTTATTCTGGGATAATCACAACATCTCTGTAGTTTATTTTACTGATCCATATTCTGAAACATAACTCCATTTTATCATGTTTCCTTGGGAATTTCCTTGGTGGATGTTGGTTTATTTTTGTTTTGTTTTACTTTTAAATGTAAGTGCTATAACACAAAGATAATATTACAACGTAATATTACTAATGATTTAAAGAGGGGTTATTTTTAGAAAAAAAATCTTGTAGAGCCAGATTCACTGTTACTCTTTTGATTGCTCTGGAAGAACACTCAGCACCTAGACTATACACCCATTTCCTTCTTCCTAACCTCACCTTTTTATGCAGCATTTCCCCCCCCCCCCCCCAATTTCCCTTGCCTCTCTACTTTGTACTCTACACAGCTGCAACTTTTCCCCTCCATCCTGTAGCTTGCATTCTTTCCCTTGACTTCAATGGAGTTTTGAATCGGGCACTATATAGCTCCCAATAAGACATGTTGGTATGAGTAGAAATAATCTGAGTGATCTGTTAGGAAGGTGAAAATATCAGCCAGAGAGCATTTGAGATGCATGAAAGTGTTTGTGGAAGTTGTGATCTGACAGCTAGAGGATTTGAAGGCTTCAATATCTGAGATATAGGTGAGAGGATTATTCTAGGAGGGGTGGGTGAGATTTTGTGGCCTGCGCTGTGCAGGGGGTCAGACTAGATGATCATAATGGTCCCTTCTGACCTTGGAGTCTATGAGTCTGAGTTCTAATCCTGTCTCCTAAGAAATGCGTATTAATTTGTGGTGAGCTATTTTGCAGGATCTATCCGTGTCACTCTGCTAGTGTCTTGTGTTCCTGAAGTGTAAATGCACGTAAAAGCATTTCTTAGAGAAAAACTCCTTTTTAATAATCTGCTCATAATTTCAGATGTCGATTGCTTCATGTCAATCTGTTGCAATAACAGCAAGCATTCCATCATTTAACAGGGAGGATCATTAACCATTGGGGATTCTCCATTTATCAGTGTCTTCAACTCAAGTCTGGAACTCTTCATCAAACACAATTTATTAGGCTCTGAACTGGAGTAGCGGAGTGAATCTCTATGGCCTATGTGATACAGGATGTCAAATGAGAGGCTCTAATGGTCCTTTCTGGCCTTAAAATCTGTGAATCTCAATGCATACGGACTATATTTATTTATTTATTTGCCTCCCCCACCCCTCCCACAATGAAAGATGGTCCATCCAATGTTGCGGGTTCCCTTGACAATATTTCAAATGCACACTATTTTCAGGGTAAAGAACAGAGCAAACACGTACCTACAAGAACAATGAATTAAAATCCCACAAAAACCCTTCACAGAGATCCACACTGAGTCTGACTCAGACATATGGTTCATCTTGGAGCAAGGGAGACAAGACAGACATTCCAGCATGTCCTAAAGGTGATCTGAGACCAGGAAGGGAAAACGAAGAAAGAGCTTCTGTGTTTGTAAGGCAGAAGGACACGTGTGTGTGTGTGTGTGTGTGTGTGTGTGTGTGTGTGTGTGTGTGTAACTTTTAAACCGTAACTTTTTGTAAAGCCAAGTTTTGCCTTGGAGGGTGGGGGACTTGTCTCTAATGGACCCTCTGTTAGAAAACCAGATTCCTGACGTGGTTGTTTGTAAAGTCTGGTGCATGTCTTCTCTGCATGAGCAGGTGTCTTCTAGTCAGGGGATAGCTAACCTGCATTCACTAACTCAGGTCAATATAGAAGTGAGGATCTGATAACTAGACTTTTTACTCGGGTTAGCACCTTGACTTAACTCCAGGCTTCCTGATTGATTTAGCAGCTTGTGTTAATGTCTAACTAAAAGCTGAGTTGTCACATTTTCACTGCTATTTTAACCCTAGTTAAGACAACATGGTTTTGTGCAGTAGTGCCATCATACTCCGAGAATGTGTGTTCTCTGTGTTTTTCAGACTGTGTGGCGCAAGCAATGTTTATCCCTAGTCCTTGGATGCGTCTAGATTGGCATGATTTTCTGGAAATGCTTTTAATGGAAAAGTTTTCCGTTAAAAGCATTTGCGGAAAAGCGCGTCTAGATTGGCATGGACGCTTTTCCGCAAAAGCACTTTTTGCGGAAAATCTTCCGTGCCAATCTAGACACGCTTTTCTGCAAAAAAGCCCCAATCGCCATTTTCGCGATCGGGCTCTTTTGCGGAAAACAAATCTGAGCCGTCTACACTGGCCCTTTTGCGCAAAAGCGGGAGCAGAATAGTATTTCCGCAAGAAGCACTGATTTCTTACAGTAGGAAGGCAGTGATTTTGTGGAAATTCAAGCGGCCAGCGTAGACAGCTGGCAAGTTTTTCTGGAAAAGCGGCTGATTTTCCAGAAAAACTGGCCAGTCTAGACACAGCCCTTATGTTTAAAAAATGCAAAACAGCATGTGAAGGCAGGAAAAAGAGAATAAGGGATTTGTGTGCAGCCATCTTAGTCTTGCTAGCAAGAGAGCAAGAGTCAGGCTAATTCTGACTCTTGACCACGCCAGAGTTGTAATAAGATGCTGCCTTCGCCTCTCACCTCCATATGGAGATAAGGATGGAATGCTGACTCCAATGAGAACCTTGAAGATAAGGTAGCATTTGTCTAGCCATTGTTGCATTGTGTATAAGTTGCTTCATAACTGTTTGTATTCGAAGATCTGCTGGGGGGGGGGGTCTCTCCCCCTCCGTCTGAATCAGGCTTCCCTTGTAATATTGCTCGAATAAAACTGCCTCTGGCTACTTAAGAACCTCCATGAAATTATCTAGCTTCTCTTTAAACTTTATTATAGTCCTAGCCTTCACCGCCTCCTCTGGCAAGGAGTTCCACAGGTTGACTACACGCTGTGTGAAGAAGAACTTTCTTTTATTAGTTTTAAACCTGCTACCCATTAATTTCATTTGGTGTCCTCTAGTTCTTCTATTTAGGGAACTAATAAATAACTTTTCTTTATCGGCCCTCTTCACACCACTCATGATTTTATAGACCTCTATCATATCTCCCCTTAGTCTCCTCTTTTCTAAACTGAAACATTGTTGCTTCTTTACTTGTTGCTTACAAACGCAGAGTGAAGGCTTGCTTTCTTCCACAAGCTCTAGGATGTAGTGTAAACTGCTGTTACAGGCAGTCCCCAGGTTACGTACAAGATAGGGACTGTAGGTTTGTTCTTAAGTTGAATTTGTATTTAAGTCAGAACTGGTACATAGTGTAGGGGAAACTCTAGCCAAACATTTCTCCAGAGCTCAGTTTTATTCTCCCACACCTCACTTCCCTCAGTCCTTTATTCTCAAGCTGAGGTGTCTGCTGAGAAAAGCCGCTCCGCATCTCCCTGGTCTGCTGGGGAGGAGGCCAGCAGACCAGGAAGACGCGGAGCGGCTTTTCTCGCCGCGGAGGACGCGGGCGGCGGGACCGCAGCACGTCTCCCTGGTCTGCTGGGGGCGGGGCGCAGCTAGTGCTGGGTTGCCTCACCCCATTTGTAAGTAGGGATCCGATGTAAGTCGGATCCATGTAACCTGGGGACTGCCTGTACTGGGGTGTAGAAACATTTCCTAACTTGTCCGTTCATGCACATGGCTACCGGACATGGTAGAGATCAACACATCATTTATGTGGGTTGACTCTGCTCAGATAATTTTGCTGCCTATATAATCTCATCTAATGTCTGTCTCTTCTTGTCAAATCTAGGCAGCTCAATTTAGACAACATGGCTGGGGATAACCGCACCACAGAGGTCACCGAATTCATTTTTGTGGGATTAACAGAAAACCCAACACTTCAGAGCATCCTCTTCACGTTCTTTCTAGCTGTTTATAGCACCACGTTAGTGGGGAATCTCAGCATGATCGTGTTGATTAGCACCGAACCACGGCTTCGCACCCCCATGTACTATTTCCTCGGTAATTTGTCTTTCCTGGACATCTGTTATTCCTCTGTCACTGCACCTAAGACACTCGTGGGGTTCCTAGAGAAGAGAAAATCCATTTCTCTGGCTGGCTGTGCATCACAATTATATCTTTTTTTAGCCCTGGGCACTACAGAATGTTTCCTCCTGGCCGTGATGGCCTATGACCGGTATGTGGCCATCTGTAATCCACTGCTCTACATGATCATCATGTCCCCTCGAGTCTGTGTCTCACTAGTAGCCGGGTCGTACGTAATTGGCTTGTTGCATTCTATGGTCCACACGGGTTTCACATTCAATTTGTCCTTCTGTGGGTCTAAGGAGATAAATCATTTTTTCTGTAGTATTACATCGTTGTTATCGCTTTCATGCTCCGATACCCATCTAAATGAACTCCTGATATTTAACCTTGCCGGACTAATTGAAATCATAACTATTCTGTCCGTCTTGGTGTCTTATAGTTATATCCTCAGCACCATCTTCAGGATCCGCTCCACACACAGGAGGTGGAAAACCTTCAGCACCTGCACCTCCCACCTGACGGCTGTCACCATATTCCATGGGACAATTCTCTCCTTGCATTTCCGGCCCATATCCAGCTATTCCTTGGACCAAGAAAAAATGGTCTCCGTGTTCTATACGGTGGTGATCCCCATGCTAAACCCCCTCATCTATAGCCTCAGAAACCAAGATGTCAAGGATGCCCTGAAAGACTTAATGAAGAAAAAATTGTTTGCCAATAAATGTAATAATTAATGATGTTATCAAAACAATAAAGCATGCAAGACTTCAAATGAAGTACCGTATTTTAGAGAATACAACCCGCGGGTTATATTTGTTTTTACAAACCCCGCACTCCCCCTGTGGGATATACTCGGGTGCAGGGCATACAAGATTTTTTTTTTACTTACCTGGTGGGGAGCACTCCCCCGTCCCTTCTCCTGCTGCATAGCTGCCAGCCTCCAGCGTCCGAGCGGGGGAGCGCTCATCTCCCGATTCCTGCGGCTGCATAGGAACCGGGACTAATTCCCCCCCCCATCCCCCGCTCAGTTTGAAAAAAAGTCTTGTATACCCTGTGGGTTATACTCGTGCGTGGGGTATACAAGATTTTTTGTACTCAAACTGCAAAAACCGCGGAGTATATTCGGGGGCAGGGTATATACACTAAAAGATGGTAATGTGTCAAATTCTCACCTGTGTAATCTATTACATGGATTCTATGTATAACCTTTCTCTGAACAGTGTTGGTAGGATCCTTCTTCCTAGGGAAAGGAAGGCTGGATCCTTCTTCCTAGGAAATTCACTATGATTTGCTTAACTGAGGCACAATTCCAATCCAGTAATCTGACAATCTATATCCACTTTGACAGGCACCTTTGATAAGCAAGTCTGGCCCTATTTACAAGCAAATTTTATTGGGGGAAAGGAAAGAGACAGACCAGGTTGAACTTGAAAATTTACTTCAGAAATCACATATTCAGATAGTATCTAGTCCAGCGGTGGGCAACCAAAATGAGTAGGGGGCTGGAGCTTATGATTGTGAGAGCTGTGTGCTCCCTCTGCATCTCATCAAAGTGCTGCTACAGTTCAGTTAGCACATCCCACAAATTCTAGGTATGTAAGTGCAGTGAGCAAAACTATCCTATTCAGGGAGACCGTCTTGATTATGACAGTCTTGTGGCCCACTGAGATGAAGGAGGCCGCTCATGAGGCCCACTCACTAGCCTAGGTTGCCCTTCACTTACTTAGCAACTTTGATCTTTAATTCCACCCACAATGACAAGGCTATTTCAATGTGCAGGAATTAACACTCTCCCATTGAAGTTCTTCATTAGCATCACACATGGCTTATTTCTGTTTGATGACATAGTACATACAATATACACTATGGCTACGTCTACACTGGCATGATTTTCCGAAAATGCTTTTAACGGAAAAGTTTTCTGTTAAAAGCATTTTCGGAAAAGCATGTCTAGATTGGCAGGATGCTTTTCCGCAAAAGCACTTTTCGCGGAAAAGCGTCCGTGGCCAATCTAGACGTGGTTTTCCGCAAAAAAGCCCCAATGGCCATTTTTGCGATCGGGTCTTTTTTGCAGAAAACACTACTGTGCTGTTTACACTGGTCCTTTTGCGCAAAAGTCTTTCGGAAAAAGACTTTTGCCCGAACGGGAGCAGCATAGTATTTCCGCAAGAACACTGATGATCTTACATGAGATCGTCAGTGTTCTTGTGGAAATTCAAGCGGCCAGTGTAGACAGCTGGCAAGTTTTTCCGCAAAATCAGATGATTTTGCGGAAAAACTTGCCAGTCTAGACACAGCCTATATGCTAGTGATTACATTGTAACAAAATACAGATAAATTGAAAACAAACATGTGCAAAATCTCACCAGGTTTTTTCCCATGAAGCTTCAATATAAAACAGATTCTTAGACATGTAAGAGCTACTCTGAACTATGTTAAAACACAAGGAAGCTCGTCCGGTTTCCAGCCGTGAGTTTGTCTAATCTCAGCTGATGCGTAGACCTTGGCACTTGGTTTACAAAAATTAACCAACCTAAACTATTATAAATTATATTATTATACATATAATTTAAACTTATGTTTCTATTATTTTTAAACTTATGTTCCATATTTTCTTTTCAGATCATTTTCATATTATTGTTGTCCCTTTGTCTGAGTAATTAGTCAATATTAGGGGGTTTTCCAGATTGTGAAAAATACAACGTATTGCTCATTTTCCCCTTTCCATAGGCTCTTTGCCAGCCAATTTCAATTTTTTTATTCAATTTTTGTTCTAGATCAAAATAAAAACAAATGTCAAAATCTTGACATGGGCTGTGAAATGAAACGCCAGTCCCCTGCACATCTCTGTTCCTCTGCACCCCCCTCTCTCTGCCGCCATTGCAGAGCAGGTGGACAGGGAATGGGCAAACTTTCCTTCCCATGTGACCACTGGCTGCTTGGCACAGCTGAGCTGGAATGGAAGATGTTGTGTATTGCTCCTGGTGGACCTCCCAGAGCAGAGAATGTTTATGAGGAACATCCCCTCTGGGGTTACACTTGGTGGGCTGCAGCTTTCTTGCTCCCTCGCCCAAGGCTGTGGCTAAAGCCAATTCATCCCTTTGGGCCATGGGGACCCGCCTCTTCAAAATAATTACCTGTGTGTGAGAATTAGCACCCTAGGGTACTTCAGCAGTGGTGTGAGGACCAGAGCTTGGAGCTGTTTTAGGGAACTGGTCCTCAAAGGAGACAGAACTCCAAATAATTATCATGCTCTGGAAATCAAGGTCACCTTTCCCCAGTCAGGAGAGAGATATAAGCCCTGCTGCAGGTTTCACATGGTTGTGGACATAGGACAGGAAGAGGGTGGAGGCTGGTTTTGTGGTGTCTCTACAACATATCGGTCCCTGCTTATGACACAGAGGTACTTCAGTGTATGTGTATTTACAGAGCTGGATTTCCAAGTAGGCATAGTAGGCACATGCCTAGAGTCAGTGGTATTGGAGGAGTGCCTAAAAGTTAAATGTGGGTTCAAAGTTTCATTTTTTTATGGAAAACATGAAAGGAAGTGGTCGGCAGGGAGAGAGGGGCTGTGCTGTAAGTGCGAGTAAGGTGCAAATCTGGCCGTGTGGGTGTGTGCAGCGCAGGGATGGGGAACCCTTTTTGGATCAGGGGCCACTGACCCACAGAAAAATCAGTCGGGGGCTGCACACAAGTGAGAAGCCAAGTGAGAATTCTTTGACTGAGGAGAGTCTCCCCACATTCCCCTCACACACCAGAGCCTAAGGGGGCCCAGGTGAGTAGATTTTGTGTGCTCCAGCTTTGCAGGTGGGTGGCAGCAGGGACTGAAGCACCAATGCTGAGCCTCGGGAGATGGATCCAGGCAAGCCACGGGTCACACTTGGCCCTTGAAGTAGAGAAAGACAACAGAATCTGCCAAGGGCTTTGAGTAGAGGGGCCAAACATCCCAATTTTAGAGGGACACTCCCAGCTCTCCTGCAGGTGTCCCGGCTTTTTCTTAAAAATGGGTAAATTGTCCCTTATTTTCTGTCTCACTTGCCCCCCACCCCCATCAGTAGTGGCAGGATCTGCTGCTGGCTGGATCCCTGCTCACCAATGCCTGTCCCCTAGTGGTGAGTGAGGTGGTCCCAGTGGTTGAGGCTGTAGCGGGGGTGCAAGGCTGGTGGTGGGGTGAAGATGCAGCATGCAAGGCAGACTGCCCCCTGCTGGTCCATCAGCACAACTCCTGCTATGTGCTGCATCGCAATTCCAGCCGGCACTGGCTGTGAGCTGTGATGGCTGGTGAGTGCAAGCAGGCAACTGGTGGTGGCTGGTTATATGTCACCTCTGCTGCCCTCCCATTGTGCCTTTACATCCCCTCCTCTTGCTGTCTTCTGTCTGTTTTTCCCCTTTGGCGCCCCAGCCATGCTGCTCTGCCAGATCCCCCGGTGGCATGTGGCCCTCTCCCAGTGCTGTGTGGAGAACCAGCCCCTCATTGGAGCGCTCAGCTCACCAACAGCTCGGCCGGCCAGCTTCTTCCTTCCACCATTGCCTCTGGGGAAAGCCCCAGGAGAGCCCAAGACCCTTCAGACTGGGGGTCTGGCCAGGAGGACCTGAGCTCTGCATGTGCCCAAGCCTCACACACACCGGCACAGAGAAGCCACCCCTCAGTTAAGCTCTAGAGTGGCAGAAAGGGGGAGCAATTTCCTGTTCCCAACCCAAACCTGCAGGCTCCACAGCAGCCCCTGGGCATGGGCTTAGCAACCTAACGATGTGGAACCTAACGCCTGGGTGCCAGATGTGGCCCCTGGCGTGCCTGGATCTGGCCCCTGCAGCTGCATCATTGGGGAGCCTATACTGATGCTCTAGCCCCCGCTGTCTCCGCTGGAGGGCTGGAGTACACAAAATCTAGTAGTCTGGTTCCCCCCCCCCCCCCCACCGAGGCTCTGGTGTGTGAGGGGAATGTGGGAAGTGTTTCTTCTTCTCAGTCGGGATCACGTCAATGAGGCTATTGGTTTTTTTTTTGCTGCTCACTTGTGTGCAGCCCCCGACTGATGTTATCATGGGTCAGCAGCCCACAGTATCCTGAAAAGGTTCCCCACTCCTATTCTACGGGATCCTGTCCTAGTTAGCATCGAGTTACCTTGACTCAATTGAGGGACTTCCACATGATCGCGTAAGAAATTTGCCCAGTGAATTGAAGTGGAATCTTGCAGCCAAGCTAGAAGGAATGTAAGAGTCGGGATCTGGCATTTTACGATTCTCATTGGGCTGGCATTGGGATATGTATCATTCTGGAGGGTATGCTGAGGACATAGGAACACTCAGGTGGGGGAAATCAGCTTCTGTGGACCTACAGATCAGTTTTTACCAGCTGAGAATCTGTCCCTCCACCTCCAGAGCACTAGACCTCTTACCCCAGAAAATAAAGGGGAAAAAAGCTACTTTCACATCTTTTTTTCTGCTACTCAGGAAATCGCTGGAACAGGGCATAAGACAGTGTTTCTTAAACTGTGTTCTGTGGCACACGGGTGTGCCGTGAGGTGGTCTAAGGTGTGCCATGGAGAACAAAGTTCTCAACAACTTCTCCCTGACCTTTTTTTTTCCTCAACAAAAAATCCTTGTTGTTCCACATAAAAAAAAATTGTTTGGTGTTCCTTGGTCTTAAAAAGTTTAAGAAACACTGGCAAAAGTCCCTGTAGTGATCTGTGTAATAGCTTGGCAATGGATAGCCAAAGAGGGAGGTAGAGAGATCTGTTGAAGGGGTCTGTGTGTAACAGGTCTCCTGTGGTGCTACCTCTATAGAGACCACGAGTTTGTTACAGCTCTGAGCCAGAAATAGCAGATATTTATCTCAGGCTATAGGAGCTTGTGCTTGTAGCTTAGGAGATATCTAGTTCCACCCCCCAGCGTGTTGACCAAGAGAGTTGCTATTGGTCAAACCCCTGTGGATTGAACATAAGAATGGCCATACTGGGCCTGACCAAAGGAAGCCATTTAACAGGCATTTGCCAACCCCAGTTATATGCTGTCAGTTTCTGAATTTACTGACAAAATAACAAGTAGTCATGTGACACTTCAGAGACTAATAAATACATAGGATCATGAGCTTTTGTGGGTAAAGCCCACTTCATCAGATGAGTTAGAATGGAAATAACAGAATTCGAGGTACATATCACAGCAATAGCCGATACCTGTCAATTGTAAGACCCATGTTAATGAAGCTAATTAAGTAAGTCACATTCATAGCTTTTTGATGTGAAAATGTGAATATCAAATGCAAGGGAAATTGCCTTTTTGCTTACTGTGTTAGTCTACTGGACCTTAGTTTATATCAATGAAAAAATATTTCATTAGTGTGTTGCTGAAGGTTATAAAAATTACATCTCTTAAAAATCATCACCTTTTTTCTGGGCTGCTGTCAGGTACAGGGGCACCAGTGTCCTTGTACTGCATAGGGCCTCCTAAATCCTCAAGGCAGTCCCTGACTTTCTACTACGTTAGGAACACAAGAGAGGGAACACGGATTCCCGACTGTGCTATAGATTTCTTGTATGACCTCAGGCAACTGATCTCTCTCTCTCATGTCCCCATCTATAAAACAGGGAAGAATATAGGATTACCCTGTATTCTAATGCTTAGACATTTCTCAAAGCAGGCATGCAAACCTGGGTCAGATCCTCCTCCATCTGAGACGAAATTGAGGCAGTTCAAGAACTTGAGTGAATAATGGAGGAGCCCCTCAAAAAGCAAGACTTATGCTAGATGAATCTGGTCATCTGAAGAAGTGGGTTGTGCCCACAGAAGCTCATGATACTATCTATATATTTTTGGTTGGTCTCTAAGGGTATGTCTACACTACCCTCCTAGTTCGAACTAGGAGGGTAATGTAGGCATACCGCACTTGCAAATGAAGCCCGGGAAATTCAAATCCCGGGCTTCATTTGCAAGTGCGGTATGCCTACATTACCCCGCTAGTTCGAACTAGGAGGGTAGTGTAGACATACCCTAAGGTGCTACAGGACCATTGTTTAAGTTTTTTTTAGTTACAGACTAACACGGCTACGCCTCTGAATCTGGATGTGTATGACGCCGAAATTATTTCATTGGTTATATTTGGATTCTTTTTTAAGATTGGAGGTGCAGGCTCCAGACTATCAAACAGCTGTTACACTTTGTTAGCATAATCCTGGGGTCATGTAGGGTGTGTCACCACAACCAACGGCAGCGAATTTCCTGGCCTGGTTTCACAGATGTGGACTAGCAGAGCTCACTCTAAAAAATAGCTGTGAAGGCAGCATCCTCAAAGTGCAGCGATGTTGCAATGTGAGCTTCCCCCCAATCTCCTTCTGCTTCACAGCCTAAGATTCAGCACCAGCCAAGTCTTGAAAGCTCTGTCTCAACAGCTGTTTGTAGAGTGCCAACCCCACTAGCTCTCGGCTGGGAGATTTCTACTGTGGGTCTGTTTAAACATATGCTAATTCTTATCCACCATATGGCTGACCATTGGATGCTTTCAATGCCTCCTTCAGTTGTTTAGTGACGTCCATGCGGATCCAATGTGAAAACAAGGTCTGTGAAATGTACTTATGACATTTTACCTTATTTCTATGTACAGGAAGCCGCAATGCCTGGGGAAAATCTCACCGTGATGTCTGAATTTATCCTCCTGGGATTCACAGATTCTCCAGAGCTGCAGGTGCCCTTCTTCTTGGTGTTCCTCATCTACCTTATCACCATTGTGGGAAATCTCGGGATGATCGTGTTAGTTAAAGTGGACCCCCAACTCCACACCCCCATGTACTTTTTCCTCAGCAATTTGTCCTGGATAGATTTCTGCTATTCCTCTAATATCACCCCCAAAGCTTTGGGAAATTTCCTGTCAGAGAGGAAAGCCATCTCCTTTGCTGGCTGCTTTGTGCAGATGTATTTCTTTATCGCTTTGGCAAGTACTGAGTTCATCATTTTTGGGTTAATGGCCTTTGACCGCTATGTGGCCATCTGTAACCCGCTGCTCTATACAACCATCATGTCCCAGAGACTCTGCCTCAAAATGGTGGCAGGGGCCTATGCGGCAGGCTTCCTGAACTCAGTGATCCACACCTCCTTCATTAGTAGTTTATCGTTCTGTCACTCCAATGTCATTGACCATTTCTTCTGTGAGGTCCCTCCGCTCCTCAAGCTCTCCTGCTCTGACACCCACCTGAGTGAAACTTTTGTTTTCATTTGCGCTGGTGTAAACATGCTTGGTTCTCTCCTGGTGATCCTGAGCTCTTACACTTACATCCTCTCCACCATCCTGAGGACCCACTCCTCCGACGGCAGGTGCAAAGCCTTCTCCACCTGCACCTCCCATTTGACAGCTGTCACCCTCTTCTATGGGACCGGCCTGTTTATCTATTTACCGCCCAGTTCCAACTTCTCACAGGAGCAGAATAAAATAGTATCCATTTTTTATACCTTTTTCATTCCCATGCTGAACCCCTTGATTTACAGCCTGAGGAACAAGGAGGTGAAGGGTGCACTGAAGAGAGCTTTGGGGCAAAAAAAAAAAATGTATTAACTTAACAATTCAGGGACGCTTGAAAGGCTAGCAAATAATGGACAGTGATGATGGAATTTGCACTGTAATTATTTCAATGCAAATCTCAGGGTACGTCTACACTAGCCCCCTAGTTCAATCTAGGGAGGCTAATGAGGGTGACTGAAATTGCAAATGAAGCACGGGATTTAAATATCCCATGCTTCATTAGCACGTTCCCAGACGGTCGCCATTTTAGAAATTGACTAGCCCGAAGTAACTGCCCGCGTCTACATGCGGCAGTGAAGTGGAATTTCGAATTAAAGCCCTAAATCAAATTAGCTGGTAAACCTCATTTCAGGAGGAATAACAGCTAATTCGATTTAGGGCTTTAATTCGGAATCCCGTTTCACTGCCATTGCAAACTGTTCATTTGCAATTTTGGTCACCCTCATTAGCCTCCCTAGATTGAACTAGGGGGCTAGTTTAGACATACCCTCAGGGAAGTTTAGGAATAAAACAAGTAAATGAAAATTACCAGTCAAATCTTAGGGTGTGTCTACACAGCAGGGCTTAACTCGAAATAAGCTACGCAAATTGAGCTATGCCAATTGCATAGCTTATTTCGACATAGGGAGTGTCTACATAGCACTTATTTTGAAATAGAGCACTCTTCCTCCAACTTCCCTTATTCCTTGTCCAATGAGGGTTACAGGAGTACGAGTAAGAAGTCCTTCAGCTTGACAGTATTTTAACATTATTTTGAAATAAATGCCTGCTGTGTAGACATGCCCTTAAATATTAGGAAGTACTGGTTGGAACCTGTTCCATTCTTCAGAGAAAATGGTTATTTCATGGAAATGGAAATTTCCATGAGAGATAACATTTTTGGGTCAACTTTTGTAGTTTTCATTAGAAAATTGAAAAATTAAAAATGATTTTTAAAAAGATCTATTTTACATTTTCAGCAGCTGAAAAGCAAAAGAATATCAGGCAAGAATATCAAATAAAATTAGTTTTTCATCACTGACTTTTTCCATTTTGGGAAGCTTTGGTGTCTGGATAGAAATAAAAAAAATAATCAAATTAAATGAGATCAAAATTGTTTGTTTTTGGCAAAATATTTCCGGCGGGAGGGGGGGAAGACATTTTACAATGAGCTTTGATTGCAAGTTTCTAAGGGACCACTGTGATTATCTTCTGAAAAATACAGGGCCAGAAAATTTCACATAGTGATCCCTGCATCAAGTTGAATAACTTTCAATTGAGCTAAAGAGTATCTTTTAGAGAGACATCCAGATTTGAGTTAAAGATTTCAAGTGGTGGAGAAGACATTACAGCCCTTGGTAAGTTGTTCCAATGGTTAATGGCACTCTCAGTTAAAAATGTGTACCTTATTTCAAACTTGAGTTTGTTCAGCTTCAATTTCTTTCTAGGGTGAGGAAACAATTTTTACAGTGGGGGGTGCTGAAGCTCATTGAACTGCACTGTAAACCAGTTCAAGTCAGGGATGCTCCAGCACTCTTTGCCCTCCTAGCTCTAGCACCCATGAATTCCCGTCATTGGGTTTTATTCTGCTTTTGTTAGGGGTTCCCAAACTTTTTGGCACAGGGACGATTCACAAGCTTTTGGAGGACTGGTAATAGTCATTTGCATATTTGCATATTCATTAAGCAAATAATATATATTCAAATAAGTTGTTTCTGGTCCTCCCAAAGCCCCCAATGCCAACTTTAGCAAAGCTTTTAATACAGTCACCCACAATAGTCTTACCAGCAAGTTAAAGGAATATGGATTGGATAAATGGACAGTAAGACGGGCAGAAAGCTGGCTAGACCAGGGTTTCCCAAACTTTTTACTTTAGTTGGAACCCGTTTTTTTTTCAGTACTGTTTTTTGTAGCCCAAAAATATAAACACATATTTAAAAAAGAATGAAAAATGAATTAAATTTTCACTGTTTCACCTGGCTGCATCCTCTACCCAGCCCGGGCCAGGACTTGAGGGACCCGGCACTGCACAGGCACTCCAAGAAGCGGGGGCAGGAGCAGATTGAGGGTAGAGTATCTGGCTAGGAGGGAGGGTGCAAGGAGAGGTAGGGTTGCCAGGTGTCCGGTTTTGTACTGGACAGTCCGGTGTTTGAGGCTTCTGTCTGGGAAACAAATTGAGAAAATACTGAACATATAAAATGTCTGGTATTTTCTCATTAGTGGAAGTCCAATCCTAGTGAGATAAATAGAAAGGAACATAAACACTGTCAAATCAAGTGTAAAAATGTAATAAGAAAAGCAAAAAAAGATTTTGAGGAACAGCTAGCCAAAAACTCAAAAAGAAATAACAAAATGTTTTTTAAGTACATTAGAAACAGGAAGCCTGCTAAAAAACCTGTGGGTCCCCTAGATGATCGAGCTATAAAAGGAGCAATCAAGGACGATAAAGCCATTGCGGAGAAACTAAATGATTTCTTTGCTTCAGTCTTCACGGCTGAGGACGTTGGAGAGATTCCTGAATCTGCACCGTCCTTTGTGGGTGATGAATCTGAGGAACTGTCCCGGGTTGAAGTGTCATTAGAGGAGGTTTTGGAACAAATAGAAAAACTTAATGTTAACAAATCTCCGGGACTGGATGGCATTCATCCAAGGGTTCTAAAAGAACTCAAATGGGAAATTGCTGAGCTATTATCTGTGGTTTGTAACCTATCCTTTAAATCGGCTTCGGTACCTAATGACTGGAAGGTAGCCAACGTGACACCAATATTTAAAATGGGCTCTAGAGGTGATCCTGGCAATTACAGACCGGTAAGTCTAACTTCAGTACCGGGCAAATTAGTCGAAACAATAGTAAAGAATAAAATTGTGAAGCATGTAGAAGAACATAATTTATTGGACAAAAGTCAACATGGTTTCTGTAAAGGGAAATCCTGTCGTACTAGTCTGTTAGAGTTCTTTGAAGGGGTTAACAAACATGCGGACAAGGGGGATCCAGTAGATATAGTATACTTGGATTTTCAGAAAGCCTTTGACAAGGTCCCTCACCAAAGGCTCTTGTGTAAATTACATGGCCATGGGATAAGAGGGAAGGTCCTTTCTTGGATTGCGAACTGGTTAAAAGACAGGAAACAAAGGGTAGGAATAATGGTAAATTTTCAGATTGGAGAGGGGTAACTAGTGGTGTCCCCCAAGGGTCAGTCCTGGGACCAATCCTTTTCAACTTATTCATAAATGATCTGGAGAAAGGGGTAAGCAGTGAGGTAGTAAAGTTTGCAGATGATACAAAACTGTTTAGGATAGTCAGGACAGAAGCAGACTGTGAGGGACTCCAAGAAGATCTCACCAAAATGAGTGACTGGGCAACAAAATGGCAAATGAAATTTAATGTGGATAAGTGTAAAGTAATGCACATCGGGAAAAATAACCCCAACTATACGTACAGTATGATGGGGGCTAATTTGTCTACGACAAATCAGGAAAGAAATCTTGGAGTTATCGTGGACAATTCTCTGAAAACTTCCACACAGTGTGCAGCGGCGGTCAAAAAGGCAAATAGGATGCTAGGAATTATTAAGAAAGGGATAGAAAATAAGACCCAGAATATTTTACTGCCCCTGTATAAAACTACGGTACGCCCACATCTTGAATACTGTGTACAGATGTGGTCTCCTCACCTCAAAAAAGATATTTTGGCCTTGGAAAGGGTTCAGAAAAGGGCAACTAAAATGATTAGGGGTTTGGAACGGGTCCCATACGAGGAGAGGTTAAAGCGACTGGGACTTTTCAGTTTAGAAAAGAGGCGACTGAGGGGGGATATGATAGAGGTCTATAAAATCATGAGTGGTGTGGAGAGGGCCGATAAAGAAAAGTTATTTATTAGTTCTCTAAATAGAAGAGCTAGAGGACACCAAATGAAATTAATGGGTAGCAGGTTTAAAACTAATAAAAGAAAGTTCTTCTTCACACAGCGTGTAGTCAACCTGTGGAACTCCTTGCCAGAGGAGGCTGTGAAGGCTAGGACTATAATAGAGTTTAAAGAGAAGCTAGATAATTTCATGGAGGTTAGGTCCATAAAAGGCTATTAGCCAGGGGATAAAATGGTGTCATTGGCCTCTGTTTGTCAGAGGCTGGAGAGGGATGGCAGGAGACAAATCGCTTGATCATTGTCTTCGGTCCACCCCCTCTGGGGCACCTGGTGCTGGCCACTGTCGGTAAACAGGCTACTGGGCTAGATGGACCTTTGGTCTGACCCAGTACGGCCGTTCTTATGTTCTTATGTTTTATTATTATTCGGTATATCAGTTTGTAGTTGCGAACTGCCTGGATGCTAAATGTGCTCAGGCTGCGTGAGTGTGTCTACCAGCCAGACAGTTCCAACTACTTGAGCGGGGGTTGGGAGGGGCAAAATGGAATCCCTGGGGCTGGACTCACTTGTGCTTTGCTCCCCCCCACTGCCCCTCCAGCCAGCCCCACTTCCCCCAACCCCCTCCTGGCTGGCCGGTTCTCCCCCACTTCCCCTCCCGATCCCCCCCAGCCAGCCCCTCTACCCCCGTCCAGCCCTCCTTCCAGTGGCCAGTTCTCCTCATCCAGCCCTGCTTCCCCGTCCAGCCCTGCTACCCTGAACCTTGCACCCCCCGGCCAGCCCTGCTTCTGCCGGCCCCCTGATCTTCCCCAGCCAGACCCACTGCTCCCCCCGACCCTCTCACAGCCAGTTGGTTCTCCCCCCAATCTCCCCCAGCCATCCCCGCTGCCCCAGTCCAGCCCTGCTTCCGGCAGCCGGTTCTCCCCTTCTCCTCCTCCCCATCTCCCCCTGCCAAAACCCCTACCCCCAACCCTGCCCACCCACCAGCCAACCCTGCATCCGCTGGCTGGTCCCCCCCCCCCAATCTTCCTGGCCAGCCCCGCTGCCCCGCTGCCCCCAGTCAGGTGAGTTGAATGCAGAGAACATTGGTTTGAGACCCGCATTGGAAGAACAGAGCAAAAATGCAGCAATCGTGGGGATAAATACAGTGAAGCCTCCCAACAGTTTGTGGGCAAGAAAGTCCAGAAGGAAGACAAAGAGCTTCTAGAGGTTGAACTTCTCTGGTCCAGCACCCTCGGGACCTCACTGGTGCCAAAGCAAAGAATTTGCTGCATCATTGAAAGTCAATATTGTCTAGCAGCATTACCAACACATCCACTGCTTGCTGGACTCTTAGAAGACATTTGGGATAAATTAGAGCCAAATAACAGCACAGAGCACTGAAAGCCAGGACTGGTGGCTGGAAACAAATTTTATGGGACTCTGGGAAACATGGTCATACCCATACTAAGTGGACATCTGGCTATCTAAAATCATGCCAGACCACAAATGTTGCTGGACCAGAGAGTGCTGGAGTATAGGGGTTCAGCCTGTAGTACAACAGCACACAGTTCAGGGTTGGTAAGATAATGGAAGGGGAACAGACACAGATGTACTGATTGTAGGTAAAGAAACAGAGCACTTTGGTTAGAAGTAAATAATACATTTTATTGACAGGGAAGGAGACTAAAAGAATAAAAATGATCAAACACGGGTGAATCCAATTATTGGATCATAATCAACAGAGTTCCAGCTTCCCACATATAAATACCTTCCTTGTCAATACTTCTCACTTCCGTTCTAATGGAACCCCTTCTAGGGGAAAGGGAAAAGTGTAACCTCTAGTGTCTAGTTGATCCTTATGCTTTCTGCTGGCATGGCCACTGAATCCAATTAAGTGTCAGATGTGATGATGGTTGGACGAAAGCCTTTTTAAAAAATTATCTTCGCCCTTATCTTTATCCATTCCTCCTCTTGTTAGAGAGACTCAGTTCTGTGTTCCACACCCACCTCATCTCCTGATTTCTGGCTAGGAACAAACATTCGTGTATAGTCCCTTATTATTTTTGATGTGCTATCCCAAGCAAGAATAAAGGCACCATCATACTCCACCCATTCCAATTATTCATTTACTGCACTATCTGAGCACCTCCCACAATGTATTCATTTTCAGATCAGTGCTATAAGGTACACATGTGCTGATATTCCCGCTTCACAGATGAGTAAATAAAGATCCACAAAGACTGGAAGAAAAGTCCCATAGGAAACTTGTGGGAAATGAAATTGGATCTCAAGACACCCAGGCTACTCTTTTAAACCCTGTGCGCTCAGGACGTTGTGAAAACAAATCACAGATGGAGTCCCTCCCCAAGTGGGTTTGAAGTCTAGGAATTAGATTAGACATCACCACTAGGGTGTGGGGTAAGGGAAGTAGGGACAAAACAACAGTAGAGCTATGTGTCTTGATAGAGTGGATCAGTGGTCAGTCTCCAGCCAAGCCGGAACTTCCTTTTCATTTATCCTTCATGGCACAAATCCTCTCTCTCTAGCCCTGGCTGTTCCTCTGTGTGATTGCACAAGGTGGGAGTGCAGAATTCAGGGTGGCCAAGCTTATGATGGGATTGCATATCCTTTCATGAAGCTCAGATACGGGATAGGAGGAACCCAGGCAGCTATGAGAGGGGTAGGAGTAGTGGACCCAATGACAGAAGGGGTTGGGTGAGGGCTGGGAAAGCTACTGCGGATGACAATTCTAAACCCCACCACCACCACCATTGCTAGGGAACATCTGTTGGTGACATCTCATCACCTTGGTTGTGTATTATGCCCCAGAATTTGAGCATAATCATCCATTAAAGACCCATTAACAGTAACTGAGGAAACATTTTCCACCCCATCGCTCTCCTCAGGGCGTCCCTCACCTCCTTGTTCCTCAGGCTGTAGATTAGGGGGTTCAGCATGGGGATAACCACTGTATAGAACACGGAGGCCACCTGGTCTTGATCATGGGAGTAGCTGGAGCTGGGTCGTAAATATATAAAGATCATCGTGCCGTAGAACAAAACAACAGCCATCAGGTGGGAGGTGCAGGTAGAGAAGACCTTGCGCCTGCTCTCAGCAGAGCGGATCCTCAGGATGGTGGTGAGAATGCACGTGTAAGAGCTCAGGATTATCAGCAGGGTGCCCACCATGTTTAGCCCCGCACAAATGAAAATGACACTCTCATTGATATGGGTGTCGGAGCAAGAGAGCTTGAGGAGAGGGAGGCTTTCGCAGAAGAAATGATCAATGACGTTGGAGCGGCAGAAGGACAAAGTGCTTGTGAATACGGTGTGTACCATGGAATTCAAGAAACCCACCGTGTACGCACCCGCTGCCATCTTGAGACAGAATTTCTCAGTCATAACGGCTGTGTAGAGCAGGGGATTACAGATAGCCACATAGCGGTCGTAAGCCATTAATGCAAAGAGGATACACTCCGTAGTGGCCATAGCAATAAACACATACATTTGCACAAAGCATCCAGCGAAGGAAATGGCTTTTCTTGCTGACAGGAAATTCTCCAGAGCTTTGGGAGTGACAGACGAGGAATAGCAGAAGTCGGTGAAGGACAAGTTACTGAGGAAGAAGTACATTGGGGTGTGGAGTTGAGGATCCACTTTGACTAACACGATCATCCCAAGATTCCCCACCGCCGTGATTACATAAATCACCAAGAACACAATGAAAAGGGGGACTTGCAGCATTGGAAGGTTCATAAATCCTGAAAGCATGAACTCAGACACCACCGTGTGATTCTGAAGAGACATTATCTCTGCATTTGCGTGGGAATAAAGTAGGCAATGAGAAATAAAATCCTGCCGTTTCTGAGATTAACCCACAATGGATCTTCGTGGAAGTCCTAACCTAGATGCCAGAGATTACCAAACCTTCCACTTACCCATACTCCAGATAAGGCTGTATAACCAAAAGGAATTTGCTAGTTGTTCCAGAGAAGGGTAATAGTCACTTGACAGGCAGGTGAGCCTTCTCCTCCACTCTACAGAAATAAATATAAATAAAGGTGATAACAGAGCCTAGAATTTATGTAACAATGACTGCCAGATATAATTTTCAAAGCACTAAATTAGAAGCAGAACCAATACAGTGGGCCAAAAAACTCAAAAACCCTCTGCTGTCCTTATTTGTGCCCACATCTCAGTCTGCTATCGGGGTGGAAAAGAGACTTTTCTTGTTTGTTTAGCACAACATTTATAAGCCAATACTTTTAGCCAAGAAGGTCTGAGATGGTGGTAATTGCATTTACCTTTTTACATTATCATTTCAGGAGCTTGTTTTGGAGAAAAAAAAATCTTGTTCATCACTAGTGCTGGAAGAAATGGAATGTTCAGTACTACAGCAAAAGTACTTTTTATCCAAACACTTACATTCATTTCAGGACCAAACAGGAAGACTTCATCAGTGACTGGTTGTTTACTACAGGTTAAACAGCTATAGTCCAGCATTCTCTGATCCGACAACATCTGTGGTCTGGCATGATTTTAGATACCCACTTATGGTGGGGCGTGGCCAATTTTCTCATAGTCCCATAAAGTGTTTACAGCCACCAGTCCTGGTTCTCAGTGTTCGGGAGTGTCATTTAGCTCTAATTTATGCTTACATGTCTCCTAAGAGTCCAGCAAGCTGTGGAAGTGTTGGTAATGCTGCTAGAGAATATTGACTTCCCGTGGTCCAGCAAATTCTCTGGTTCAGCACCGGTCAGGTCCCCAGGATGCCAGACTAGAGAGATTCAAGCTGTACATGAAACAGAAATGATAACTAGTCACCATGTGAATTTTGGATACCAGACACTAACCATAGAAAAGATTAAATGTGGCAAAAAAGATTGTTCATGGTAATTTGACCACACAAGGGCTATGACTAGACTACACCTCTCTATCTACAGAGAGCTGTAGATTAGGCATGTCAAAATTGCTAATGAAGCAGGGATTTAAATATCCCACACTTCATTAGCATAAACCTAGCCTCTGCTTTTTTTCTAAATGGAAAGTTCTTGCGCAAGAGCGCGACCACACTCCCATGTGCTTTTGCACAAAGAGATGTGGACACTCTCTTGAGTAAAAAGCCCTCTCTTCTGATGATCTACTGTTAACTTTCTTGCACAAGAATGGGCTTATAGTGTGGACGTTCTGCAAGTTTTTGCGCAAGAATGGCCGTTCTTACCTAAGAAGCCTGCAGTGTAGATATACCCCAGTTTATTGTGGGAGATGAAAATAAAATTTTAAAAGCCAGGCAACAGGAGCAACTTTCAGGTGTCTGCATCCGTGCTGATGTCTGAAGCTACTCTAGACTAAATATTCTGAGAATTATTCAGCAACGGTGTGATCCAAAGCGTAGAGAGATAAATGAGTCTCCGATATTTGAAATGGTAATACAGCTGTTGGGGAACATTTTAACTTGCTCAGGCACTCACTAATGGATCTAAAGGTTACAAAGCAATTTCAAAAACCGGAGAGAGAAGCTGCAGAACTTGCCTTCATTTGCAAATTTAACACTTTTAATCAAGGTTTGAACAAAGACCTGAACTGGATAGGCCACTACATTCAATGTCCTAATGACATCAAAAGCTAAGTACCAGGCACTTACAGCCCACTCTATGAGCCTTATTTAGCACGGACACTCTAATAGACAGGATCTTTTCCTTCTCTTTCCCACCCTATTCCCCCTTTTTCTGCTATTTATTTGTATCTCTGGATTCCATGCTCCATTCATCTGAAGAAGTGGGTTGTGCTCATGAAAGCTCATGGTATTACCTAAATGTTTTGTTAGACTTTAAGGAGATGCTAGACTATTCATTGTTTTTTAAAAGTTTTTCCAGTTACAGACTTAACTCGGCTACCCCTCTGAAGCTAAAAAACCACCTCTGTCTAATTAATGATCTGAGGAAACCTCTTGTTTAAACTTTGAAATTGCTTAATTTTTTTATTGACATATTATTATTGCACTAGAACAAATAAAAAAGGGAGAAAGTATGGAGTAGGTGAGCTCTTCTGGGGTTCTTCAGAAACACTTTTTGGACACATTGTAGGATCGCCAAAGTCAGCTGCAAGACTGGCCAACCAGATAGCTGTCAGTGTTCCTCTCAAAGGCGATGCCAGACTTTGGTAATTATTGATGTTGGGGATGTTTAGTAACCTGTGGCAAACACGTGTAAGTGCATGAGCTTGAAGTGAAATCATCCTTGTAGTTTACTTGCTTTGCCAGTCATCTATTCATCAGATGGCCATGTCCTCATTGATTTATTCCCTGCCACCAGTTCACCAACAGTAATGTTGTAAAGAGATTTAGAGTTTTAGAATCACAGTATCAATATGAACTTGAGTTTCCTACTTTTCAGGGGAGCTCCTTAAGCACTGGATTATGAGATATAATGATGTCTGGCTTTCTTAGTCTCTGATCTTGAAGCAGTTCTGCATTGTAAAAACGGTTTAAATAAACATTAGTGTAGAATCTTGGCTTTGGGTTTTCTATATTCCAAATGATACTCTAACCACCATGTTCTATTTTCTCTCTGCCTCTCTCTCTCTCACCCAATGATGATTCATGTATTCTATGAAAAGAGGAAAAGCTTAGAATTGAACTACTGCCTAAGACATAACACTATCATCCAGGATATAGGGCCCCTCATGCAAAACAGACAAACCAAGCGTAGGTTTTTGCTTCGTATCAAAGTGAGGAACTGAACCAAGGTCTCCAGCATTCTAGGAGAATCACCACAGTGAAGGTGAAAAAGAAGGTACTGCCTTCACCATCTCTTTTTCCATTTTGTCCATGGCTCCTAAATCCGGAATGGAATAAAATAGCTAGCACCATAACTCTCTCTCAAATTCACAAATAGTTTCAGGTCAACTAAATTACATTTTCTGGTGAATAAACTATTAGCCTGAAGAAATTCTCCACAACTCTAATATTTTGTACAAGACAGTACCTGACCCAGAGAGTTATTTCTATCTGTTTCATAGCAAAATTAATGTGGTACAGCATTGTAACAGCTACAGAGTGCAAGCTCTGTCTGAGATAATAGGTCTGTTCTTACCAGTTTGGCCAAGGAGAAGGTCAGTTGGAAGAGATGATACCTTCTGAGATCCCCCGTTTTGTGTGTCACTTACAGTGATGTGGACCTTGCCTTCTGGGTTTGGGTTCTCAGAGTTTATGGTTATTGGGTCTTTTTCCAACTCCAGGCTCACCCAGTCTTCTTGTGGAAACAAAGGAACTATTTCTATGTTAGTGGCTTTAAATTATTCAGAAGCTCATGTTCACCTCAGATGGGATTTACTGACCTTTGGGATCCAGTCCTTGAGGATTATCAAGGCTCAACAGTTAGGATATTGTCTGGTTTCGCAATGGGGCCATCAATATTGCCCAGAGATTTAGTTCTGAACACCTGTGATCTCAGATATTCCACAGTAAATAGGCTAATGAGGGGCCACACAAGAATGGCATGATCCAAAGACTATTAGGGTACGTCTACACTGTGCAGCTATTTTGGGATACCAGAAGTATCCCAAAATAGCTACCTCACATCTTAACAAGCTGCCCGTTATTTGGAAATATTTTTCGAAATAACAGGCGTGCTATTTCAGCATCCCTGTAACCCTCTTTCTATGAGGGTTAAGGGATGTTGTGAAATAGCGCATTCTTTCGAAATTTGGTGCTGTGTAGACATGCCAAATTTCAAAATAAGCTATGCAATTTGCGTAGTGCAATTCGCGTATCTTATTTCGAGTTTAGGGTGCAATGTAGATGCACCCTTATGTCTTTCCACTGAATTTACTGGAATTTGGATCAGGCCATAACATGAATAAACATGTTTTCCTGGCAATGCGAGATTGAAAAGTTTTGATTTATTTCATTGGGCTGGAGGCAGTAGCATCGAGAAGCAGTGGCAGATGGTAGTGTCCTTGTTTTGGTGGTGAATTAGACATTGTGTCTTCCCACGGTTTGCTGTTTGGGGGCCCAGGTAAAATGTGATGATGGTGCCAGTCCATTTATCAAGGGCTCATGTTCTCAATATAGTGACTTGCCATAGGGCGCAACATAAGAATGGCCAGACAGTAGGATACCCAAGGTCCATCTAGCCCGGTATCCTGCCTGCCAAGTGGCTAGCACAGCTGCTTCAGTGGAAGATGTAAATGTATATGACCAGATACCTGGATGGGCCACACTGGAAATGCCATGCTCAGGGCAGACTGCATGGCATAGGGCAGACAGTCCCCCAAATGGTGCTTTATTATATAATTAAATTCATTAAGCTAGTAAAAAAAACATCTTCTATAATACCACGATGGTTAACAAGAAGCCAAACAGTCTCCTTTAGGCAATCCAGCCCTTGGCTTCCAGCTAGACAGACAAGTCTAATATAATGAGAAGCTACTGAAAACCTGATTCACTGTATGGAGGTTCACCAGTCCCAAAGGGCCAGATGCCTACTCCACAAGTCCACACAAGTCCCAGATCTTACACATTAATCCTGCTGATGCCAATCTTTTAGTATCTAAAACTAAATGTTTAATAATTAAAGGGCGGGGGTAAGAGTTGCAAGTGGTTAAAGTTTAAATATATATCCATGCAAGTGTGTGTAAAGTCCTTTGCTTGGATTCATAGCAGAGACAGAAGCTGCAGGTTTGTAAAAGTCTTTCTGAAGTCAACATAAAGAGCTATAGTCCAATAGGTAGTCCAGATGTAGAATCTGTTCAAGGCCTTCTGCGCATTTTCCAGTGTATTCCAAATAATTATGAAACTCTCTGTCCTATGACTTATACTTCCCCCGTTCAAAGTTTAAGCAGGCTGAAGAGGGCAGGCTCTGGCCCTGGGCTTCTCTTTTATAGCTCTCCTAGCAGGCCGACATGCCTCCGCACAGAAATTGTCACAGCAGGTGCTTCCCTTGAGAAAGAATAGTCCATGCAAATCTTTACTTTGAAGCTAATCTTGTATTTCCTGTGTATTCACAGGTAAACTGGCAACATTCATTCCCCTAAGGTTTTTAGCTGGTACTTCATGGTCTGCTGAGGACCATGTATATAACATTAATTAGTTTCCTGCAATACCTTATGTCTTTGTTCTTGAGGTTCACTGGACACAGTTGCACACATCATTAAGGTGATTAAGACATGAAAGGGAATTAGCATCTACAAGCAAGTTTGGTTAAATTTTCAAACTTCTATCAGGATACAGGCAAACACAGACCAATGAACTTAGCATCTACTCTTTGATTCTCATCAATACAAATTAATGAATTGTGGATTTGTGGCCTAATTAACATTTCTTTTATAGCTGCATATAAGTGGATCATCTTGATTACTATTATCATAGAATCATAGAATACTAGAACTGGAAAAGACCCCGAGAGGTCATCAAGACCCGTTCCCTGCACTCATGGCAGGATCTAACGCCATCTAGATCATCTCTGACAGATGTCTGCCTAACCTACTCTTAAATATCTCTAATGATGGAGATACCACGCTTTCCCTAGGCAATTTATTCCAGGGCTTAGCCACCCTGACAGGAAGTTTTTCCTAATGTTCATCCTAACCCTCCCTTGCTGCAATTTAATCCCATTGCTTTTTATCATCAGATATTAAGGAGAATTTTTTTTTCTCTCTTTTAGGTACTTGAAAGCTGTTATCACGTCCCCTCTCGACCTTCTTTTTTCCAAACTAAACAAACCCAATTCTTTCAATCTTCCCTGATAGCTCATGTTTTCTAGTCCTTTAATCATTTTTTGTTGCTCTTCTCTGGACCTTCTCCAATTTCCCCACATGTTTCCCGGAGTGTGATGCCCAAAACTGGACACAATACTCCATTTGAGGCTTAATCAAGTGCAGAGTAGAGCGGAAGAATGACTTCTCATGTCTTACTCACAACACTCCTGTTAATACATCCAGGAATCATATTTGCTTTTTTTGCAGCAGTGTCATACTGTTGACTCATATTTTGCATGTGGTCCACTATAACCCCTAGATCCCTTTCTGCAGGACTCCTTCCTAGACCATCGCTTCCCATTTTGTACGTGTGATTATAATACCTCCTGCTAAGTTGTTATGGGTCCGACACAGATGGCCTAGTCTGCTAGAGTCACAATGTAAAAATCATACAAGAGACAGATGTGGCTAAGCTTCTCTCTCAGATTAAGTCTCATGATTTTGAGTACTTAAAGATCATGGGTGGTGGGTGAACCTAGGGCTGGGGGAGGCAACCCCTAAACCCCACCTCTTCCACTGCCATCACTGTTACTGATTCACATCCATCAGCCTCATGTTACCACCAGGGCGGTTGACAGACTTAGGCTGGGCCCCTGAGACAGGTGAGGAGGACCCGCTTCAGGATCTCAGACGGGGCGGGGCCTTGCCTGGAAGGGGTGGGGCTGTGGCTAGCCTTTCCTTCGCCAGCTCTTCAGCACTGCCTGGAGTATGCTCATCCAGAGGCTCTGGAGCATGGCCTGTGAGGCTCCGGGGGTGATTTAATGGGCCCAGGGCTTCAGCCCCTGTCACTGTCACAGCATCAGTGATGTCCGGAGCCCTGGGGCAGTTGTCCCCATACCCCACCCCCTATTGGCAGGTCTGAGTATCACAATAACTACTGGTGCAAGTACACATGTAAACAGGACTGGCTGACGTTTGCCATACTGACTGCATGGCCCATGATTTCTCAAGCTCTTTCTAGAGATGGAAGAGCCATAGGTGAAGGAGCCAGTTGGCTGGGGGGGCTCGGCTGCAGGAGGAAGCAGGATGTGCACCCAGATAGGCTTCTAGAGCTTTCCCGCAGGTGGCCGCCCTAAGCAGGAGTCAGGCAGGCAAATGAAAGGGGCCAGCAGGGGGCACTCTCCCCTCACCATCCATGCCTGCCTGAGCTCCGAGACCCCCCCCCCTCAGGTGCCATTTTAGGGAGGGCAGGGCATTCCCCCCCCAGATTCATACCAGGACCCAGTTTCCTGTTCGCCTTCCCATCAGGGGGTGAGGAGAAAGTGCATAGTTGGCTACATTCCTCAATCCAGCTGGGGAGGGCAGGGGATTTGAGTAACAAGAAGGAGAAAAGCAAGCAGAGTCCTGGTATGAATTTTGGGGTGTTTCAGCCCCCTGCCCTCCCTACACAACAGGTCCCTGCCCTGAGCCTTCTTGTTTCAGCAGACCCTGAAGTTACTAGTAAAGAAGAGCACAGGCTCTGGTTGGTGGTGAAGGCTGCGTTTATTCCTGAGAAGGCCAGATCCTGATATTCTAGCTGCTTGGTTGTGGGCAAAGTAAAACCAGAGGGAAAATATTAAAAAGTCACCCCCCCCCCCGCCCCAACACTTGGTTTTGTCTACATTTTCCAGCCAAAAGGTTTATTTTTAAAAGATAATGTCAATAATGAACCATCTGGGCAAGAAATTGAAATGTGGAGATGCATAACGGAGCCATCATGCTCCATGGGCACTGTAACTCGCGCTCTGGTCTGAAAAAATAGGACAATGACTGGGATGATTTAGTTGGGGTTGGTCCTGCTTTGGGCAGGGGGCTGTCTTACATGACCCCCTGAGGTCTCGTCCAGCCCTAGTATTCTGTGATTCTAGGACAGTGTTCCTCAACCAGTGGTATGCATACCCTTAGGGGTACTCGAGAGAAGTCTGGGGGTTTCGTCAACACAACTGAAATTTGGACAAAACTGAAGTTTTAAGTTTTACAGCGCTTTATTATTTTTGTACTTTTTACACCCCAAAATTTCATCACTTGCCTGTCTACAATTAAGTTGTTTAAACAAATGTGTGGCAATGGTAGAAAAAAATTGTGTGTGTCTGAAAACTGTAGGTACTGGGGGTACTTCTCTTTTTTTTTAAAAAAGGGGTACTTTATTAAAAAAAAAAAAATGTTGAGAAACATGTTCTAGGACATTTCTAAAGCCATTTGGCAAACTTGACCTCAACCGGCAAATACCTCTGAGTGACCAAAAACTGCCTCTTTTTTTGTCAGATGAACCACGGGACTGAACATTCACTCGGCAGCTTTATTTTCAGCATTATACCAGCAGCTTTGCCAATAAGCCCCTCCCCCTGAAATGCTGAGAGTTCTTCTAGGAGTCAGTGGGAAGGTCAGCATTCGGAGCGGATTCAGTCCTCAGCCTCTGGCGGGACTTTATCCTGTGAGACTGGGAAAGGCCAGTGTCTTCATTTTTATTGACGGGGAACTGAAACTAAGTCACTTGCCCAAGGTCATATGGGAAATCTGTGGCACCACAGGGGACTATGAGGAGGTTTTCTGACTCCTAAGCTAGTGCCCTACCCACTGGCCTGTGCTTCCTCTTATTGCTCATACACCTCAAGTAATGGGTGATTTTCCTTGGTGGCCACAGAAGCCTCTAGAAAGTAGGCAGAGGCCACCAACACGTTGATTACCCATGGGCTACTCAAGACTCAGAAGACCATGACGGACAGCAAAAATATGCCGAGGGAACAGGAGTGAAGAGTCGCTGCTTCTGGATGCTGCTGCTTCATGTCGGATGGAATAAACAGACACGTTTTAAAATCCCTCAGTCGCAAGTAGAACAGCCCCCTCTTACGGAGCAAGTCCCGGTCAGAAGAGTTACACTGGAGCAGCTCAAACCCCAAGCGATTTCAGTGCCGTCTCTGTGCAATGAATTCGATCCAGCAGGGAAATCAGCAAACCATTGTTTGTCCTCTGCGCCACCTTCCTCTGGGATTAAACCACTGTGAGGTCAATGCTTAAATGGGGCTCCTGACCGAGTTGGTTTCTACAATACAGGATTAGCTCTTTTGCTTCCTTCAGAAACATGGGCCAGGCTGGGGCTTGGAGGTGAGCTATTATCCAGCTACACTGAGCATTTGCTCTCATAAAACAGACCCTATGGATCCAAATTTCAGTCTAGACAGGGCTTGGTCCTGCAGTGAGGGTAGGGGACTGGACTTGATCTCTCGAGGTCCCTTCCAGTTCTAGTGTTCTAGAGGAGGATGTGCCCAGAACTTCTACTTAGTATCCTTCCTCCCAGGCCAGCCTGGTAAAAACTGCATGAGCATCTCAGGCATCCCACAGCCTTTACAAGGTGGCTTCACATTGATTTGCTCCAAGAATTCATTTGCGGAGCCAGGTGCAATGGAACAGTCATGCATCCTGGGCTGCGATGCAGTGTCCACGCTATGTTCTGCCACTAACATGAGGGGAAGCCAAGCTCTGAAGCTCACCCTGACTGCCCCTCCGTGTGCATTTCCATGATGTGCCTGTCTCCAAACAAAGCAAATTCAAGGCAAGTCTGAGTTCCACAAGACCATCCAGCAAAATCCTTGGGAAGAGACACAGTAAGTGTCTATGGCAGCTCTTGAGAGGTTGTGTTGTTCCAAAAACGCTATTGGTTCCCTCTCAGCAAATGGTTTAAAGTAAGCAGTGGAGGCGACACACAGCTGAGAGAACATTGGCTCTGCACCTTTTCTCAGGATAAAGGTGGGTAAGGATCACCACATTTTGTTTTCTTCAGTGAGCAGCCATTTTCCTTTTCTTGCTCTCCCATGTCTGGTTGTGGGGCATTGTACTTTTTCTTCCTGCTATACCTTTATCCCTTCTCTTGTGACTGTTCTGTAACTGTTCTGTCTTCGTCATTTTCAATTTGAAAATTTGGTGGCCATGCCCAGTAGGCAGATCGCTCTTTAAGGATGTGTCTACACAGCACTCGTAGGTCAAAATAAGCTACACAAATTTGTGTTATGCGGATTACGTAGCTTATTTCGAGTGTATTTCAAGGCAGCTTATTTTGGAATTTGGCACTGCACCAAACTTCAGAATAACTCGCTATTCTGAAATGCCCCTTAACCCTTCTGCAATGAGGTTTACCGGGACATTGGAATACGCCTCCTGCTATTTCAAAATCCCTCAGCAACTTGGGCAAGGCTGGGGCTTGGAGGTGAGCTAGTATCCAGCTACGCTCAGTATCCGCTCTCATAATTCAGACCTTGTGGATCCATAACTCAGTCTAGATGGTGCTTGACCCTGCGTTGAGAGCAGGGGACTGGACCTCAAAGACTATTTTGAAATAACAGGCTTCTTCAACAGATGCAGAATAGCTATTTCAGGATAGTTCCAGTGTCACGCAGTGTAGACGTGCCCTAAGAGACCCATTGGGGGTAGATAGGTGTGAGTTGCGTCTTGGTCATTGTTGCTAGGCAGAATTAGCTCTCCACACCTAGAAGGTTCTGGAATAGGGTATGGTAGTTCTGGGCTACTCCAATAGGTCCCATGAAGGCAAGTGGTGACCACAGCTGCTTTGCTAAAGGCCACGTGCCCAGGGTGAGCTGGACAAGCTAGGAGCAGAAAGCAGGCCGTTTTCCCGGACTCTGATGCATTTTGCCGCAAGCTTATTTTTAACCTTTCCACTTCACTGAGTGGGGGGTTAATCAGTTAGCTCAGTGATTCTCAGCCAGTGATACCATTACCCTTAGGGGTATTTGAGAGGAGTCTCGTGGGGGGACTTCAACACAACTGAACTTTGGAGAAAACCGAATATTTGTTTTAGGTCAGTGTTTCCCAAACTATGGGCCACGGCCAATACCGGGCCTCAGCGTGGCTGCCGGGGTACTCCGGGCTTCTGGAGCGCCCATGCAGTGCCAGGTCCCCCTAGTCCTGAACTGAGCTGGGCGGAGGATGCAGCCGGATGTTCCGGGCTCCCGGCGCAGAGGCGTAGTGAGAGGGGAGCAATGGTGGACGCATAACACCTTTGCTATGCCTCTTACGCTAGGGGGTGCCAGGCTGGGTTGCTGGGGGCAGGGAAGGGAGGAGGTGTGGGGTGCTGGGCTCATGTGGGCTGCAGGAGGAGGGAGGTGCCGGGAACCCGGCGCAAGACTCAAGCGGTGGGAGGGGCAGGAAATCAGAGCTGGGCTCAGCAGTTCTGCAGGGTTTGGGGAGAGGTGCAAGGAAATGGGGCTCAGCTGTGCTGTGGGGGAGGCATGCAGGGAACCAGTGTGGGGCTCAACTGGGCTGAGGCAGATGGGGGAAGGCATAGGGAACAGAAGGGCAGCTCAGCTGGACTGTGAGGGGCTGCAGGGAACTGGTGCTGCACGCCCTTTGATTGTGGGGGATGGTTTTGGGGGAGGTGCAGAGAACCAGTGGAAGTGGGCAGCTCAGTTGGGTTGCAGGGGATAGAGGTGCAAAGAAGCCTAGTGGGGAGGGAGGGAACCAGGAGCCCTGAAATGACCTCCCCTGGTCCAAAAAATCCCTCCTCTGGGACCAGTCAGGTTTGGGAAACCCTGGTCTAGCCGGCTTTCTATCAATTTTACAGTCCATGTATCCAATCCATATTCCCTTAACTTGCTGGCAAGAATATTGTGGGTGACCACATCAAAAGCTTTACTAAAGCTGGCACTGGGGGACGTTGGGAGGACCAGAAACAACTTATTTGCATATTCATTATTTGCTTAATGAATATGCAAATATGAAAATGAATGTTACCAGTCCTCTAAAAGCTTGTGAATGGATTTACTGGTCCTAGTGTCAAAAAGTTTGGGAACCCCTGTTTCAAGTTTTACAGCGCTTTATTGTTTTTGTACTTTTTAAACCCAAAAATTTGATCGCCCGCTCAGCGACAATTAACTTGTTTAAACAACTGTGTTGCAATGGTAGAAAACAATTTTGTGTATCTGAAAACTGTAGGTACTGGGGGTACTAATAACTTTTTTTTTAAAGGAGTACTTCCTTAAAAAAAATTGAGAAACACTGAGTTAGCTAACAGTGATTTCAGCAGAGGAAGAATCTGTGTGGATTCCAAGTGAAGGTTCCTACAGGCAAGTAGAAGGAAGAGGTTGCTTTTGACTCAGCAGGCTGTAAAGATTTGGAAACGAAAGTGAACTCCACCTCAGCTTTTGGGAACTCTGAGTTTCTCCTCACTGTGTTTCCATGGGGACTTGCCCGTTTAGAGTTCATTTGTTTCCTTTACATAGAAATGTAAAGATAATGTATGTGGTTTATCAAATTGCCATGTATTTGCAAAATGAAATGATCACTTGTTATGCCTCATTATGAGAATCTTTTTATAAAGTTGTTAATCCAAATCATTCCTTTGGGTACTTGCATGTGGGGAGATAGATCCTGTGCAGTTCTTGCTGCAAAACCTTAAAAATTGAATTTAGGGACTCCAGTTTCTTTTATATAATATTAAGGCAGGTTGGGAGATGCTGGATAAGGACAATTTAGCAAATTCTAGCTCACCCGAGGGTGAGAACAGAAACACAATGTTTTCAAAACAGTTTGAGATGTAGAGGCTACAAACATGATTGACATTCCAGGTGCTATTGTGGTCCAGAAAGCTCCTGTTTTATTCTTAAGATCTATGTTTTATGTATGTTGTTTCTGTAGATTGCACGGAAAGGATCTAACGGACGTGCCTCTCAACTGGCGATGACACTTTTCTTTGCCAACCATCGAGTTATCTGCTGTGCAAATGGCAACGTTGCCTTCACCGACGCCTACCACTGTGTAAGGACTTCCAGGAGATGGGACAGGGCCTTCCTTGCAAACACTACAGAATCCATTGTGAAGATCAGATTTGTTCTTCTACCTCAGCACTGAATAGAATGGCTGGTGACAACTACACGTCAGCGTCAGAATTCATCCTCCTGGCATTCACTGACGCGCCAGAGCTGCTGGTTCCCATTTTTATATTCTTCCTCGCGATCTATAGTGTCACCGTGGTGGGGAATCTCGGGATGATCACGTTAATCAGCCTTGACCCCCAGCTCCACACCCCCATGTACTTTTTCCTCAGCAACTTGGCTTTTGTGGATTTCTGCTGCTCCTCTACGATCGCTCCCAAAGCCATGGAGACCTTCCTTGCGGAGAGGAAAGCCATTTCCTTTGCTGGATGCTTAGTGCAGTTGTATGTCTTTATAGCTGCGGTCTCTGCTGAGTGCATGCTCTTGGCGATAATGGCCTATGACCGTTATGTGGCCATCTGCAATCCTCTACTCTATGTGACTCTCATGTCCCAGAAATTCTGTCGCAAGATGGCAGCCGGGGCTTACGCACTAGCTTGCTTAAACTCCCTGATGCACACCACCTTAATAAGTCGTTTATTTTTCTGCCACTCCAACGTCATTGACCACTTTTTCTGTGATAGTCCCCCACTCTTCAAGCTCTCCTGCTCTGACACACTCCTCAATGAAACGCTCATTTTCATTACTGCCGGAGTGAATGGATTAGGCTCCACCCTGATCATTCTCATCTCTTACATATACATACTCTCTGCCATCCTGAGGCTCCCCTCCAGCCAGAGCAGATACAAAGCCTTCTCTACTTGCACCTCCCACCTGATGGCCGTCACTATTTTCTATGCGACCGGCCTATTTATCTATTTACAGCCCAGTTCCAACTTCACAGACAATCAGAACAAAGTGATTTCTGCATGTTACACTCTAGTCATCCCCATGCTGAACCCACTGATCTATAGCTTGAGGAACAAGGAAGTGAAGGCCGCTCTCAGAAGAGTGATGAGCAGAAAATTATCTTCTCAATAACTCACTCTGTTAATTTGATGGGGCATGAAGTAAAGGTTCAAGAAAGATTCCAACAGCAAATTGTGCAGTCTTGACTGTCAACTGAATGAGCCTCTTCAGCCAGCGACGTGATACCTGTGTAAGGAAACTTTATCAGTCCCCTCAAACGAGACTGAGAGAGCCTCTCAATTACCAGGGTGGTGAGGATTAAGAGCCTGTTCTGTGAAAGGATTTGAGATTTCAAAATTGGGGTTCATTCTGAAGGGGAGCAAAAGCTGAAAATCTTGACATTTTCCATAAGTTCAGATTTTCTGACAATTTGTGGTTGAATCAACTGTTTGTTTTTCAGTTACAATTTTTTTCATTTTGTATTGTGTTATAATGTAGGTATAAACAAACACGTGTGTATTTAAAACTCATTGTAATTTTACAATGTAAAAATGAAACAATTATATGTTAAGAAAGATGGAAATTCAAGGTCCTGACACTGTTTGAAGTATTTTTTTCTGTTTTCTCCTAAAATAAAATTCTGGGAAAATCCACCTCATTTTGCAATGTGTTTGGACTTCCACAAAAAACTCATATTCCAATGTACTATGAGTCCTTCAAGGTTTCTTCAACCATTTAATGTATGAGTCCTCACAACAACCTATAGAGATAAGCAAATATTCTCTCCATAGCACACACCCTTTGTGGGGTGTGGACTAGCTACTTCAGGTTGGAACACCTAGAACCACCACTCTCTGCTCTGGCAGTATCCGGGGTCCAGCAGAACTGTGAATGTTCCTCGACCAGAGAGTCCCGGGAGCCTATTAGCAGAAGGGCTAGGAGCACAGGCCAGAGCCAGGACTGGAGACAGAGCCAGAACCAGAGCATCTAGCAACCTGCAGCAGCGCAGGGCCGGGGCTGTGGCCCAAGCCCCTGGCAGCCCAACCAGGGCTAAGAGCTGGCAGCAGCATAGCAGCATCCCAGCCAGAGTGACAATGGGAGTGGGAGGTGGGGACAACTGGGATGGTAGCAGAGCAGGGAGCACTTAGGGGCAGTGGGGTGAGGAGCCAATGGCAGGGGACCTGCCTTGGTCCGGCAAATTCCCATGTTCAGGACAGGTCAGGTCCCAAGGTTGCCGGACCACGCAGGTCCAAACTGTTCAAGACGCTGTCGCATATAGTGCCTAAAGATGTTATCTCTGCAGCCCAGCCTGAGGTGACACGTCCAGTCAGTATAGGCAAAGCTGAAATCCCACATTATTATTGTGTTTTCTCTTTCTGTAGCCTAATCACCCCGAGCATTTCACAGTCACTGTCGCCATCCTGGTCAGGTGATCAGTCGTCTATTCCTTCTGCCATATTCTTATTCAAGCCTGGAATTTCTATCCGTACAGAGTCTCTGAATACATTCGTGTTTCGTTTTAGATTTGTACTAAATGTGACTTTTCCCCCTTCACATACAGTGCCATGCCTCTGCCACCTCAACCTGCTCTTTCATTCCTACATAATTTGCATCCTTGTATTTCTGTGTCCCATTGATCATCATCAGTCCAGCAAGTTTCTGTGATGCCAACTATATCAATAGGCTCATTGAATACTAGACACTCAAATTCATCCGTTTTCATATTTAGATTTCCAGCATTTCTATATAACCACTTATAAAATTTGTCACTATTTGCCACCATGTGATGTAATTGAACGGGACTTTTTTCATCTGATTATTTCTATTCAGTTCCTAAATGTATTATGTCAGCATTTATCCTCTCCTCTTTCCCAGGATATATAGTATTCCTCTGAATAAATCCTCCACAATGGAAATCTCATGTATCCCTCTGCACCTCTTTACTGTTACCCAGCCTTTAGTTTGAACACTAACTTAGGAGCTCTGTTGTTGTACATCCCGGCAATCTAGTGCCATTTGTGGGGGAGATGGGAAAATGGGGGAAGTTGCTTTGCTTAGGGTGGGGTTGGTAGGATTATTAGAGTGGAGAATATGGAGTACATAGGGGAGAAGACAAACTGGAAGGAAGAGGGGGGAAGGTATATTGAGAGAGCATGAGTGTTTAGAGCTCTGGTCATGGTGATGGGGCAGTAAGTGGCCAAGAGAAGGAAACTGATGGGGAGGAATCCATGGAAGATCTCTTGACAATATTGGGTTCGTATTCCCCTCCCTTCACTGATCCACTATTGAGGGCAAAATAATTCCCCTGTGGACTATTTTGGGATGGTCCAATTATTAATATTGAATTTCTCTCAGCATTGTCAACTATCAACATGTTATCACAAGTCTCAGTGGGGTAGCCGTATTAGTCTGTACATTTAATAAGACAAAGAGTAGTCCTGTAGCACCATAGAGACTATTCAAAATGTATATAGAGTATCATGAGCATTCATGGGCAAAACTATTGTGAGGTTCCCCCTCTTTTTCCCCACTCTCATCTGAAGAAGTGGATTTTGCCTGTGAATGCTCATGATACTAAATATAGAATCATAGAACAGCAGAACTGGAAGGGACCTCAAGAGGTCATCAAGTCCAATCCCCTACCCTCACGGCAGGACCAAGCACCATCTAGACCATCCCTGATAGCTGTAATCCAATCTGCTCTCAAATATCTCCAGAGATTCTACAATATCCCCACGTAATTTTTTTCCAGTGTGTAGCCACCCTGACAATTAGGAAGTATTTCCTGATGTCCCACCTAAATCTCCTTTGCTGCAGTTTAAGCCCATTGCTTCTTGTCCTATTATCAGAGGCCAAGGAGAAAAAATTTTCTCCCTCCTCCTTGTAACACTCTTGTAGGTACTTGAAAACCACTATCATGTCCCGTGTCAGTCTCCTCATTCCTAAACTAAACAACCCCAATTCCTTCAGCCTTCCCTCATAGCTCATGTTTTCTAGACCTTTAATCATTCTTGTTGCTCTTCTCTGGACCTTCTCCAATTTCTCCACATCTTTCTTCAAATGTGGTGCCCAGAGCTGGACACAATACTCCAACTGAGGCCTAATCAGTGTGGAGTAGAGCGGAAGAATGACTTGCTCACAACACTCCTCTTAATGCATCCCACAATCCCACATCCCTGAGCAATTCAGAGTCAGAAGAAAAAAATCTACTTCTTCATAAAACTTTCATTTATTGCTGTTTGATTTATTCTTGACAAGTTTTCACATCCTATGTTAAATTCAGGTGTTCAAACTCTTATTGCAAATTAAACTGCATTTTCATGAACAAAATAACAATAAGATAAGAATTCTTCAAGGGTGTATCTAGACTACAGGGTTTTTTTTAAAAAAAGTGGCTTTTTTAAAAAAAAACTCCCCTTCGTCTAGACTGCCTCCACATTCTTTTGAAAGTAAATAGAAAGAATACAGCAGTTTTTTTGATCACAGAAAACCTTGTTTTACGAGAAAGAATGCCTTTTTTGAAAGTGCTCTTTTGAAATAAGGAGCTATGTAATGCAAACTGTGCTTTTTCAAAAGAGAGCATCCAGACTGCCTGGACGCTCTCTTTTGAAAAAGCAGCTTGATTTTTTAAAGTACTGGTTATAGTCTAGATGCTCTTTTTCGAAAAAGTACCTTTCGGAAAAGCCTCTTTCGAAAGAGGCTTGCAGTCTAGACGTGGTCCAATATTTATTCTTTGATCAAGCCACATTGCATCCAACTAAGTGAGTACATTGTTACAGGGACTTGTTTATTTTATCCAGAATGTGTTTCTCTAGTATATAAATCTGAACATTTTTACAGAGCCCACCATCCGGGCAATGCAAGTTCAACTCTTCCATGTGCGTTATGGAGAATGTAAGTCTCATTGGAGTCAGATGGGCAGAAATCTGATTAAAAATTATCATAGAAAATAAGATTTAAATAAATTGCAAAGTTACAATCAATTATTATTTTTAAATTAAATATCTTCCAATAATGGTGTTAATTGGGGTCTGAAAATCTATGTTGTGGCGCCTTTGTGTGACAAAACGATTGCGACTGTTAGTAGTATGCAAATGTGAGCCATACATTTAACATGGATCTGTGGCTGAAATCAGTCTCACTGAAGAGAAAGGATACTGATGAGCTGAGTGAAGCATGCGCAAGAGGAATGTCTAATCAAACAGACATAAGTAACAAAAAGTGAGAAAATAGTTTGCTGACTACCAGAATTGCATCTAGAATTGGCTTTGATGGGGGTCTGCGAATGGTTTGGAGGGTGATTGGGGGCCCGTGCTAGTGAAAAGGTTGGGAACCACTGCTCTAGAACATGAACTGGGAGAGATGGGCATCTTAAAATGGCATGCATAAAAGGCAGCATGCTTGGCAGACCTCAGACTAAGCTAGCCAATGGGAGAAGCCGATAAGAGGGATGTGTCCAAAGACCCGCCCCTTGCAAGTCAGTGGCAAAGGCATCCTTGAGCTATGTCCTGAGATGTCCTCATCTGTGGCCTACCCACTGTGTCCAGCCTACCTCCCTCGCAGGTGAGACTGTAGAAACTGCAAAAGGCAGTGATCCAAAGGACAGACATGGCATGGGCAGACACACTTTGAGGTGCCCCAGTCTATGTTCCATTGAAGAACCACAGCCCTGAGAACAGAGACCGGCTCTATAAAGGAGAGTCAATGGACACTCGGGTGTAAGGCACTTTGGTGAGACCCAGCAGGCCTGTATCTGAGCAATTCACAGGCTTTCATGTATTTACCCTCACAACACCCATGTGGGACAGGGAAGAGCCACAGTCTTCATTTTTAAAGATGGGAAACTGAAGCTAAGTGACTTGCCCAAGATCACATGGGAAATCTGTGGCACGGGATGGGTCTGTATGCAGGTTTCCTGGCTCCTAAGCTAGTGCCCTGCCCACTGGCTGTGCTTCCTCTTATTGCCCATACAGCTCAAATAATGCATGATTTTCCTAAGTGGCCACAGTAGCCTCTAGAAAATAGGCAGAGGCCATTGACACGTTGATTACATAGGGGCAACCCAAGAATCAGAAGCCCATGACAGATGGCACAAATATGCCGAGGAAATAGGAGCAAAGAGTCGCTGCTTCTGGATGCTCCTGCTTCGAGTTGGATGGAATAAAGAGACAAGTTTTAAATCCCTCAGTTGCAAGCAGAACAGCCCCCTCTTACGGAGCGAGTCCCAGTCAGAAGAGTTACACCAAAGCTGCTCAAACCCCAAGGCTGTGTCTACACTGGCAAGTAATTCCGGAAAATCAGCCGCTTTTCCGGAAAAACTTGCCAGCTGTCTACACTGGCTGCTTGAATTTCCGGAAAAGCACTGACGATCTCATGTAAAATCATCAGTGCTTTTCCGGAAAAACTATGCTGCTCCCATTCGGACAAAAGTATTTTTCTGGAAAACTGTTCCGGAAAAGGGCCAAGTGTAGACAGCACAGTAGTGTTTTCCGCAAAAAAGCCCTGATCGCGAAAATGACGATCGGGGCTTTTTTGCGGAAAAACGCGTCTAGATTGGCCACGGACCCCAAGGCTGTGTCTACACTGGCAAGTAATTCCAGAAAATCAGCCGCTTTTCCAGAAAAACTTGCCAGCTGTCTACACTGGCCGCTTGAATTTCCGGAAAAGCACTGACGATCTCATGTAAAATCATCAGTGCTTTTCCGGAAAAACTATGCTGCTCCCATTCGGACAAAAGTTTTTTTCTGGAAAACTGTTGCGGAAAAGGGCCAGTGTAGACAGCACAGTAGTGTTTTCCGCAAAAAAGCCCTGATCGCGAAAATGACGATCGGGGCTTTTTTGCGGAAAAGCGCGTCTAGATTGGCCATGGACGCTTTTCCGGAAAAGCGTCCTGCAATTCTAGACGTGCTTTTCCGAAAATGCTTTTAACGGAAAACTTTTCCGTTAAAAGCATTTTCGGAAAATCATGCCAGTGTAGACGTAGCCCAAGCGATTTCAGTGCCGTCTCTGTGCAATGAATTCAATCCAGCAGGGAAATCAGCAAACCATTGTTTGCTCCCTGCACCACCTTCCTCTGGGATTAAACCATGGTGAGGTGAACACTCAAATGGGGCTCCTGACTGATTTGGTTTCTGCAATACAAGATTAGCTCTTTTGCTTCCCTCACAACATGGGCCAGGCTGGGGCTTGGAGGTGGGCTAGTATCCAGCTACGCTGAGCATCTGCTCTCATAATACAGACCCTATGGATCCATATCTCAGTATGGACGGTGCTTGGTCCTGCCGCAAGGGCAGGGGACTGGACTGGATGACCTCTCGAGGTCCCTTCCAGTTCTAGTGTTCTGTGACTCTATGCTTCGTACAGAAGGGTGTTTCAGAAGATGATGTGTCCAGAACTACTACTAAGTGCCCTTCCTCCCGAGTCAGCCTGGTAAGAACCCCACGAGTATGTCAAGCAGCCTTTTCAACACGGCTTCTCATTGATAAGCTCCAGGAATTCATTTGGGGAACCAGATACTATGGAAGAGACATGCACTTTGTGCGGCGATGCAGCCACCACACTATGTTATGCCGCTAACATGAGAGGAAGCCAAGCGCTGAAGCTCACCCTGACTGCCCCTCCGTGTGCATTTCCATGACGTGCCTGTTTCCAAAGAAAGCAAATTCGAGGCAAGTCTGAGTTCCACAAGACCATCCAGAAACATCTTTGGGAAGAGTCACAGTAAGCGTCTAGGGCAGCTGTTGAGAGGTTGTGTTGTTCTAAAATACTATTGGCCCCCCTCTCAGAAAATGGTTTAAAGTAAGCAGTGGAGCCGACACTCAGCTGAGAGAACATTGGCTCTGCACCTTTTCTCAGGATAAAGTTGGGTAAGGATCACCAAATTTTGTTTTCTTCAGAAAGCAGCCATTTTCTTTTTCTTGCTCTCCCATGTCTGGTTGTGGGGCATTGTACCTTTCTGTTCTTTTTTCTTCTGCTCTACCTTTATTCCTCCTCTACCCTCCCATTTTCTTTTGACTGTTCTGTCACTGTCCTGTCTTCAGTCATGCTCAATTTAAAAATTTGGTGGCCATGCCCAGTAGGGTGATCTCTCTTTAAGGGTGTGTCTACACAGCACCCTCGGCTTGAAATAAGCTACACAATTTGCACTATGCAAATCGCATCGCTTATTTTGAGTATATTTCAAAATAGCTTATTTTGAAATTGGTGCTCTCTACACAGTTCAAATTTTGAAATAACTCTCTATTCCAAAATGCCCCTTAACCTGCGGGGAAGGAGGGTTACCAGGACGTCAGAATAAGCTGCCTGTTATTTCAAAATCTCTTAGCAACTTGGGCTAGGCAGGGGCTTGGAGGTGAGCTAGTATAAAGCTATGCTGAGCATCTGCTCTCATAATTCAGACCCGGTGGATCCATAACTCAGTCTAGATGGTGCTTGGTCCTGCCATAAGGGCAGAGGACTAGACCTCAAAAGCTATTTTGAGATAACAGGCTTCGTCAACAGATGCAGAATAGCTATTTGGTATACTTCCAGTATCCCGAAATAGCTCTGCAGTGTAGAATTACCCTAAGGCTGTGCCTAGACTGGCAAGCTGCTTTTGCGGAAAAACTTGCCAGCTGTCTACACTGGCCGCTTGAATTTCCGCAAGAACACTGACGATCTCATGTAAGATTGTCAGTGTTCTTGCGGAAATACTATGCTGCTCCCGTTCGGGCAAAAGTCTTTCCGAAATACTTTTGCGCAAAAGGGCCAGTGTATACAGCACAGTAGTGTTTTCTGCAAAAAAGCCCCGATCGCGAAAATGGCGATCCGGGCTTTTTTGCAGAAAACCGCGTCTAGATTGGCCATGGATGCTTTTCCACAAAAAGTGCTTTTGTGGAAAAGCATCATGCCAATCTAGACATGCTTTTCCAAAAATGCTTTTAACGGAAAACTTTTCTGTTAAAAGCATTTTCGGAAAATCATGCCAGTGTAGACGTAGAGATCCATTGGGGGCATATAGGTGTGAGTTGCTTCTTGGTCATTGTTGCTAGGCAGAATTAGCTCTCCACACCCAGAAGGTTCTGGAATGGGGTATGGTAGTTTTGGGGTGCTCCAATAGGTCCCATGAGGGCAAGTGGTCACCACAGCTGCTTTGCTAAAGGCCATGTGCCCAGGGTGAGCTAGACAAGCTGAGACCAGAAGCAGAAAGCAGACTCTGAAGCATTTTGCAGCAAGCTTATTTTTAATCTATCCACTTAACTGAGTGGGGGGTTAATCAGTTAGCTGACGGGCTAACAGTGATTTCAGGAGACAAAGAATCTGTGTGGATTCCAAGTGAAGATTCCTACACGCAAGTAGTAGAAGGAAGAGGTTGCTTTTGACTCAGCAGGCTGTAAAGATCTGGAGACGAAAGACCCCAAAATGAGATTCAAGTGAACTCAACCTAAGCTTTTGGGAACTCTGAGTTTCTCCTCACTGTGTTTCCATGGGTACTTGACCGTTTAAAGTTCATTTGTTTCCTTTACGTATAAATGTGTAAATAAGGTACGTGGTTTATCAAATAGCCAGGTTATTTTCAAAATGAAATGATCATTTGTTATGCCTCTTTATCAGAAACGTTGTATAAAGTTGTTAATTCAAATCATTGCTTTGGGGACTTGAATGTGGGGAGATCGATCCGGTGCAGTTCTTGCTGCAAATCCTTAGAAACTAAATTTAGGGACTCCAGTTTCTTTTATATGAAAGGAGGGAGAGGGGACGGATGCCAGAGAAGGACAATTTAGCAAACTCTAGTCCACCCGAAGGTGACAACAGAAACACAAACAATTATTTCAAAACACTTTGAAATGTAGAGGCTACAAACCTTATTGAAATGTCAAGTGCTATCGTGGTCCAGTAAGCTCCTGTCTCAATCTTAAGATCTATGTTTTATGTATGTTGTTTCTGTAGATGGGAGAGGAAGGCTCTAATGGACGTTCCTCTCAACTGGTTGTGACACTTTCCTTGGCTGACCCATTACTTATCTCCTGTGCAAATGATGATGATGCTTTCACCGACACTTGCCACTGCATAGAACTTCCAGGTGGTGGAACAGGGCATCTCTAGCAAACGCTACAGCATCCATTGTGAAAATCAGATTATATTTTCTGACCAAGAGCAAAATAAAATGGCTGGAGACAACCACACGATAGCATCAGAATTCATCCTCCTGGCATTCGCTGACTCGCCAGCTCTACTGGTTCCCATCTTTACACTCTTCCTTGCGATCTATAGTATCACCGTGATGGGGAATCTCGGGATGATCATGTTAATCAGACTTGACCCGCAACTTCACACCCCAATGTACTTTTTCCTCAGCAACTTGGCTTTTGTGGATTTCTGCTGCTCCTCTACGATCGCTCCCAAAGCCATGGAGACCTTCCTTGCGGAGAGGAAAGCCATTTCCTTTGCTGGATGCCTAGTGCAGTTGTATGTCTTTTTTACAATGGCTATTGCTGAGTGCATGCTCTTGGCGATAATGGCCTATGACCGTTATGTGGCCATCTGCAATCCTCTACTCTATGTGACTGTCATGTCCCGGAAATTCTGTTGCAAGATGGCAGCCGGGGCTTACGCACTAGCTTGCTTAAACTCCCTGATGCACACCACCTTAATAAGTCGTTTATCTTTCTGCCACTCCAACGTCATCGATCACTTTTTCTGCGATAGTCCTCCACTCCTCAAGCTCTCCTGCTCTGACACCCTCCTCAATGAAATGCTCATTTTCATTACTGCTGGACTGAATGGATTAGGTTCCACCCTCTTCATTCTCATCTCTTACATATACATCCTCTCTGCCATCCTGAGGCTCCCCTCCAGCCAGGGCAGATACAAAGCCTTCTCCACCTGCACCTCCCACCTGACGGCCGTCACTATTTTCTATGCAACCGGCCTATTTATCTATTTACAGCCCAGTTCCAACTTCACAGACAATCAGAACAAAGTGATTTCTGCATGTTACACTCTAGTCATCCCCATGCTGAACCCTTTGATCTATAGCTTGAGGAACAAGGAAGTGAAGGCCGCTCTCAGAAGAGTGATGGGCAGAAAATTGTCTTCTCAATAACTCACTCTGTTAATTTGATGGGGCATGAAGTAAAGGTTCAAGAAAGATTCCAACAGCAAATTGTGCAGTCTTGGCTGTCAACTGAATGAGCCTCTTCAGCCAGTGACATGATACCTGTGTAAGGAAACTTAATCAGTCCCCTCAAACGAGAATGAGAGAGCCTCACAATTACCAGAATGTAGAGGACTGAAAGCCTGTTCTGTGAAAAGGTTTGAGATTTCAAAATTGGGCTTCATTCTGAAGTGGAGCAAAAGCTGAAAATGTTGACAATATCCATAAGTTCAGATTTATGACAAATTTGTCGTTGAACCAAATATGGGGTTTTTTTCAGTTACAAATTTTTCATTTTGTATATTATTCTGTAGCTATACACACACACACACACACACACACACACACTTAAAAATCAGTATAATTTTACAATGTAAAAATGAAACAATTATATTTTTTGGGAGATGGAAAAAATCAGGGTTCTGACGTAGTTTGAAGTATTATTTTTTTCTGTTTTCTCCCAGAATAAAATTTTGGCAAAATCCATCTCATTTTGCAGTGTGTTTGGACTTTCACAAAAACCTCATATTCCAATGTACTATGAGTCCTTCAAGGTTTCTTTAACCATTTAATGTATGAGTCCTCACAACAACCTATAGAGATAGGAAAATATTCTCTCCATAGCACACACCCTTTGTGGGTTCCCTTTGCGGGGTGTGGACTAGCTGCTACACACTGGAACACCCCAAACCAGCATTCTCTGCTCTGGCAGTATCTGGGGTCCAGCCGGACCATGATTGTTCCTCAACCAGAGAGCCCAAGGAGCCTATTAGCAGGAGCCCAAGGAGTCCATCTAGCAGCACGGGCCAGAGCCAGGGCTGGAGCCGGAGCCAGAACCAGAGACCCTGGCAGCTCGCAGCAGCGCAGGGCTGGAGCTGGAGCCCAAGCCCCTGGCAGTTTATGGTAGCACAGGACGGGGGGCTGAAGTCTCAGACCACAGCAACACAGAGTCAGGGCTGCAGCCCAAGCCCCTGGTAGCCCAACCTGGGCCAAGGGGTGGCAGCAGCATATCAGCATTCCAGCCACAGTGGTGGTGGGGAGGAAAGGGGGGAGCTGGGATGGTAGCAGAGCAGGGAGCACTTAGGGGCAGTGGGCTGAGGAGCCGGTGGCAGGGGACCACCCCTGGTCTGGGAAATTCCCACATTCAGGACAGGTCAGGTCCCAAGGTTGCTGGACCACGCAGGTTCAAGCTGTACAAGACACTGTCACATATGGTGCCTAGAAATGTTATCTCTGCAGCCCAGCCTGAGGTGACATGTGTCCAGTCAGCACAGGCAGTCCCCGGGTTACGTACAAGATAGGGACTGTAGGTTTGTTCTTAAGTTGAATTTGTACGTAAGTCGGAACTGGCGTCCAGATTCAGCCGCTGCTGAAACTGACCAGCGGCTGACTACAGGAAGCCCGAGGCAGAGTTTCTCTCCCCTGGGCTTCCTGGAATCAGCCGCTGATCAGTTTCAACAGCAGCTGAATCTGGACGCCTGGGACAGAGCAGCTGGGGCGCTGCCGGGTCCAACCCGGCAGCACCCCAGCTGCTCTAACCCAGGTGTCTCCAAGTCAGCTGCTGCTGAAACTGATCAGCGGCTGATTCCAGGAAGCCTGGGGCAGAGCAACTAAGTTAGTTCAAATTAGTGCTGTAGTGTAGACGTACCCTGAGAATGGTTATCCAGCCTGTTATGCACCCACCTCATAGTAGCCCCATCTAGGTTGTATTTGCCTAGTTTACTGATAAGAAAACTTTGATAGGTAACCATGATCGCACGCGAAGCTCCATTAATTTGCATACATTCATGCATACAATAAACCTATTAGTAATTCCTTCAGACATATAAAATATAAAATTCTAACTGCTAGAGAAGAAACAGGTGACCCAGGTGCAGATGGGGTACGGAACCACCTTATTGGCCACACTCGTTTACCTCGGACATTCAACACAATGTCAACTGGCAACAAATTGGCATTAGTCAGACCCTTTTATCTATTTTAATATGTTAATTCACACATCTATCACTACTTTTCCTAAACCCTTATTTAATAATTTTAACTTCCATAAAATAATATAAATAAGCAATTAATACAGATATACCCACTCCTAATTACTATTTATATAATTTCTAATTAAATCAATACTTTTCTATACTACAAACTTTCTAAATCAACGGGTTACAGAGATTACAAGGAATTTGACTCTGAAGATGTGTTATACCGTGCCAATGAGGCATAACAAAATAGAGCAACTCCATACTTATCTGGTCTCCTAGGCTACAAGAACGAAGAGAAAGAACATGTGTATACATCAGGAAGGATAATACTGGTTTTTACTGGACCCTTAATCTATCTTCCCAAACTACAAAAACAAAAGGAAAAGCATATTTAAAGGGTAATGCTGTGGCTGACCTCATAACAATTAATGTAGAGCCATTTCAGGCCAGTTCATTCTTATATATCCCAACACTAACAGCAACCACATTTTCATCTTGGCCAAAGGACATCAAAATGGTATCTCTTAGGACCAGCCTGCTTTTCATAAAGCTGCTCCTCTATGCGAAGGCTGGGAATTTTGCACCGTGCCTGAAATGACATCAAATCTTGGTTAACTGGATACTTGTTCATGACATTATTGTGATGAAGATACACAACCTATAGCCTCAGATTAATTGCCCTGGGCAGTACAGAGTCAGAAGAAAAATTCTACCTCTTGATAAGATTTTCATTTATTGCTGTTTGATTTATTCTATCTTGACAAGTTTTTACAACCTATGTTAAGTTCAGGTCTTCAGACTCTTATTGCAAATTAAACTGCATTTTCATGAACAAAATATTGATATAGATAAGAATTCTTCAATATTTATTCTTTGATCAAGCCACATTACATCCAACTAATCAATGCGTACATTGTTACAGGGATTTATTTATTTTATCCAGAATGTGTTTTTCTATTATACGAATCTGAATGTTTTTACACCATCCGGGCAATGCAAGTTCAACTCTTCCATGTGCATTATGGAGAATGTAATTCTCACTGGAGTCAGAGGAGCAGAAATCTGATTAAAAGGCCTTAAAGGTTAGACTCTCATCCCATTGAAGGAAGTAACAAAATTTCTATTGAGTTCAACTGATGGAGGATTGGAAATCAAAGACTTGCAGAAGTCTGGAAGCAGGATAAGGAGGAATATGGAGATGGAGTTGGAGAAAAAGGAGGATTTTCATCAGTTAGAACAGCCTCCAGCATGCTGAAAGGCAACTGGCTATGTCTAGTTTGGAAAAGAGGACATTAGCGGTACCTCTACAGTACACTGTTATTTTGAAATAACAAGCGTTATTTCAAAATAACAATGTGAGCGTCTACACAACCATTCCGTTATTTCAAAATAATTTTAAAAACAGACTAATGGCTTATTTCGAAATAAGCGTGAAGTGTAGATATACCCTAAGGAGGACGTGACATAGAGTCTTCATATACTTGAAAGGCTGCTCTAAAAAGTCAGAGAAAAGTCTCCTCTCTTGCCCCAGAGGGCAGGACAAGAGACAATGGGTTCAAACTCCAGCAGATTTAGATGAAATCTCAGGATAAAGTTCCTGGCTGTAAGAACAATAGGACAACGGAACAGACTGAGTAGTGGCAGGGGTGTAGAAGTTCCCTCACTGGAGGCTTTCAAAAGGAGGTGAGATAGCCATCTGTCTTGGATGCTTTACACCCAACAAATTCTGCACCTTGTCAGGGGATTATCCAAGATGACCCTTGCGGTTCCTTCTAACCGTCTGGTTCTATGATTCTAACGGGAAATGAGGCAAAAGAGAGAACAATCTCTGATGATCCTAGAAAAGAAGGGGTGCTGAGGGACTAAGAGCAGCTCGAAGACAAGAGAAGATGGGCTGGAGTGGTAGACAGCTCGCAGAAAGTTGCCAGCAAGAGAGACACCGACCAGGCCAAGCCCAGGACAAGGAGGTGTTTGATATGGGAGGTGGTCTGAGAATGAATGGGCAGGTGAACAGCAAGCAGGGAGAAACTATTGGATGCACCATGAAGGCCGTAGCTGAGGCCTCACACTAAGACGAATCTGGATCAGGTTATACATAAGTGGGAATGAGGAGGAAGCCTGTAACATTTTTCATTCCCTGACTGAGGGCGGAATAGTGGAACTCTCCTCCCAATTTCTATTTGTGTGCTCCTTCACCTGCCAGAGGAAAGGGGACTACGGGCAGAGAAAGAGGCAGAGAGTGTTAAGCCAACACATATACACAGAGTGGCACCCCCACATATACACAGTCTGGCCCCTGAGGCAGTCGCCTTAGTTCACCTCATGGTAAGGCCAGCCCTACTGCTGAGGGACTCATGCTAGGCATGGCCACCTTTCACTTTGAGGTGGCTAGGAAGTCACTGGAAGAACAGCGCAATCCAGAAAGCATGAGGCAGGTACCTTATATAATGACATGGACACCTAAGAATGGGGTGCACAAAAGCCAGCATGCTAGGCAGACAGCTGCCTCAGATAGCCAATGGGAGTTGCAGGGAAGAGGGGTGTGTCCCAAGACCTGTCCCTTTCAGAGGGTAGGTTCCTAAATCCAAGTTCCAGGGACCTGCCTGTCTCAGGTTGTGATCCACAGCTGGGCACGTCTCTCCTGGGGCCAGGCAGGTTAGGTGCCTAACTCATAGCTTGTGAGAGTGAAGTGGGCACCTCCCTTTCTCGCTACAAAACTGCCCAATGATGAGACTCCTCACGGAGAATGTGGAAACCTAGATTCACCCCGCCCCGCTTTGTGCCGGAGGGACAGGCAAGATGTGAGCAGGGGTTGGTGCCTTCACCACCACAGGTGCCATGTTTGTAAAATGGTTGGTACAAGCCAGAGGGAAAAGCTCCTAGCAGGGGTGTAACAGGCAGAGCCCTCTGTACTGATGAGCTGGGGGGAAGCCCCCCGGGTAGCAGAAAAATGCCTTACAGAACTCCATACCTCCATTGTACCTGGTAGAAAGGGTCACTGACATTTGCCTGGCTGCACTTCCGTCAGGGTGTGACAGGGGCCATATTTCAGTGGCTTTCCCACCTGGTGGTTGGGGTCATGGCAAGCTGTTACGGAGGGGTAGCTGGGCCATATTTCAGTGGCATAACTTTCTCTGCGGCTTCGGGGTTCTGCTATGCCCCCTCTGATTTAGTCCTGACAGTTCCAGGAGAGAAGCAGCAGAGTTCTCACTGCTTGGGGTTCTGAACCCCTTAGGCAACCGCACCTGTGGCTACCCTGTTAATCCACCTTACCTCCTGTGCACAAGAGACTGTAGCGGCTCCAAAGAGCAGTGATTCGAAGAACAGACACAAGACAGACTTCAAATTGCCCCAGTCTGTGTCCTGCTGAAGTGCCCAGAGAAGAGACCAGGTTTATACAGAAGAGGAGAGTCCATGGGCCACGGAGGTATAAAACTTGGCCAAGAGCCTTTCTAGCGAAGGCACTTTGGTGAGACCCAGCAGGGTGGTATCTGAGCACTTCATGGGCTTTCATGTATTTACCCTTACAACACCCATGTGAGACAGGGAAGGGCTAGTGTCTTAATTTTTACAGACAGGGAACTGAGGCTAAGAGACTTGCCCAAGATCCGATGGGAAATCTGTGGCAAAGCAGGGATCCGTATGGAGATTTCCTAAGCTAGCGCCCTACCCATTGGACTGCACTTCCTCTTATGGCCCATACAGCTTAAATAATGGCTGATGCCTTGAAGGGACAGGCTTGATTCCTTGAAATAATGGCTGATATTCCTTGAAGCCACTCTGACGGGGCTGTCCCGCCCCATTCCCTCAGAGAGGGAGTTTCCAACGGTGCCTTTGAAAAAACCTCCCCCAGGAGACCAGGGAGACGCAGAGCAAAGCCGCAGCGAGAAAGTACGCTCCGCGTCTCCCTGGTCCACTGGGGGTTCCCCCCAGCGGACCAGGGAGACGCGGAGTGCTTCCAGGTGCTGCCGTGCATGCTCCAGTGGCCATGTGGCAGGTTTAAAACCCGAGCTGGTGTGCTTGGGGGAGGGGGCGGAGAAAGTCGACGCAGAGGCAGCGGAATTCATCGACGCTGTTGGGAGCCAGAGAGGGCTGACGGCTGTGGGGGACGCGGTGGAAGGAGAGCCCAGTCCGGATTGGCGAGGGCTGGTGGTAGCCCCCGGACAGCCCTGGTGGATACGGCCAGCGACTAGGCTGCCCTCTGTGGAGACATTTTGCTGTTCCCCAGCAGAGCCCCTGCCAAGGAGTGGACAGACTGAAGGGCTGGTAGGCACTGAAAGGGGGATGGCCGCCTGGTGAAGTGCTCCATCGGAGAATCGGGGGAAGCCAGCCTGCCTGTTGGTCCTGGAGGACCCCTTGCGAACGACGCTGACGGTGGTTTGTCGACTTTCGGAGTTAACCCCAACGCGGTAGTGTCAACGCCTGATGGGTCTCGGCCCCAACGGGAAAGAAGACAACGTGGGCCGGTAAGACCAGTTGTTGGCACTCCGGGTAGAGTGCACTGCAGAAGCATTTAGTCGGGGTAGGAAGAGGCCCAGAGCCAGGAGTGAACATAACCCTGAGACTGTTGGTGAGTTGCGGTTCTGTCCCCACCGGCCGGGTAAGGGACAATCCCCTGCCGTTTGGGCCCTGTGTCGGGACCCAGTGGAGAGGGAGGGCCTGGGTCCCCCTACAGCACCCCGTAAGGGGCTGTAGCCGGGACCGGATTAGCCTAGCTGCAAGACCCGAGACTGTGAAACCTTCCAGAGATAATACAGCTTCGAGCAGACTACAGGCCAAAGAGCCAACCCCAAAAGGGGCCTAAAGACTAGAGACCCGTGGGTACAGGGACAGTCTGAGTCACCCTGTGGGTTGTGACCCGCCTTGATGAGGGCCTCTGGCCCAGTCGTCTGTGCAGGTTGCTACCGCCTGTGAGGTGGGGCTAGAGTAAGCATGGGACGGGGTGCTCCCTGCAGCTGCGAGGCGGATTCACCGTCCCACAAACCCTTGGGCTTTCCTGGGCCATTGACACACTCAAAAGTAGGCAGAGACCCTCGACACGTTGATTATAAATGGGCCACTGAAGAGCCAGGAGGCCATGACTGAAGGCACAAAGATTCCCAAGGAAACAGGAGCGAAGAGTCGCTGCGTCTGGAGGCTGCTGCTTTGCGTCAGCTGGAACAAACAGACATGTTTGAAAATCCCTAAGTCCCAAGCAAAACACTCTCTCCCTCCCCCATGTATGGAGTGAGTTCTGTCTGGGCCCACAGGTGATGTAAGTGAAGTCTCTGCACAGTGAAACCAGGGAAACCAGGCCAATTTGCCTTGTTTGCTCTCTGCCACGTTCCTCTGGGATCACTCTGAGGTAAATGCTCGAACGGGAGCCCTTAAGCAGGCGTCTGTTGGTTTCTGCAGTAGCGTCAGCTCTTTTGTTTCTCCCAGCAACCCAGACCAGGCTGGGGCTCGGATGGGACCTTAGTCTCCAGCTACTCTGAGCATCAACAGTCAACGCCAACCCAGAACTGAACCACAAAGAAGGGAGTTTCGGGAGACTTCCCCCTTGCTGGGCCAAACTGGTAAGAGTGGCATGAGCATCTCAGGCACCTGTCACTCCCCGGGGTCCAGACTATGCCGCTTCCTATTTATTTGTTCACATAATTTATATGGGGTGCAGGGGCAATGGCACTGAGGTTCGATCTGGGGCTGCTTTGCCACATCAGTGCTGTGTTATGTGGCCAGCGTGCCTCCATGGCTCGAGGAGAAGCTAAGTGCTGTCTCTCACTACCACTGCACCTGGGTGTGCGTTCCCAGGACAGGCATGTCTGCAAACAAGCCAAATGTGAGTGCCACAAAACCATCTGACCGCCTCCTGGGAGACCTGCACAGTAACTGTCCAGGGCAGTTCCGAGAGTTCATCTTCTAGCCAAAAATGTTATTGATTTAGCACCGAGCAACTGATTGGCAATAATTAACGAGCAGATGCTCAGCTGCGGGACATTGCCCCAGAACCTTTCACAAGGACAATCTTACTCCTGTAACACTTTATATATGAGCTTCCGTGGGCATACCCCACTTCCGCACATGAGCAGAGTGGATAGAAAAAGGGGGGACCCTCATAATTTATAACAGAAAATGAAGGGGGGGGGGGGCGTTCCTGTTAATTGTAGTGCTGGTGCTAATGAAGTTAATTGAGTGGGCTGGAACTGTCTCTTCCTTCGCTTTTGATGTCATCTGGGTGTTGACTGTAAAGGAAGCAGGTTTTATAATGGCTCATCTAGCTCAGGTCTTTTAAAGTGACATAAGAACATAAGAGCAGCCAGACTGAGCAAGACCAAATGTCCATCTAGCCCAGTGTCCTGTCTGCCGACAGTGGCCAATGCCAGGTGCCCCGGAGTGAATACAATGAGGAACCATCAAGTGATCCCCCATTCCCAGCCTGTGACAAACAGAGGCGAGGGACATCATTCCTACCCATCCTGGCTAATAGCCACTGATGGACCTAACCTCCATGAATGTATCTAGCTCTTTTTTGAACCCTGGTAAAGTCCTAGTCTTCACAAGTCTCAGTTCATCCACAAATGCAATTCACATGCTAACGGACTTAATCATGATATGAGCTGGTGGGGACTCTACCTACTCAATAACCACTGAAGGTGCTTACAGCTCTCTGAATGGTATCCTTCCTGTTTTAGGAATCTATTGATAGACTTTGATTTTTATCTGCTATCTAAGTACGCATTTTCCAGATACTTAATGATGCTCTGTCTCCCACTCGCCTCCCTTTTTCTTTCTCTTCTCCTCTCCTATTTATTTCAAGTTTTCATAGTCCCAACTCATAACTCCGGTCATCTGAAGAAGTGGGCAGTGCCCCCGAAAGCTCATGATCCCATCTACATGTTTCATTAGTCTATAAAGTGCTTCCAGACCATTTGTTGTTTTTTCCCTTAACCAGTTATTTAATCTTCCTTGCTGTTGCACATTAGGTTCTTGGGCATTGTTCCTATCTTTTTTTCTTATCTTGATCCCTTATCTTCGTTCCACTAATTTTTTGACAAGTCTGTCTTCAGCCACCATCAGTTTTAAACTCTGCTGTCAGAAACGCACCACATAAAGAATTTCAGTAATGTTTGGAAATGGTAGATCCCAGAGCTTCGTGAAAGGTAAATACTATTGCAAGCCAGAAGGCTCCCAGTTTAATGTTTAAGATCTTTGTTTTCTCTGTGCTGTTTCTGTAGATTGGAGGGGCAGGCTTATACAGACCTGCTTGCCAACTGGCTGTGACACTTCTTGAGAGGAACCAGTTATCTGCTTTGCAAATGACGATGATGCTTTTGCTGACTCCTGCCACTGCGTAAGGACTTCCAGGCGGTGGGACAGGGTCTCTCTTGTAAACGCTACAGAATCCATTGCGAAGATCAGACTTTTTTTTCTGCCCCAGCGCTGAATAGAATGGCTGGCGACAACCACACGGCAGTGTCAGAATTCATCCTCCTGGCATTCGCTGACTCGCCAGCGCTGCTGGTTCCCATCTTTACACTCTTCCTCGCGATCTACAGTGTCACCGTGTTGGGGAATCTCGGGATGATCACGTTAATCAGCCTTGACCCGCAGCTCCACACCCCCATGTACTTTTTCCTCAGCAACTTGGCTTTTGTGGATTTCTGCTGCTCCTCTATGATCGCTCCCAAAGCTATGGAGACCTTCCTTGTGGAGAGCAAAGCCATTTCCTTTGCTGGATGCCTAGTGCAGTTTTATGTCTTTATAGCTGTGGTTTCTGCTGAATGCCTACTCTTGGCAATAATGGCCTATGACCGTTATGTGGCCATTTGCAATCCCTTGCTCTACACAACTGTCATGTCCCGAGGACTTTGTCTCAGGATGGCTGCCGGGGCATATACCCTGTGCTTACTGAACTCCACGATGCACATCACCTTCATAAGTCGTTTATCTTTCTGCCACTCCAACGTCATCAATCACTTTTTCTGTGATATCCCCTCGCTCTTCAAGCTCTCCTGCTCTGACACCCTCCTCAATGAAATGCTCATTTTCATTACCGCCGGAGGAAAAGCACTGAGTTCCATCCTGATCATTCTCGCTTCCTACACGTACATCCTCTCTGCCATCCTGAGGATCCCCTCCAGCCAGGGCAGATACAAAGCCTTCTCCACCTGCACCTCCCACCTGACCGCTGTCAGCATCTTCTACGTGACTGGCCTATTTATCAATTTACAGCCCCGTTCCAACTTCACACCCACTCAGAGCCAAGTGATTTCTGCGTTTTACACTCTCGTCATCCCCATGCTGAATCCTTTGATCTATAGCTTGAGGAACAAGGAAGTGAAAGCTGCTCTCAGACGAGTGATGAGCAGAAAAACCTTTTCTCCTTTATTCTGTTAGTTTGGTGTTAGATTCAAATAGCTAATTCCACAGCCTTGGCTAAGAGCAGGAGGTATCTCTTTAACCAATGAAATAGCACCTGAGATCATTTATTAATTTTTCAGCAAATCAAGAACGTAATTTTTAAACCTGTTTCAGAATGTTTTGCTCCACAGGACACAAAACCTTTCTTTTCAGATTTTGAAGGTGGTTTTTTTTAAAGATTTTTTTATTCAAAAACAATATTGCAGGAAATAGCATTTTGATTTAACAATGAAAATATCTCCTATAAAAATGTGAGAGCAAAGCATTTGCCGCTTTTCCCCCCCAATAAAACAATTCAGCAAATCAAACACGAATTTGCCAAATATTTTGGTCAACACAAACCTGTATGGTTGATTGGAGAAAATGTTTTGGTCTAAAGAAATCCATGGAGGTTAGGTCCATCAATGGCTATTAGCCAGGATGGGTAGGAAAGATGTGTCTAGCCTCTGTTTATTAGATGCTGGAGATGGGTGACAGGGGAAGGATCACTTGATGGTTCCCTGTTCTATTCACTCCCTCTGGAACATCTGGCATTGGCCAGTGTCGGCAGACAGGACACTGGGCTAGATGGACCTTTGGTCTGACCCAGTCTGGCCGCTCTTATGTTCGTCAGGGGTGGGGAACTTTTTTTGGGCCCAGGGCCACTGACCCACAGAAAAATCAGCTGGAGGTCACACAAAAGTGAGGAGTAAAAAATAAAAAAAATGATGTGGCCCCTGAGTGAGAAGAAGAGACACTCACTACATTCCCCTTGCATACCAGAGCCTGGAGGGGGGCAGGCTAGTAGATTTTGTGGGCCCCCTTAGACTCTGGGGTGGGACCAAAAATGAGGGGTTCAGAGTGTGGGAAGGCCTGCTGGGAAGTGGGCTTGGAATGTGGTGTCTGAGTGGGAGGGAGAGTACAGATGTGGTCGGGGGCTGATGGGTCTGGGTGGGAGCGGGTGCAGGAGCAGGGTAGGGAGTCTGGGTTGGAGAGGGTGCAGGTCTGGGTGGGAGAGGGTGAGGAGCAGGGTAGGAGGGCCTGGGTGGGAGGTAGGATGCCGGAGCAAAGTGGGGGATAGGCGGAGCCACTTCCTCCCCCTCCGAGACAGAGTCCATGGGTCAGATCCAGTCCCAGTTTGCCTGACTCCAGCTCCCCAGGCTCCAGATCTCTCCTGAAGCAGGGAGCCAGTGCTGGAGCTCCAGCCTGTAGGGGGAAGAGGGGGGCAGAAGACCGGCTCCCTGATGCAGGCATGGGAGCCCCAAGACTTGGTGGGGGGGAGGCAGATCCAGGCCATAGATTCCCCACCTCAATCTTAAATTCTTCCCATTTCCCATAATAGCGTGTCTTTGTGCAAGGTGCTCACGCAGAAGTGGGGGAGATGCTTTCAACGTGCCGTCCAAAATAGGACACAGCTCTGCTCATTTGGGGGGGGAAGCTGGTGTGTTCTTTTGTGCACCCCCATCTCTCCCCCTCCATATCAGACTCCCCTCTTCTCTTGCCACACCAGGGGTCTATGGTTTCCCACTTTCCCCCATATACCAATGGTTCCTGGTGCCCCTCTGTGAATTTTATATAATATTTTGTTGAATGATGCGTGTGTCTCTGTAAATGGGATTTAAGTGGTGGGCAAATGCTGTTATTCTTTACACAAATCGTGTTTGTCTGGAGCCCCAGGACAATGGCCTGACAGCTGATCACCTAGCAACTGAGGAACCTGGCTCGCTGCAGGAAACCAGCCAGTTTGACCAACTGGGGAAGAAAGAGTGACCCTAGAGGAGACTCTGTGCCGGGGAAGAGGAACAAGGGATGGGGGAGAAAGCCGCAGGGTGGTGCTTACGTATGTGCTGCTGGAAGTCGAGACTCAGAGATGGTTTGGGGCTTCCTGTGCTCAGGGACTTGGCTGTAACTGTCCTGTTTTGTGTCTTGACTGCTGGTTTTCTATGCTGTGTTCTGATCATCTCATAAACCCTTCTGGCTTACAATGCTGGCTGAGTCACTGCTGTCCGGGGCGCACTGGCTGTATAAATCCTCCTCAGGTATCCAGTTCAGGAGGACCCACTGAGAGGGCTCATGGTGTAAACCAGAGGTCTCGAAGGCTCCAAAGATCGGTCCCAGGACTACTCAGGAACTCTGAAACCTGGGGATCTGTGACACCCCATTCCACCATCTCTCACACACCATGGGCTCTGTTCCCCCCATGCAAGGTTCCCGTCGTCCCACCTCAGATCAAGGGTTCTCTATGCTCTCCTCCCCAGTTCCTCCCCAACCACCAGTGTTATTTCTTTTCTTTCAGTTTAGCAGATAAACATTGACATTTTAAGCCTTTATGGTGAGTAACAGCAGCATTAAGAAGGAGCCATATTGTGAGAAGGGAAGGTGTCATGGGCTGCCCTCGACAAATTATTTGATCTCCAAGCAATTACAAACTTCCCTGCAGCTAATGAGTCTACGCAGCAGACAAAAGCAATTCTACGTGCTCCCCGCTGCCACCACTCACTCAGTCTTTGGGTTTTCTCCTTTTCACCCAAGAGGGTTCTATCTATTGACACCTCGATGTTTTGGAGTTGGACGTGGGTTTTTTCCAATAGCTGTTGCATTGCACGCAGACAGACAAATGGAGACAGGCTACCAGGTTGAGGGGAAGGCCTTGATTTGCTTGGCCCATTAGCAGAAGTCGGAAATTGTTGACTGTGAAGATGTTAATATCTAGACACTTTAACAAGTACAAGTGTAAAATATAAGGCACTAGGAACAAAGGCTCTGTTCAAAGCTCTGCCATTCACCTATGGGGTGATATTGGATAGGTCAGTCAGCCTCTCTCCCTACCCCTCTGTCTGACTTATTTAGACTGTAAGCTGGGCTGTTTCTTACTATTTATTTGTACAACACCTAACAGAATGGGGAGGTGCCTGGCAATATGTTGTACACAATAGAACCGATACACAGACACCTCTCAGGGATAATCTAGATGGTGCTTGGTCCTGCCACGAGGGCAGGAGGCTGGACTTGATGACCTCTCGAGGTCCCTTCTAGTTCTAGTGTTCTATGATTCTATGGGGCAGAACTGAGACTGTGCAAACTTAACTGGCATTGCTTGAGGACTTGATTATGTGGCCTTGATTTAATTTTTTAAAGATATTAATAAATCCTCCTGAGTACAATGGGGATAATGAGTTTGGGATGATGGATTCCCATGAGGTCTCTCAGTTCCACACTTTGGAGCACAAGCCACCCAGCAAGAAACAAAAATATCAATTTGCCAACAGTCAGTGACAAACCCAGGGTAAGTAGTTCAATATTTCAGGGTGGTTTTGATCCCTAGGCACTTGGGGTGGCTAGATTCCTTTGCATAATTTCATGAAATTGCTGTTTCTCTTGCATAGTACTGTTTTGCACAAAAAAGCCCCGATGGCTAAAATGGCGATTGGGGCTTTTTTGCGCAAAGTGCATCTAGATTGTCACGGACGCTTTTCCGCAAAAAGTGCTTTTGCGGAAAAGCGTCCATGCCAATCTAGATGCTCTTTTCCTAAAATGCTTTTAACAGAAACTTTTCCGTTAAAAGCATTTCCGGAAAATCATGCCAGTGTAGACGTAGCCACAATGTATAACTATCAACTACTCAATAATACAATTTATTGATGATCTCTTTACTCTTTACAGCACGTTTATAAATGAAGACTAAATAAAGTGGGTAAAAAATTCAAATGACAAACCTTAGTTCCATTTTCAACTGATGTGGCTACTTAGGGGTATTTTTAAATGCATTTAGGCACCTAAAGCTGCAGTAATGTGCAGAATGGGATTTTCAAAGGTGCTGTAGGCACCTTATCCCCATTGATTAAGTGTCAAGGTGCTTTCAAAAATTCGGCTGTGCAAGTATCTGCATCTTAAGGGCCTAAACGCCTTTAGAAATTTGGCCCTAAGGAAGCCTAGTCCCATTGAACTCCAATGAGATTTACCTGCCAACATCTTAAGTCATTTTTTGAAAATGAAATTTAGGCTCCTGAGGCACTTAGCTGCACTTGAATATTTGACCGGAGATGGGAGATTAAGAAAGATTCAAAATATGAATTTGAAACCAGCTAACATTAGTCAAAAGGAGTAAACAAAAATCCAGTCATGCCCTTGGACAGATCTAAGGGGGAGAGATGCAAATGACAACATTTGATTGTTAAAAGGGATCAGGTAAGGTCTCTTTTTTTTATTAGATGACATCTTCCACTCTTCTCTGGTTTTCTTGATACAGGAAAGGAAATGTAGAATCAAAGGAAGTAAAAATTTTAAATGAACCAAACTGTTCCATAGAATCTCTCTGGGTAGTAATTCCATGCTCTAATAATAAGAACACAGCAGTAGGAATATATTACTGACCATCTGACCAGGATAGTGATAGTGACTGCAAAATGCTAAGGGAGATCAGAGATACTATAAAAATAAAAATACTCAATAACAGTGCGGAATTTCAACTATCCCCATATTGACTGGGTACATGTCACCTTAGGATAGGAAGCAGAGATAAAGTTTCTTGACACCTTAAATGACTGCTTCTTGGAGTAGCTGGTTCTGTAACCCATAAGAGGTGAGGGAATTCTTGATTTAGTCCTAAATGGAGTGCAGGATCTGGTCCAAGAGGTAAATATAAAACTGGGCCACTTGGAAATAGTGACCATAATGTAATAAAATTGAACATCCCTGGGAAAAACCTTAGCAGCCCAACACTGTGGCATTTAATTTCAGAATGGGGAACTACACAAAAATGAGGAGTTTAGTTGAACAGAAATGAAAAGGTACAGTGCCAAAAGTAAAATCCCCGCAAGCTGCATGGAAACTTTTCAAAGACACCATAATAGAGGCCCAACTTAAATGTATCCCCGAAATTTAAAAACACAGAGAACCAAAAAAGTGCCACCGTGGCTTAACCAGGTAAAAAAAGCAGTGAGAGATAAAAAGGCATCATTTAAAAAGTGGAAGTTAAATCCGAGAGAAGAAAATAGAAAGAAGCATAAACTCTGTCAAATTAAGTGTAAAAATATAATACAAAAAGCCAAAACGGAGTTTGAAGAACAACTAGCCAAAAACTCAAAAGGTAGTGGCAAAATGTTTTTTAAGTACATCAGAAGCAGGAAGCCTACTAAACATCTAGTGGGGCCCCTGGACAATCAAGATGTTTAAGGAGCACTCAAAAGACGATAAGGTCATTGCAGAGAAACTAAATGAATTCTTTGCGATGGTCTTCATGGCTGAGGATGTTAGTGAGATTCCCAAACCCGAGCCATTCTTTTTAGGTGACAAATCTGAGGAATTGTCCCAGATTGAGGTGCAATTAGAGGAGGTTTTGGAACAAATTGATGAACTTAACAGTAGCAAGACATTGGGACCAGATGGCATTCACCCAAGTGTTCTGAAAGAACTGAACTGCGAAATTGCAGAACTATTAACTGTGGTTTGTAGCCTGTCCTTTAAATCATTTTCTGTACCTAATGACTGGAAGATAGCTAATGTGATGCCAATATTTAGAAAGGGATTTAGAGGTGATCCTGGCAACTTGTAGATAAGGGGGTAGTGGTAGATGTGGTATACCTAGATGTTAGTAAAGCATTTGATATAGTCTAGCATGACCTTCTTATACAAATAAACTAGGGAAATACAACCTAGATGCTGCAACTATTAGGTGGGTGAATAACTGGTTGGATGACCATTCTTAGAGAGTAGTTATTAATAGTTCACAGTCATGGTGGAAGGGCATAACAAAAGGGTTTCCATGGGGATTAGTTTTGGGACTGGTTTTGTGCAATATTTTCATCAATGATTTAGATGATGGCATGGAGAATACACTTATAAAGTTTGCAGATGATACCACACTCGGAAGGGTTGCGCGTGCTTTGGAGGATAAGGTCACAAAGCAAAATGATCTGGACAAACTAGAGAAATGGTCTGAGGTAAATAGAGTGAAATTCAATAAGGAAAATGCAAAGTGCTCCACTGAGGAAAGAACAATCAATGTCATGCATACAAAATGGGAAGTGACTGTCTAGGAAAGAGTACTCCAGAAAGGGATTTAGGGGTCATAGTGGACCACAAGCTAAATATGAGTCAACAGTGTCACACTTTTGCAAAAAAAAGCAAATATAATTCTGGGAAGCATTAACAGGAGTGTTGTGAGCAAGACACGAGAAGTCATTCTTCCGCTCTACTTTGTTCTGAAAGGTCTCAACTGGAGTATTGTGTCCGGTTCTGGGTGCCACATTTCAGGAAAGGTATGGACACATTAGAGAACATCCAGAGAAGAGCAACAAGAATGATTAAAGGTCTAGAAAACATGAGTTATGAGGAAAGACAGAAAGAATTGGGTTTGTTTAGTTTAGAAAAGAGAAGATTGAGAGGGGACGTGAGAGCAGTTTTCAAGTATCTAAATGGGTGTTGCAAAGAAGAGGGAGAAAAATGGTTCTGCTTGGCCTCTGATGATAGGGCAAGAAGCAATGGGCTTAAATTGTAGCACAGGAGGTTTAGGTTGGATATTAGGAAAAACTTCCTACCTGTCACGGCAATGAAGCACTGGAATAAATTGCTTAGGTAGGCTGTAGAATCTCAACCACTGGAGATGTTTAAAAGCAGGTTAGACAAGCACCAGTCAGGGATGTTCTACATCAGAGGTGAGGAACCCTCAGGCCTAGGAGCCAGATGCGGCCTCTGACTTGCCTAGATCCAGCCCTCAAGGCTCAGAGCTCCCCTCCTAGCATTGGGGAGCCTGTATCTACTGAAAGACAGGAGCACACAAAATCTACTAGCCTAGGCCCCCTAGGCTCTGGTGTGTGAGAGGAATGTGGGGAGTGTCTTTCTCCTTCTCAGTCAGAGACCACGTCAGTGAAGGTTTGGGGTACAGTTATAGCTGTAAGCAGACGCTACTGAACCACCACACATGCATGCATCCTGACAATGGTCTCGGCTCAATCAGTGGCAGGATTTTGCACTGCCCCCTAGGCGGGACAAAGAATTAAGATGAGATATTGCAATAGGCTTACACTTAGACTATCTGTGAAACACATCATGGCTGCGTCTAGATCGGCATGATTTTCTGCAAATGCTTTTAATGGAAAAGTTTTCCATTAAAAGCATTTTCGGAACAGAGTGTCTAGATTGGCACAGACACTTTTCCGCAAAAGCACTTTTCTGACATTGCCATTTTCGAAATTGGGGCTTTTTTGCGGAAAACAAATCTGAGCTGTCTACACTGGTCCTTTTGTGCAAAAGCTTTGCGCAAAAGGGACTTTTGCCTGAACGGGAGCAGAATAGTATTTCCGCAAGAAGCACTGATTTCTTACAGTAGGAAGCCAGTGCTTTTGCGGAAATTCAAGCGGCCAGTGTAGACAGCTGGCAAGTTTTTCCGGAAAAGCTGCTGATTTTTTGGAAAAACTGGCCAGTCTAGACACAGCCTATATGTATCATCTTCTGCATTTCATTACTTTCTTGTTACCTCCCCTTGTACTTTCCTCCTGATACTCCAGACAAACATCATCAATTCAGACATTTATCACCTTTGTCAAACCATTTTGTCATGTGCTAGGTCAGAGTGTTCTTGTACTGTCCTGGTGGGATGTATTTACATGTTCCGTGTGGGTTTGCAGGGCTAGCAATACTAGTGCCAAGTTCATGTCCCAGACACTGACTTGCAGGCAAATATCTGCTTTTGACAGGGCTTGTTACTCATAGTATAACTCCTGCTCACTTTGGTTCAGGCCTCAGGCCTTACACTAGGCCGATAGCTCAGGCTCTTTCTTTGTCCTACGGCCTTCCTTGGAAGCCATGGGGCATAGATCATTTGCTGATCTGAACCACAGTAAATGGTGGATTCTCTGGAACTTGAAGTCTTGAAATCATGATCTGAGGACTCCAGTAACTCAACCAGAGGTTGTGGGTCTATAGGGGTTCGGTGGGGGAGGCTCCGTGGCCTGTGATGTCAGACTAAGTGATCTGGCTTTAAATTCTAAGAGCCCATGAGTCTCTCTCAGCGTCTGAGCAGCGCATTCAAGTGACAAGGCCTCAGAGCAGAGATGGTGGGGCTTTGTCAGTGCAGAGAGCCCTGAGCAGCTTGTATACAGCAGGCGAGTTGGAAGAGGCCATGGCTGTGGGGGGAGTAGAAGCTGGGGACGGTGTCTTTGACCCCAGGGCAGTCTGACATACCCCTTTCCCCAGAGAGAGACAGAGGCTTCCCCTGCATGAACCTGGAACTTCAGAGCTTGTCTTTCCTAGAGCATCTGTGGGGAACATTAGCTGGGTCAGTCTGTTCTTCCCCCTCTCCACTGTATCTGTGCTCACCCTTTGCAGCCCCATACTTGTGTCTGGGGCCTTTTGCCCCACCTCCTTCATTGTTATGGCAGGGTCTCATAGGAGTGAAACTATTGGGTTCTCATCATAGTTTTAAAATCAGAAACGCGTATGTGTACCTCTCATTTGTACCCGTGTTTCAGTTTCACTAGGGCCTAAAAAAACTGGGCCTAGTGATCCAGCAAAAATATGCACTCGTTTTTTCTGATTTTCATGGCGTCTCTGTTGTTCCAGCAGAGGGAATGGTGTTGCAGTAGAAACAGAAAATAAAAGTAACATTTCAGTAAAATACGAAAACCAGGCAAGGTGTGGGCATCAAATATTTAAATGAGCACATGCAATCATTTGAATTAATTTTCCAGTTTTATGAACCTTCAGACTCATCTGTATAGAATTCCTCTGAGAAAAGTCAGGAAAATGAGCTCATGGATTTTGAACTCCCATGAGGACCTCTCAAAGAAGAGTGAAAAATTCTATATAAAGGCTCACCCGCCAAGCAACCCAGGCATCTCCTCCCAGTCAGGATCTAGTCAGGGTCTTTCCAGGCAGAAAGACAATTGTCAGACATTCAGACAAGCAAAGGCATGTCACTCATACCTGAACATGAATCTCCTTGATGATCCTGCAATTCCGATTACAGGCTAATGAGGAAGCCAATGAACTTTGATACCTGAGAAGTGTCTGGCAGCTTCCTGGTAAGTCACTTATATTTTTTGGTGTTCAGAGTCATAGATAGCTGGAATCAGGAAAATTCTTTTAGTGTCACTAAAGAGTCAATTTTCTTTCCTTCAGCTCTTAAGATGTGCAGATTTCTTTCTACCCTACGCAGTGCGGTCCCACTGCTCAGTCGCAGACCTTTTTCCTAATATCTTAACCAAAACACCTCTCTTTAATCTTCTCTTTAACCTTCCTTAGCCTACCTTCTTCTGAAACAGTGGCTAATCCCCCCTTCTCAGGCTATGTTATTCTACCAAAGCTACGTGCTTTTGTTTCTCCACTAGTCATGTCATTAGATAACACACATTCACAGTAATTTCGGGGGGTAACCGAGTTAGTGTGTACAGGATAAACTTAAAAAACAACAAATGGTCTGGTAGCACTTTCTAGACTACCAAACCATTTGTTGTTTTTTAAGTTTACTCACAGTAATATCGACCTTCTTTCCACCCTCTGCTTTCCCACCAAGACTTATGTTAATCGCCATCCTTTGTAGTTTCTTTATTTTTCAGCAATGTCACTTTCTTAAGGAAAAATAATTTGTAGAAAGAAAGCAACATAAATTGGCATTAGTAAAAAGAAATTGATGCAAAACTCCCCAACTTTATGTTTATTCAGTCCTAACCACTGAGCACTGGATGTTGAGCTCAGATTTTCCAGATTAATCTGACTACACCTTGCACTGCTAAATAGCTACTCTCATGGACTCCCTGTCTTTGATACAGACTGCAGCTCTGTCCAGTTTTCATGCTTCTGAGCACACCAATGTCATGTGTTCAGTTTCTGGCCCTTACTTGTCTTGGAGTAGAATGTCAACTTGGCTTGGCTACATCACCTGTTTACCAACCACTTATCACCTGTGGGTCTCTCTTTTCAGCTTCTGGGTTTTCTTTTGGAGGAAGCCCATGACCAATAAGACTGGGCAAACTTCTTAAAATTACATTTTTTATTTATCAGATGAAACAAAGCATTATTCAAATGGGGAGCATAAAACAACAAATAGCCTTCATAGATTATTTAATTTTAAAGACCTATAATCCTATAACGGTGTCAAAAGCAGGTCTAATGTCTTCAGACAACCCCATGGGATCTTAAAAAATTCTCAGGGGAGTTAGTCTGTATCTTTAAATCAACGAGTGCTCCTGTGGCATCTTAGAGACTAACCAAAATATATAGAGTCATGAGCTTTCATGGGAAAAACCCACTTCCTTGGATGAACTGGAGTGGAAATAATAGAAACCAAGAGATGATGTTCATCTGTTTGCACCTGGAGAAGAAGATGATGTTTGTTTGTATCTGTGCGTGTTTCTTTATGCAGTTGGTGGATTTCCACTTCATACAGCTAACTGCAATGCCTTGTGTGTTAAAAAAAAAATTTCAGCAGGGAAGCCATGTTAGTTTGAAGCTTTAAAAAGAATGAGTGGTCCTTGTTCTCCCATTGCAAGCTTGGATGGCTGTCTCACAGCTTACAAGCATTCTTTCTTTTGTGGGATGTTTATTCAAGCATTTGTGACCTTCGTCAGCCTGCTCATTAAGCCAGTTCTGTAGCCTGGGAGGGGATCAGGCCAGGGCTGTCTGAGCCCATAGATTTGTTCATGCTACAGCCAGAAGGAATGACTGGGATCATGTCGTGTGGCCTCCTTTATAGGGCAGGGCAGGTCAGGACAGAGAACTCCCCCAAAATAATTCCTAGAGGGTAGTTTTTAAAAAACAAACCCAACATCAATTTAAAAATTGACAGTAATGGAGACTCCCACACAACACTTATTAAAGCTTTCCAGTGATTGATTGCCTGCACTGTTAAAAGTATTTGCCTCATTTCCTGACTAAATTTGTCTAGCAGTCATGTAAATGTCTTTCAGTCATTGGATTGAGTTGGAGAATCTGCCACAACCCTTGGTAGGTTTTTCCAATGGTTAATTATCCTCACTTAAACATTTACACCTGGGCTGTGTCTACACTGGCCGTGAGTTCTTCACAAGAACACTGATGTTCTAATGTATGAAATCGGTGCTTCTTGCACAAGAACTATGATGTTCTCTCTCAGGAATAAGCCCTCTTGTGCAACTGTTCTTGTGCAAGAGGCCAGTGTAGACAGGCAACATGAATTTCTTGTGCAAGAAAGCCCTATGGTTAAAATGGCCATCTGAGCTTTCGTGCGCAAGAGAGCATCTACACTGGGCATGGATGCTCTTGCGCAAAAGCACATCTCTTGTGCAAATGCACATGCCAGTGTAGACACTCTCTTCTGGAAGAGTTTTTGCACAAGAACTCTTCTGCAAAAGAGTTCTTGCGCAAAATCATGCCAGTGTAGACATAGCCCTGATGTGCTATCTAAATTTACCTGGCTTCAATTTCTAGCCATTGGGCCATGTTATGTCTTTCTCTGAGAGACTAAAGAGACCATTATCAAATATTTGTTCCCTGTGCAGATACGTATAGATTGCCATCAAGTCACCCCTTAACCTGCACTTTGTTCAGTTACATAGATTGAGCTATATGAGTCTATCGCTAGAAAGCAGATTTTCTAAGCTTTTGATCATTCTCGTGGCTCTTCTCTTAATCCTCTCTAATTTATCAACTATCCAATCTACTGTGAGCAAGACATGAGAGGTCATTCTTCCATTCTAATCCACCCTGGCTAGGCCTCTACTGGAGTACTGTGTCCAGTTCTTGGCACCACATTTCAAGAAAGATGTGGAGAAATAGGAGAGGGTCCAGAGAAGAGCAACAAAACTGATGAAAGCTGAAGAAAACATGACCTTTGAGGGAAGACTGAAAGAATTGGGCTTGTTTAGTTTGGAAAAGAGAAGACTGAGAAGGGGCATGATAGCAGTTTTCAAGTACCTAAAAGGGTCTTACAAGGAAGAAGAAGGAGAAAAATTGTTCTCCTTGATCTCTGAGGGTAGGACAAGAAGCAAAGGACTTAAATTGCAGCAAGGGAGGTTTAGGTTGGACATTAGGAAAAATTTCCTACCTGTCAGTGTGGTTAAGCACTGGAATAAATTGCCTAGGGAGGTTGTGGAATCTCCATCATTGGAGCTATTTAAGAGCAGGTTGGATAAACATCTGTCAGGGATGAGCTAGATGCTTGGTCCAGTTGTGAGGGCAGAGGATTGGACTTGATGACCTCTTGAGGTCCCTTCCAGTCTAGTGTTCTATGATTGTATTCTATGATTAACAGCCTTCTTGAATTGTGGACACCCCAACTAGACACGTTATACTAATAGCAGTTGCACCAGTGCCAAATCTAGAGGTACAATACCTTCTTGACTCCTCCTTGAGATTCCCATTTATGTATCCCAGGATTGCATTTGTGCTTTTGGCCATATTTTCTCACTGAGAGCTCAGGTTCCACTGATTCTCCACCATGATGCACAAATCTTTTCCAGAGTCACTGATTCCCAAGATAGAGTCCCCATTCGTCTAAGTTCTGTACCCCTGGATGTGTACACTTACGTATAGCCACATTAAAATGCATGTTTTCTTGAGCCCAGCTTACCAAGTCACGGTGTATCAGTGAGCTGTCCTATTCATTCTGTTGTGCTCCCCCAATTGTTGCATCATTGACAAGCTTTATGATTAATAATTGGAGCTTTTCTTAATTCTGGACTAGTTTCTTACCATCTCTTGGAAATTGGCCATCTTGAGCTCCCTTGTCTTTCCTGCATGATCCAGCCAAGGCACTGCTTTAGAGTGGGATGACTAGACTAAAATATCCATAGAGAAAAGCACCATCCCATAACCCGGCCAACCTATGGGATTACCAGACAATTACACTTCCCACGAACAGCCTTGGAGGGTGGAACTGAAAGAAATGACTTTTGCTTTGAGAACAGATGGAGGCTCTGCTCACAATGGCAGCTGGGCTCTGCACTGCGCCATGTTTAATGCTGTTGTCCTTTTCCCTGGCAGATGAACCTTCTCCAAGGCATGGCAGGGGGAAATCAGTCCCTGGCAACGGAGTTCATCCTCCTGGGGCTAACAGATCAGCCAAAACTAAAGGTGGCCTTCTTCATCTTGTTCCTGGTAATTTATGCTATCAGCCTGCTGGGGAACCTGGGAATGATGGTGTTCATTGGGATTGACACCCGACTGCATACCCCCATGTACTTCTTCCTCAGGAACTTGTCCCTGGTAGATCTCTGCTGCACCTCCACCATCACTCCCACGTTGCTGGCGACTCTGTTATTGGATGAGAAGAGCATTTCTTTCTCTGGGTGTGCAGCACAAATGTTTCTCTATGGAGGGTTTATGACTGCGGAGGCCATCATTTTGGCAGTGATGGCGTATGACCGCTATGTCGCCGTATGTAACCCATTGCTTTACAGCACAGTGATGACCCAGGCAGTTTGCCTTCGGTTGGTCGGTGGTTCCTACGCAGCCGGTTTCATGAGTGCCATTGTGCAAGTCAGCTGCACCTTCAGTTTATCGTTCTGCAACTCCCACAGGATCCAGCATTTCTTCTGTGACATCCACCCGATGCTGAAACTCTCCTGCGCTGACACCCGCATCAATGAGATAGTGCTCTTCACGTTCAGCTTTGTCATTGGCTTGCCCGCTTCCCTGCAAATCCTCATCTCCTACTCATACATCCTCACCACTGTTCTGCGGATGCACTCCATGGAGGGCAGGCACAAGGCCTTCTCCACCTGCACCTCCCACCTGACAGCCGTCACTGTGTTCTACGGAAGTGCTCTGTTTATATACTTACGCCCCTCATCCATTGACTCATTGGACTACAACAGGGTGGCCTCTGTGTTTTACACAGTAGTCATCCCCATGCTGAACCCCCTAATCTACAGCCTGAGGAACACAGAAGTGAAGGAAGCCATCAAGAAAACCCTCAACTGGAAAGTTTGATTGTAATATTGACTGTAGAAACATGATACAATTTTTGTAATCTATTGTGAATCATTGGGGTATGAAATGCCACCTAATTCTGTCTGGAGAGAAGGAATACACTGAGGCATAAGGGAGTGTGGTTTCGTTGCTTCACCTTGGGGTTTAAATAGGTTATTCCATATATAAGAATCGGGAAACCCCGTCTGGCAACAAAACGTCTCAATGGCATGACAGTACGAGTGTGTTTCATGAGGACAAACTCATGTAAGAGAAAGCTCCGAGGCAAAGCGTGATTTGCAAAGTTAAAAGTTCTGCGTGATAGCTCACCGATCAAGAGACTACAGCGAAAAGCACTTGTCTTCTTCCACCGCCAGAAAAGAGGAACAGTGAAGTGTTCTTCTTAACTCCAAGGCTGTATCTAAACTGGCACCCTTTTCCGGAAAAGGGATGAAGATTAGCCAAGTCGGAATTGCAAATGCAGCAGGGATTTAAATTTTCCCCGCTGCATTTGCATGAACATGGCTGCCGCTTTTTTCCGGCTCGGGGCTTTGCCGGAAAAAAGCGCCAGTCTAGACAGGGATCTTTCGGAAAATAAAGCCTTTTCTGGAAGATCCCTTATTCCTGATTTTAAGAGGAATAAGGGATCTTCCGGAAAAGGCTTTATTTTCCGAAAGATCCCTGTCTGGACTGGCGCATTTTTCCGGCAAAGCCCCGAGCCGGAGAAAAGCGGCAGCCATGTTCATGCAAATGCAGCAGGGAAAATTTAAATCCCAGCTGCATTTGCAATTCCAACTTGGCTAATCTGCATCCCTTTTCCGGAAAAGGGTGCCAGTGTAGACACAGCCCAAGTGTGCTACCTGTGCTAATCCTCCCAATATATGAAGCTATCCTGTTTGTCCTGTTATGGAACAGAGTGAAGGGAAGCCATTTGGTCCTCAGTGAACATGGAAGTACCATCTGCCCAAATCCCTTTTATAGCTGTTAAGGGTATAATAGTGGAGAGAGAGAGATTCTGTGGGGCACTAGGCATATGGACTTAAGAAAGGATTGGGCAGTAACCAAGCAGTGTTCTCTTTCATTTTCTGCTCAGGATAATTTGTTTTGTTGCCTTTCTGTAAGCATTGCTCCCTCAAGGAAAATCTCAGTGAGTGTATCTGCATGTTCCCCACCTCCTTTTTGAGTCATTTTACCAGTTGCATCTATATCGTGGCACCGTTCTAACAAAACTCTTCACTTGCCGATACAAAGGTATTTAGAAGTGGAGGGATGGAGGCTATCACATCTCTGTTTGATTTTCTTTAAAGCCTATTTAGTGTGACTGAATGTTGAAGACTCGGTCGGTGCTCTGCTTACTGGGCTGAAATACAACCATAAACGCCTGGATTAATTGCATACTTGTATCGGTGCCACAAAATGCGACTGATTTCTAAGGAGTTGTTTAAAAGGAAGGCCAGCGCATGTCAGTGGCGTATTAATTCTAGTCCGCACCAGTGTGTCATGCAGTTGCTGGCCTATACAGACCCTGCCATCATGCACTAATACCTCTTTAATGTGCATTAGCATAGTCCAGTTTCAAGTGGTCCACATTAACTCCCACAGGCTAACTTTAGTGTATGCGTGTAGGGTCTACACAGGCCAGTGATTGTGCAACACACAGGTGCAAACAATGATTTACACCTCACTTGTGCACCATGTAGACAAGCCCTGAGCTCCCCTAGGGAGCGGGGGAGTTGTGTGTCAGCATATAGAACATTGTGACACAAAGTCTGAGGGAGAAGAGGCAAAAAGTAGACCATATGGACCTATAAATAGACAAACCAAGGTCAGGGGAGCTTACACCATTTGCAAATAGTGCTCTAGATTCCAAATCATGATTAATTATCTCAACATGAGAAACAGTCCTGACAGTGAAAACGAGTGGTCCTGTGGCAACTTAGGGCATGTCTACACTAGGAAACTATTTCAAAATTACTTAAATTGACTTAACTCACAATGTAACAAAACTGAAATAGCATGTCCTCACAATGGAGAAGCCCTGAAATTAGTCCGAGGCAGGCTCCGTTAATGTGGTCGTGCTACCTCGACTTACAGCCCCAGGAAGCACTGGGGAGTAATGAGTCTGAATTATTCTGGAGGTAAGTATTTTGAAATAGCAGGAGCAGAATGTCCACACTAACACGATTTCAAAATAACTGTTTGGAAATTAGCGTTATTCCTCGAGGAAAACAGGAGAACAGATTTTGAAATAAGCGGCCCCTTGGATGCAAAACATGTATCCAAATAGCACTTAGCTATTTTGAAACAGAATGTCTACACTGATTGGATGCTGAATTACCACACGGAACCAGTTAAGGCCACCCGGAACCAGTTTAAGGCCACCCGGAACCAGTTCAGGCAGGGCATCGCGTCAGTAGTTACCTCATGTGGCTGCTGCTTGAGGCTTTCTGAGGCTCATGCTTAAAGGGCCCCACCCACCGGACAGCCATTTCTCAGGTTTCTGTGCTTGCTTGCCTACGTCTCTGAGGGACAGCAAAGCATTTTTTCTTCTTGTTCTGGTTGCCCCGATTCAGGACACCACAGCACTCTGCAATGGAGCCAGAGCTGCCTCCAGGCACTCTTCAGTTCTTGGAGCTTTTGCTGCAAGTCATGCAGCACTTTCTGCAGGCTGCCTCCCAGGCTCTGCAGGAGCCCAACCCCCAGGGCTTCTGGGAGACCCTCCTCAGGTGGTGGAGTGGCTACAGGAGCTCGATGCTGCCCACCGTGGCCTGGATGCCATGCCCTGCCACATCTGGCATCTGGACACCAGTGCAGACTGGTGGGACCTCATTGTTCTGGAGCACTGAGGAGACCAACAATGGCTCTAGAACTTAGGAATGAAGAAGGACCCTTCCTTGAGCTCTATGAGTGGCTTGCCCCTACCCTGAGGCAACGGGATATATACATGAGGCCCGCCATTCCCCTCCAGAAGAATGTCTCCATCGCCCTCTAGAAACTCTCCAAGCTGGACAGGTACTAATCCATGGGGAATCAGTTCAGCATGGGGAGATTGACTATTGGGACCCTGCTTATGGCATTCTTGGGCTATTTTCCCAGGAAGGGGTGGAAGGACGGAATGGGCTTCCCTAGGGAAAAGGGGGTGCAGGTGAGGGTGGTGCAACTCCTCTTACCAGGAGGTTTGTTCCGTCCCACCCTCACAAAGCCCTTCCTGGGGTTGGGTTGCACCTGGTGATTGGGGGGAGGGGGACTTTAAAGGGGAACGGGGTAAGTGTCAGGTGCCATGGAACCCCTGTGATTCTCGGTTTGTTTGTCTCCTTCTGCAGGTGGTCAGGGTCATCAACAGCACCCTGCTGCACAGAGTCACCTGCCTGGCAAATGTGGATGCCATCATCAAGGGGGTTGGCACCTTAGGGCTTCCCCAACTGCAGAGGGCTATCGATGGGATACTTCCCTATTTGTGCTCCAGACCACTGGGCATCAAACTACATCAATCACAAGGGATAGTTTTTGGTGGTCCTGCAGGCTGTGACTGACCACCAGGACCAGTTTACGGACATATATGTTGGGTGGTTGGGGAAAGCATACCACGCACATGTGTTCAGGAACTCTAGTGTCTGCCAGAACCTGCACGCCGGGACTTTCTTCCCTGACCACCACATCAGGGTCGGGGACATGGACATGCTTGTATGCCTGGTGGGGGACGCTGCCTAGCCCCTGCAGTCGTGGCTCATGGAGCCGTACGCTGGCCACCTCAACCCCTCACAACAGACATTTAATGCCGGGCTGAGCAGGGCCCACATAGTGGTCAAGGGTGCCTTTAGCCTCCTGAAGGTGCATTTTAGATGCTTCCTCACCCGCCTGGACCTCAGGGAGCACAACATTCCACATGTGGTGGCTGCGTGCTGTGCCCTGCACATGTGTGAGAGGAAGGGGGAGGCCTTCCTGGAAGGGCGGGGGGTGGAGGAGGACCACTTAGGCAAGGCCTACAAGCAGCCGCGCACAACTGCCATCTGGCAGGCCCATCGGGGGGCTGTACACATCCAGGAGACCCTGAGGGAGAGCTTCTCCCCAGGGGATCAGTGACACTGTCCCCTGGTCCAACCCACTGGGGCTTCTGCTTCACCCCTCACTGCTGTCCCTCCACTTACCCCTCCCTATCGCCTCTTTCCTTCTTTTCCAACAACAAAATAAAAGTTTTGAAAAAGTAAACAGTCTGTATTTTCCATAACTGGGGGGGGGGGGGGGAGGGGGCCAGTGAAACTGGAAAGAGAGAGGGGAAAGAACCTGGGAGAGAGGACTAGAGAGGGTGGAAGAAGGGGCTGCGGAGTATCTGGGAGGAGGGAGCTGAAAGTGGGAAAAAGCAGTAGGAGAGGCTCTGGGATCGGGCTGGGAGTGGTGCCAGCCTCTGTGGACCCCACCGCCATGGGTGTGGGGGCCTCGGCATCCATGGGGAGTGGGCAGGGAGTGGAGGGAGCAGTATGAGAGGGAGTGGGAGGAGGCAGCGTGCTCTCCACCAGGGTGTACACATCATTGCAAAGGGAGTGGCCCCATTGGTCCCCAAAAGCTGTTTGGGGTCTCAGAATTGTCCCTCAGGAACTTGGATGTCATGTCCAAACATACATGAGGGCTCTTTCTTTGAATCCACTCTTACATCTTCTTCTGGTAGGAGACAAGCTACCAGTGTTCTCTACTGACATAAGCATTTCTTTCAATGACCTTTGAGTCTCCGACCTCAGGTCAACAGCACAGAGGCCATTTGTTTTGCAATTAGCACCTTGTCTGATAATGACCTTCATTCACTTTCCCCTGGGCTTCTTTGATGCCTGACCAGTTATTTAGTTTCAGGGGTATTTACAATGTAAATGTTTGTTATTGCGTTAAGACAGGACACAGAGAAGTACAACAATGCGCGCAACATCCCATTCGTTCTGCAAACGTTAAACACCCAAAACACGAAGCAGACTGATCTATATAAGACGGTCTCACTTTATTACACTGCGACCCCCTTTTGACAACCAAAATTACTGCACAGCCCTGGGAGGTGGGACCTACACCCGAGTCTGCCTGAGCCTCGCTGCCCTGGGAGTGGGGCTCCTTTCCTTAGAACAATGATATCCATCATTTCATGGTCATCTCACCCGAACTGTGGATGGGCATTTGAAAATATTGTGTATGGGCTTTAAAACCATCATTAGTCACTTCAGAGTCAGAGGGAAAATAAAAGGACGGCTCCCTGACAGTGCGCATTGCATCATACAGGGTATCATTACCCCCCCCCCCATACTGAAATGACAACAAAAACATTTTAATTGCTTGTTCTACTCCCCTGCCCTTTGAGATCAACAGCCTCAAAATGCTACAGGGACTGTGTCCCAGGTGTCACAAAGGTGATTGCAAAATCCCCAACACCAGCCTCTTCCGCACTGGGGGATGACTCTTTCCTTAGCAAGTAAGTTCAAATAAATATAGATGCGTAACAATGCATTTCCATTTCGCAGGCTAAGCAGAAATACCTCCAAGTGGGTTGATCTGTTAACTGGCCAAATCTAGGTGAGTTTAGAATGAAACACTTTATTTGATGAGATGTGGTTAATGAAAGGAAATGTTTAGAAGTTAAATTTTGAGATAAAAGCTGGGTTTGATCTATAAAGGAGCCTAATTTAGGTCCCGATTTCTTTTAACTTAGTAAATTTCAGCCAAAAAGCTCCAACAAGCGTTAGAGGGTCTTTGGATCTTGATGATTTATCTTATGGTACCTGCCAGTCCAGCTGAAAATAGAAGAAAACAATCTGATTTTGCATAATTCCTCTAGATTTGGGAGGACAGCTGCTGTGAAAGATATAAGAGCAGTTATGTAAAAAAAATTACTAGGTATCAGTGGTGTCTTTCTTATTCTCTCTGGCTCTCACCCCTTTGCATTACAGATTGAGATGAGCTGACTTCAATGACACCTAAAACTCATACTTAATTTATACCCACTGGCCTTACACAGCCAATGCTGCTATAGGTGAAGAGTTGATTTCTCTTAATGAATGCCAGATTTATGCACAAGCTACGTAAAATGAACTTAGGGCTTCTGATTATGAAGGGTCTCTAAATACAAAATAGTTACTACAGAGTGAACGTCTCAAGTCCAGAACACTCTGGTCCAGCAACATCCGTGGTCCAGAATAATTTTAGTTAGCTGGATTGCCACTTTTCATGGGTGTGGCCAAGTTTCCTGCAATCCCATAAAGTTTATTTGCAGCCTAGCTCAAAATGTTCTGAGCTGTTATTTAGCTCTAATTTACCCCTAAAATGTCCCCTAACAGTCCAGTAAGTAATGCATGTATTGGTAATGCTGCTAGACAATATTGACTCCCATGGTCCAGAAAGTTATTTCAGAACCAGTGGGTGGTGCCAGACTAGAGAGGTTCAACCTGACTTTTTTAGTTACATCCTTGCCTAGGTACTGGTATATATGCAACTATAACACCTTGTTATTTCTATTTTCATTGTCCTTTCTGTTAGAATAATACCCATTTTTTTGGTGCTGCTGTGGGGCTTCTTAAGCGTGACATTGCTTAGGGCCCCAGCATGTCTTAATCCAGCCCTGTTGGTCTTCTGGCTAAATTACATCTATTACTGGGGGCTTTTGTATGAGCTAGAAAAGAACACTGGGGTGACAAGGCAGAATTTGCAGAGCAGACAGCATGGGTCAGATCCTTCGCTGGTGTAAATTGGTGCAGCTGCTTCGAAAACAAGAGGTCCATGCCTGTTTGCACCAGCGGAGGATCGGACGTTTTATCTATCAATCACCTCCATCCCTTTACCCAGGTTCACCCCGGGCAGTCCCACAAACCTGCTTGTGTCTGGGAGTTTCCTCATGGCATTAGGGTGCTATGGGCCTTTGAGGCTGCACAGTACCTCTCCCTGCTCTCTCTGACCACTGTCCTGCCAGGTGCCAGGAGACCGGGCCCAGCATGTCCCACCTTTTCATCTTGGGCTGCAGTCCAATAGACCTGCCTATGACAGGCCTTTCCACAGGGCATGGGGGATACAGTGCCCAATGACTCCAAGGATGAGTTTGTTGGATGCTCGACCAATCCATACTTCAAGTTTTTCCACTAGAGTTCCCACTCACCACACACACACGTTCATTGAGGGCTTGTCTCCGTGGGGGGTTTACACCACATCCAGCTGAGTTAATCTGGTCTGAAAACACTTGTGCACACATGATGCAACCCACCACTGTGCACTGGCCTAGGTTTGCTTCAAACTCAATTGGTTTGGTCTTTTTTTCGGATGCTCGCAATGGCTGCACCCTCCTCCTGGCATGTTTCAATGGCTATACCCCAGCACTTTGTCCATTCCTGACTTCTCTGTTTGCTTGTGTGCCCTTGCTGCCCTGGTTTCAACTCTCCAGGAAGACCCTTCCCCCAAAGGAACAACATTTTTCCTTCTCTGTCCGTGGAGTAATCAGTAGACAGAAATATTTTTATTCAAATTGGTAGCCAAACAGGTCTGCTTTTGAGCAGAAAGTGACACCAGCCTTGAACTCCCTTCTGCTTTGGTCCACATTCCGGGTGTGTTCACCTTATCGGAATGCTCACCTCTTCATTCCTGGGCTAGATTTGGGATGATGGGGAGATGCCTTCAGAATGTGACGGAAGCTTGTAGGTTGCTTTTATGGTGCCAAAAGACAATTCTACGGCCCAAGCCTTGTCCGTTAGAGCTTCCATTTTCCTTTCTGTGTTTTGAATAAGGACATGCACCAACAGCCTGTAATAGGTTTTGGGGGCAGAGAGGAGCAATATAGTTGTAAAAATATAGAATGAATTGGAAAAATGTTGACAACAATTTTCTGTCAAAAAAAGCCAATTAGTTTCAACTGAAATGTTTCTTCGAAACATATTGGTTTGATGAGCTTTATTTTGTCAAAAAGGTTTCTCAGGTCCATGATGGAATTTCTGGTTAAAATGAGAAAAAGAGGTATCCCAGTGATTAAGACATGTTAGGATATGGGCGAACCAGATTCAAATACCTGCACCAACTTGGATACACCGAAAACTTCAACCTCAGGAGTGTTGTAAGCAAGACATGAGAAGTGATTCTTCTACTCTACTCGTTGCTGATTAGGCCTCAAGTGGGGTATTGTGTCCAGTTCTGGGCACCACATTTCAAGAAAGATGTGGAGAAATCAGAGAAGGTCCAGAGAAGAGCAACAAAAATGACTAAAGGCCTAAGAAACATGAGCTATGAGGGAAGACTGAAAGAATTGGATTTGTTTAGTTTAGAAAAGAGAACACTGAGGGGGGACATGATAGCAGCTTTCAAGCATCTAAATGGGTGTTACAAAGAGAAGTGAGAACAATTGTTCTCCATGGCCTCTGATTCTAGGATAAGAAGCAATGGAGGTTTAGGTTGGAAATTAGGAAAAACTTCCTGTCAGGGTGGTTAAACACTGGAATAAATTGCCTAGGGAAGTTGTGGAATCTCCACCACTGAAGATACGTAAGAGCAGGTTAGACAGACATCTATTAGGGATTATATAGACTGTGCTTTCCCCTGCCGTGAGTGCAGGAGACTGGACTTGATGACCTCTCAAGGTCCCTTCCAGTTCTAGTATTCTATGATTCTACGATCTTCTACATCCTAGGTAGCTGTCCTAACTTTCCAGTTATTGTGGGGGCTTTTTTTATTCCACTGAAAAATTTCAAAAGGTCTTGTTTCCATTCTGCACCAAAATGAAAACAAATTTTGAGACATTGAAATATTTCATAAAATGGAATTGTTGTTTTCCATCCAGCCCTATGAATATGTACCTAGAGTAGCTATCAAAGAAGAAAATCAGTGGTGTATGCTGTCTTCTTAATATTGCTCTGTTGTTGTAAAATATCCAGCTGTATTTCTGGATGCTTTCCAGTTAATCTGATCCTAGGTCTGAGAATTAAGCTGTGATAAAGACAGCATGGTTTATTCATGAAATTTGCCATGTTCTAACAAGGGTGCAGTATTTCGGTGGATTTGTTAGGTAGTTACTAATGTTCAATTAATATAATCTATGAGCTTCTGTGGCTTCAATAATTTGGATTGTTGCAAAGATGATTGGCTTCATTCACAGATGCAGTAAAATGAATTGCACCCTCATATATGAAATCACTTTTAGAAGTTAAAGAGGCTGATTAATGAACCCAATTAAAACTCTGTGTTAATGGGAGCAGCATCTTCCAAGTATTTAGTGATATCTTTTCCATTTGTCTAAAAAACACAGTCATTTGAAGGATTACTTTCCTGGTAGTATCCACATTTCCTTGTTAGATCCCTTCAATTCATGGCTGAGCAAAATGTATCTATCCTACCTACAGAAAGCCTTACCTTTGGATGGTATCCATATGCACCCAACACTATGATGCTGTCTATAGAAAGATAGGTCTGAGTTCCATACTCTAGACCAGTGGTTCTCAACCATGGGCCATATGGCTCCCCAGGGGCCATGCCCTACCTCTAGGGGGCCACATGGAAAAAACGGAACGTTAGGTAAATTATGTACCTTTTTTTCCAACTAACAGTGGCTATGAGGGGGGCCACAGAGGTAAACGAGGCTCAGAAGGGGCCCATGAGCAAAAAAAAGTTGAGAAACACTGCTCTAGACTACCCTTGTGGGATATGTAAGTGCCAGCTGTTATGAGTAACAGCTGTTACGTAAGGGACATGGCTTTTGACATGATGGGACATATGTGAGTCAAAAGTGGAGGTTCCAATTCTGTCACCATTTCTGCTGCTTTTTTAAAAAATGCCCTTCTGACGCCACGTTTAATTCAGGTCTCATTTGATGGGCCTGTTTTATAAAGAGAACCCCACATCTTGAATTGCATTCGGACCCTCTGTCTTTGACTGACCGTCTCCCCAAGCTTTCCTTCTGCACACACATGAGGTAGGACTCTGTATTTCTGGGTAAGTCTACACTGCTCGCTTATTTCAAAATCAGCTATTCCAGAAGAAATACTAAGAAATAGGTTATTTCAAAATAGCACATCTACACTACAGGGAAGCCTCAAAATTAGTCTGAGGCAGCCTCCCCTAATGTGGATATACTACCTCGATTTAGAGCCCCAGGAAGCATGGGAGAGCAATTACTTTGGTCCTGGGGAGGACCTATTTTGAAATAGCAACAGTGGAGCGTCCACACTACTGCTATTCTGAAATAGCTATTTTGGAAGAGGCATTATTCCTCATGGAATGAGGTTTACTGAAGTCATAATAAGGCTTCTGCTATTTCAAATTTATTTTGAAATAATGGAATTGCTGTGTAGATGCTTGCATTGTTATTTTGAAATAATGCTGCCGTGTAGACATACCTTCTGTGAGCAAGGATCTGTGCTAGGATGCCCATAGTAATGCTCTCTTTATTGTGCTTCCAGGGGTGGTATGACATTTGTTCTTGTTTCATTCATCCATCAGGACCTTCCCCAGCTCCCTGATTTCCCTGGGGTTGAGCTGGCAACAGACAACGCAACTGCTGAGGAAATGTCAAGGGGAAACCACACGACAGTGACCGAGTTCATCCTCTTTGGCCTTACCCATCATCCAGAGATGGAGGTGGTTCTATTTGTTCTGTTTCTAGCCATCTACATCACCACGTTGGTGGGCAACATTGGCCTCATCGTGCTAATCCGGATCGATTCCGGCCTTCACACCCCTATGTACTTTTTTCTCAGCCACCTCTCCTTCCTGGATCTTAGCTACTCCTCCGCCATTGCGCCTAAGATGCTGGTGAACCTCCTAGCTCAACGCAAGACCATTTCCTTAGCTGGCTGTGCAACACAAATGTATCTCTTTGCTGCCTTTGCCGATGCTGAATGCCTCATATTGGCTGCAATGGCCTATGATCGATATGTGGCTATCTGTAACCCGCTGCTCTATATGACCGTCATGTCCCGGAAGCTCTGCATTTCTCTAATAGCAAGTGCCTATATCAGTGGCAGTGTGAGCTCACTGGTCCACACGGTTTTGACTTTCAGACTGTCCTTCTGTGGCTCCAATATCATCAATCATTTCTTCTGCGACATGCCCCCCCTGCTAGCTCTCTCCTGCTCCAATGTCCACCTCAACGAAATCCTCCTCTTTGCTTTGTGCGGCTTTATCCAGACCAGCACCTTTGTGGTCATCCTTGTCTCCTACGCCTATGTCCTCACCACCATTCTGAGGATCCACTCCACTGGGGGAAGGCACAAGGCCTTCAACACCTGCACGTCTCACCTGACGGCTGTAACCTTATTCTACGGGGCTCTTCTATTCATGTATTTACGGCCCCGCTCCAGCTACTCCCTGGATGCAGACAAAGTGGTTTCTGTTTTTTATACTGTGGTCTTCCCCATGCTGAACCCCCTGATCTACAGCCTGAGGAACAAAGAGGTGAAGGATGCCCTGAAGAGAACATTAACGAGAAAAATGTTTTCCCGGTGACATGAGTAAAAGAGAAAATAGAAAAGGGTCGCAAGGGGGTTTAAAGGTGAACCCAATCTGCACACCTGGTCTGTGTATAAAAATTGTGATGATATGTACTTAAATATGCAGGAATAAAGCAGGTTCCTATAAGTTCAGAAGGACCAGGAGGGATGGGCATCCTATTATATTGTGTCAAGATGAATTTCATTGCCTTGATCCACCTCCAAAACATGAGATCACTTTGATTCCACTCTCTGATAGTCTCACACATTGATTACATGGCTAATGGGCCAGATCCAATTCCCTTTGACCTCGATGGAAAGTCTCTCTTCATGAACATTAGCTAAGGCCTATAATGAAGGTTTCCAGAAATTACTTTGCTTGTATATATGCATCTTGTGGAAGAAAACATTGTCCTCACTCTGCATTTGTAAGCAACAAGTAGCCAGAGGCAGTTTTATTACCAGCTGCAGCAAGGGAAAAACTGGTTTGGACAGGGGGGGAAGCCCCCCCCCCCCTCCGAGGCAGATCTTCGAATACAAGCAATTATGAAGCAGTTTATATATTGTCTATTAGATATAATAACAATAACAATTAGTCTCCTTCCCATTACAAACACCAATGGCTAACAGTTATTTAGTTCCACCCAGGTGCTCCTTATCTCAAGGTCCCTGCCAGAGTCAGCATTCTATCCTTATCTCCGTATAGAGGCGAGAGGCGAAGGCAGCGTCTAATTACAGATCTTCCATTGTCAGGCCACAGACTTAGCCTGACTCTTGCTCTCTTGTTAACAAGACCAAGATGGCTGCACACAAATTCCCTTATTCCCTTTTCCTGCCTCCACAATCTTTTGAATATACTGGATGAAATGATATGCCTGCGTTATATAGGAGGCCTTGCCGTACATAATGCTCACTTCTGGTCTTAAAATCTATGACTTTGTGCATTTATTGACTAATTTATTGGACAACAGAAAAAATATAACATCAGAAATCATAGCACCAAGCTCAATAAGCAAAAAATTGAGGGATAGGAGGTACCAGGGAATTAATGCTACAAACTAAAGGGGTGAATATTGTTCAATTTTATAAACTGCACCCTCACTAATTGAATGAGTGCCCCATTGCCATGGTGCTGTAGCAAAGAGCAATGAAACCACCTACAGGTTGAACCTCTCTCATCCAGAACACTCTTATCCAGAAACATCCAAGCTACGTCTACACTTGCAGCTTCTTGAGCAAGAACAGCTGTTCTTACGCAAAAACTTGCCGGGTATCTACACTGCACGCACGTTCTTGCACAAGTAAATTTACAGTCTAGTATCGGAAAACAAGGCTTGTTCCGAAAGAGTTATTCCTCTACTCATGAGGAATAAGCCCTCTTGCACAAGAAGGCTGTGTAGACAGGCAATATGAATTTCTTGCGCAAGAAACCTCTATGGCTAAAATGGTCATCAGAGCTTTCTTGCGCAAGAGAGCATCCACACTGCCATACACGCTCTTGCGCAAAAGCAAATCTCATGCGCAAAAGCACATGCCAGTGTAGACACACTCTTGTGGAAGACTTTTTGCACAAGAACTCTTCCGCAAAGTGGTTCTTGTGCAAGAAGCTGCCAGTGTAGACGTAGCCCCATTGTCCAGAATGATTTTAGTTAGCCAGAGGTCCATTTTCATGGGTGTGGTCAAGTTTCCTGCAGTCCCATAAAGTCTGTTTACAGCCACCAGTCCTGGCCCTCCATGCTCTGTGCTGTTATTTAACTCTAATTTACTCCAAAATGTCATCTAAAAGCATAGCAAGCAGTGGAAGTGTAGGTTATGCTGCTACATGGGCCAGTGTAGGAAAGGCTGCTACGTTGACCTCCCACGGGCCAAAAAAATTGTTCAGAACCAGTCTGGTCCCAAGGGTGCCAGATGAGAGAGGTTCCACCTGTACAGCTGATTGAACGTTTTACCACGGAACATTTTTGCAGTTGGCAAATGTTGATTCTTTGAAACTGACACATTCCTGGGGGACACATCCATTTCAATGACCATTTGTTTGAAGGAAGTGGAGTGTTCAATGTTTCAACCTCTTCAAAATCCAACATTTCCATTCTGGGTTTCAGAAGGACTTCGGGCTTCAGAATGGTATTTCATTTTGTAGGAAGTTGTGTCTTTTATGTTTTGTGACACACATGCACAGAAGTTAGAGGAAAACATAAAAATATACCTGCCGGAAAGTTACGAAGTCTCCCTAATCTTTTTTTCTTAAAAGCTAAAATGATAACACATAAGAACCTAAAAATCAGAGAGAGAGAACGCACGTTGTTACCTATAACAGAGAGGAACAAACTCATCCAGCTTACTTGGTGCCTGTTGATTGAATGCTGCTACGCCCCAGTAGTCTGCTTCCCTACTGAGCCACTTAGTTAGCAAGCAGGTCTAGGAACCAGGCCCAAAATTTAAAGTCACAGTGTTCAATTTTAACTGAATTGAACATACACCAAAGCATCAAAGTCTCTCCCTTTTTTTTTTAAATCCTCATTTGTAAACATGCCAGGAGGAATCGGAGTCAAACTCCCGTTACTAATGATCATCTATATGGGACAATCACTAGTGTGTATTCTATGTTGTTTTGTTGGTTTCTTTAGGAATTGTGGGTATGTCTACACTACAGTGTTATTTCAAAATAGCTCATGTTTTGGGGCCACTGGGTCAGGGGCAGTGACTGCTGGCTCTGGGCTGGTAGGCTTGGAGCTGGCACAGGCACTGTGGCCAGAGTCAACCCCTTTAAGGGCACCGGGGCGTGGGGAGGGAGAGGAGTGTTCTTGGTTGAGGCTGGAGTGGCCTCCATGGCACCCTGGGAAGGCTGGAGGCCCCTTATTTCGAAATAAGTGTCTACACAGCACATATTTTGAAATAGCTATTTCGAAATTGGCATTATTCCTCGTAGAATGAGGTTTACCAAATTCTAAATAAACGCTCCGCTATTACGAATTTATTTCAAAATAGCGGTTTGGCTGTGTAGACGCTAGTAAAGTTTTTTCAAAATAAGGGCTGTTATAACTTTGCTGTGTAGACATACTTTTTGGGAAAACGGGAGCCCTGGAAAAGCCTGGGTTTTTCCCCACTCACAGTGCACATTTGCTGCCTACTGGTGCTGTCTGATCAGTAACTTTGTGACATCAGAGATAATTGGCCACTCCTCCAGATCATTTTCATACTTGGGGAGAATGACTGGCATCCTGGCTGTCATGGCAACAGCTGCCTTTGACAATGGATTGATCCTGTAGTCTGAGAACATCAGCACAGAAAGGATCTTTGTAATGAAACAGGGCCAGACTTGGATGAGTAGGATAACCCCCAGCTGTGCTCATTTGGGTTTGTACTGTGATACAGCACATAGTTCCTTTTCCAGGAGGAATTGCTTGCTACTTTCCTTAGTAATGGCTAGGTGAAAATAAGATGCAACATCCTAGTAATTTTTTCTTGGGTATGACTTATCTGCTTCTTGCAAATGGAGGGTTATAACTTTCTGACTATTTACCTTTTTTAAAGAAGAGCAGGAAATTGAAGATCTGAATCCCTGCTCAGTTTTCTTTCACACAATTACAGAATGAGTCATTTACACATTTCATTAAAACTGAAGTTGCATCAAATGCGTTTTGTTTTAATAGTGTCATTCAATTATTTTCAGTATTCATCAACACAGCACTGAGGAGAGAAAAGGGGATCTTCCCAAAGATAACAATGGCCATAAAATACATACTGAAACACCAAAGGAGCAAGAGATTCATTGTTTCAGTAGTACAGATATACAGGTTTTCTCTGAGTTTAAAAAAATAAGGAAATGTAGAAAAAAAACCCTTCATTTAATGCTACTTGAGTTTGCTTTCATCAATAAACTAAACCATTAGGAAATACAAAGTCAAGGTTTTTTAAAGGATTATAAGGCTACAAAGTTAAGTGTTCTCGGGTTAGCAAATGCCCAAATGAATGTTGCCCCTAGCAACCTTAATTCAATGCTCTTGTGCATTTACATGATGCTGCACTCTTTAATTACATGCTCCCATATGCATGTTATACTTTCCAGCAAGGACCCTTGCTTTATTCAGTACACAGGTTTTTCTGCCCTGGGGCTGTGTCTTGAAATAGGGGCTATTGTCTGTGGGGTCCATGCATCATTTATTTGGGGAGGACATAGGAAGCTGGGAGGGGAAGATGGATGTCGGGGGAAGACCCCATGAGTAGGACATGGAGTAGTGCACGACAGAGACCCCGCTCCCCCTGCCAGAGATGCACGTGCTGGCAGCCAGGGTGAGCGAGCATCTGGAAGCTGCTCTAACCCTGATGTGCTGCCAGGGGTCTCCCCCACCCCCCGGGTGTTTTAAACTGCCCCAGGGCAGCAGATGGGACCAGAGGATGCGTAGGGAGAGCACAGGGAGCAGCATAGAGCCCAAGGGACCACACAGGTGGCAGGAGGTCAGAGGATTGCATGGGGCAGCAGCACCCGGAGCCATTGCCAGAGTGGGTGTGCCCCAAGGTAAGTGTGGCACCCCCACACACACCCTCTTGTGCACTCCCTCCAGAGTCTGCACCCTCTCCCCCCACCCTGCCTCCAAACTCCCTCCCAGAGCCTATATCCAGAGCCATAGGCCACCCCAGACCGCATGTTTTGAGTAAACCCATGGCGGCTGCCTCAACTGTCCTATGAGGGAGAACCTGGGGGCAGAAGCAAGGTGCAGGGTGGCAGCAGGGGTCAGCCTCCAACATGCCTCCTATGTCAGGCACTGGGCCAGCAAGGAACAGGATGTGAGTTCTGCCACAGCCACAAAACCCATATCCCCACAGTGGCATAAAACTTTGCAAAACTTTTAAGGATAACGCATCTGCATGTGATTATGCCCAGTCCCCCAGAGCAATACAGTGTGTTTTAATGAGTCCATCTGTGCTTGACTTAATGATCATAGCACAAAGATGCTTTTCCAAAATGACGCTATGCCAGCCATAAATACGCTTCCCGCCTGTTTTTGGAAATCAAGACAGACAGACAGACAGACATCTCTCAGCAGGTAAGAGTAAAAGTTATTTCCATTGCCATAGAAATGAAATCTCCCCTTTATTAGTTGCACCAGGAAATCAGTCTTTTCAGATCACCTTGCCCAAGGAGGAGTCAACTTGTTGATTATTTGAATCTAAAATGCAGCCATGTCTGTTTCAGGATAAAATTATATTCTTGAAGGGACACTGCTCTCTGGTGAGGACACTAGAGGGTGCGTGAAGAGAAAGGAGATTGTGCTGGGTGTTTCGCACTTCTCCTGTCTCATAGCCAATCCCGTGGTGACTTTGGAGTGGATGATTGCAATGTTCTCTACCCTGAGTAGGGCCCTACCAAATCTATGGCCATGAAAAATGTGTCATGAACCATGAAGTCGGCTGCCCTCCCATGAAATCTGGTCTTTTGTGGGCTTTCGCCCTGTACTACACTGATTTCACAGAGGAGATCAGTGTTTCTCAAATGGGGGGTCCTGAGCAAAAATGGAGTTGAATGAGGGTTGCAACGTTATTTTAGGGGGGAGGTTACGGTATTGCCATCCTTCTGTGCTGCCTCCCGAGTTGGGTGGCCAGACAGTGGCCACAGTTGGCCGGGTACCCAGCTTTGAAGGCAGCTCCCCACTAGCAGCAGCACAGAAGTAAGGTTGCAAGATCATGCTAGGGTTCGAAGAGCCGGGGGTGGACTAGGGAACCTCTTCAAGCCCTAAATTTCAGGATGCTATGACAAGGTGTGCAGCTGCTTGCATGTTTTCCTGGACTCAGGCAAGAACGCTCAGTTCCTTGCAAAATCATTATCTTAGATGCATCTGATGAAAGAAGTCGAGTCCTTCTTCCTTTGTACCTACTGTAGATCTGTACATTAAGCAAGCTGCCTTTGACATTGAATGAGCCTTTTAGGGTTATCTATGATATATTCTGAAGAGTTTGTTTGTGGATTTGTTTGTGCAAAATAAAGTCATACTTTGCAATTACCTACAGAAACCAAATTTTGCATAAACAATCTTGTCACTTAAATTAGCTGAATGCACTGCCTTTTACACTGGAATATACTGGGGGAAAGGTTTGACTCAGTGTTTCTCAGAGTGATCCACAGACCCACTCTGAGAAAGCTGCTACTGGGCTGCTCCGGTCTGTTTACTCATTGGCTCCACAGCCTTGCAGCTCCCATTGGCTGCGATTTGCTGTTTGCAGCCAACGGGAGCCACAGGAAGCAGCATGGGTCCACGGACCACTTTGAGAAACACTGGCTTAAATAATTATTTTTGGTTTTCATTGAAAAAAAAAGTCATGACTATTGTGATTAAAGTTCATAAAATATTTGCTAACAAAATGAAATTCAGCTCTCATGTTAGTGCAAAGAAAATTTTTAATGTTACAAATCACAAAATAATCCAAATTAGTTACAGAAAGAGTAATGGAAGCTTTACAAGTTTCTGATTCAAATTTACTAAGTATGGTGATTATTCAGTAAAATGAATAATGTTGGAAGTTGAAATCTTACAAATTTAAAACTGTTCTTTTACTTCCCTTTTGCAAGCCCATTAATAAAAAAAACTCTTATATGCATTTCATTTCTTGAACTTTCTTGAACTTTCCTATAAGTGTAATCTATTTAAAATAACTTTGCCTGGTCAACAACAGGCCTCACTTGCTAGTTTGTAATATTTCCCTGAATACTGACTGACTGACAGATTCTATTTGGCCAAAACCAAAAAGTATGTAAAGAAATAATTGACAGCTGTGCGTACACACACAGGCTGTGCCTACTTAAAATCAGGAATAAGGGATCTTCCGGAAAAGGGTTTATTTTCCGAAAGGTACTGGTCTAGACTGGCGCTTTTCTCCAGCAAAGCCCTGAGCCGGAGGCAGCCATGTTCACGCAAATGCCGTGGGGAAAATTTAAATCCCCGGGGCATTTGCAATTCCGACTGGTCTCATTAGCATCCCTTTTCTGGAAAAGGGTGCCAATGTAGACACAGCCACAGAGACATAAATACATACCTCTACTTTCTTGATCTTTGGCCATTGAAAATATACCACGCTGATTAGACTAGACATTCTCTTCCTTTTACCTTGAAAGTGTGTTATTAATGAAAACCAAGTCGTTCCCTTCGTTTCACAAACTGGATTGTGCAACATGAGCAAAATACAATTAACAGCTATGTGATTTGGTGATCACTATCATGAGGAAAGAACTACTTTGAGGATATTGACATATGATGAAATAGGTTTCTTATGTTAAAAGGTAAATTTATTGAATTTTTTCCTTATCATTATAAATACATGCTTCTAAAAATATGTTCACTCTTGTTTATTTTCTCTGAAATAGCTACCCCTGCCTACATGCTTTTAGTCTGATCATCACATATATACATGTGGTAATTTTTCAGGAGCCGAAGATCAAGAAGCTACAGGATTTAGTCAGAAGGTTGCATGGCTGAAGTGTCCAGATGAGGTAAATTTAGAAGCTCAGGTTTTGAATCACTTTCTCAATGAATAAATGTGCATACTGTACATCTACCCAGTAGCCGCTGATTAAAAATCATGTAGATGTATTTTGCGGGGGGGAAATTCATACCCAATTACCAGAGAGTGTGAAGCACAATGTGTGTTTCTCCTATCCAGGTATAAGGGAGATCTATGGATCCTACAACTCTCTATGGTCACAGTCCCTCAAACTTGGTCATATTCATTCATTTTATTCACATGAGGCTTTCCACTGAGTCTGTAAGATAATACTGATGAGCAAAATTAAAATATCAGCTCAACTGGAGCCAAAATGTGTAAATCAGAGTAAATGGAGGGTAATGCACTTTTCTGGAGACAAAGAATTTTTTTTTCCTGTGGGAGTTCTGGGAATTTTTCTGGCTAGCTGCTCCAGACTCCAAGGGTCTCTACACTTCCAACCACAGCCCCGTATATTAGCACACACCTTTCTAAAAACTAATGCCTTTCTTTATGGTTGCTCCCACAGCTAGTGCCCAAGGTGGAGTGAATGGCGAGAGGAAATTGTACGGCAGTGACTGAGTTCATTCTCACAGGACTGACAGATCGTCTGGAGCTACAAGTCCCCCTCTTTGTGGTGTTCCTCGTCATCTATGGTACCACCCTGGTGTGGAATCTGGGGATGATGGTTTTAATCAGGCTCGACACCCGACTTCACACCCCCATGTACTTCTTTCTCAATAATTTGTCTCTTGTGGATGCCTGTTACTCCACAGTCATCACTCCCAACATGCTCATGAACTTCTTAGCACAGAGGAAAGCGATTTCCTACACTGGCTGCATCATCCAATATTTTAGCTTCATATTGCTTGTCATCTCTGAGTGCCTCCTGCTGGCCGTAATGGCGTATGACCGTTATGTAGCCATCTGTAACCCGCTGCTGTATATGGTCATCATGTCACCAAAGTGCTGCCTTCTGCTGGTGGCTGGTTCCTATCTATGGGCCTTCTTGAACTCTGTGGTACACACCAGCGGTTTGCTACTCTTATCCTATTGTGACTCCAATATTCTGAATCATTTTTTCTGTGATATCAACCCACTTCTGAAGATCTCGTCCTCTGGCACCTACCTCAACCAGCTACTTGTTTTCGCCTTTGGCAGTCTGATTGAGGTGATGAGCGTGGTGACCATCCTCGTCTCATACATCTTGATTATCACAACCGTGCTGCGGATCCGCTCCGCCAAGGGCAGGCGCAAGGCCTTCTCCACCTGTGCCTCCCACCTGACGGCCGTCACCATGTTCCATGGGACCCTTCTCTTCATGTATTTCCGACCCTCTTCCAGCTACTCACTGGACACAGACAAAATGGCCTCCGTGTTCTACACGGTGGTGATCCCCATGCTGAACCCTCTCATCTACAGTTTGAGGAACAAGGACGTGAAGGATGCTCTGAGGAGAGCGATAGAGACAAAATTCTAGGCCCGGTTTTCACAAAAGGGTGCCGCAATTGGACAACTAAATCCTTCAACGGCTCCTCTGCACACATAGGCCCAAATTCAGAAGGCCTTTAGCACGTGTCAAAGTGTGTCTCCCTTTAACTTCAAATGGACTTAAGCACGTGTTTCCAGTTAAGTGTGTATTGAAGTGCTGCCTTGAACAGAGAGGCTTTCCTGAATAGAGGTTTCATGTGCTCCCCTCAGGAATGAAGAGCCTGAAAATGTCTGTGGAATCATGGCCAAGCCACTAGGCCAGCTGCCTTTCCAAAAGGCCCACAACACCCAGTCATGCTTTTTCGACTAAACTAACCAAAGAAGTTCATTTCTGAGACTTGCAGAAAGAAAATGACTTCTACATTTTGAAAATGTTTAGTGAGCAATATTTGCTGTGTTTTGACCAGTTCTGATCACTGACCATGAAACTTCAACATCATCCTTTAGCCAGCCTTGCCAGCATTAGTGCACAGCACTGTCTACAGACTTTTTGGCTATGTCATCAAAAAGTAAATGAAGAGAACCCTGAGTTCTCAAAGCTAGTGTATACAAGAAATTTGTTCAAGAATATCTTGTTGGGGCAGGGAGGAGGGTCAACACGATACATTTAATAGGCAGCTGGTTACAAGCAAACAAAGGAAATACTTCTTTACACAACTCCCAGTTAACTTGTGGAACTCCTTGCCAGGGGATTCTGGAAAACATAACTGAGTTCAAAAATAGATTTAGATACGTTCACAGAGGATATGTCCATTGGGGGTTATTATCCAAGAATGTCAGGGACATAGCCGCTTAGCTCCAGGCAGGCCTATTGACAGGGGACAAAGGGGGCAACTTCCCCGGGACCTGGCATTTCAAGAAGGCATGGAGCTCCTGGCCGCTGCTTCTGCCACTGTGACAGCACCAACGGCTGGAGCCCAGGGCCCTTTAAATTGCTGCTGAAGCCTCACACGGTATGCTCTGGGGAGTGCCTGGAGGAGGCGTGGCATGCTTTAGGCATTGCTGAGGGCCATCTGAGGGAAACTAGTCCCTCCCCTTCCATCCAAGGCCCCTCCCCTTCCACGGGCATGGAGCCTATCCCCCTTCTCCCAGGAGCTGACAAGTCTGTCAGCCCCACTGGCTCCAGGTGTCTTAAAACCTTCCGCTGTCAGTAGCCGGGGCTGGATTATTTGCTACTTGCCCGGGTGTGTTTGCTTTCTCTGAAGCATCTGCCAGTGGCCACTGTCAGGACACTGGGCTGGAGGGACCGTTGGTCTCACCCAGTATCGCCATTCCTATTGCACTGATCTGGTTAAACCCTTCCGGCTGATTTAGGTTAAACCCTAAACGCTGCTGCTTTGATTTCAGGGCCTGAGTGTGAATCCTTCCATAGCATCAGTCATCGCTTAAGGTACAAATAAGGCTCCTTTTCCCATCTCCCAGGCTGTTTGCTACAGGGTTTACCTTGCTGTGTTTCTACGAGTATAGCTATGCGGCAGTCACAGGTTTGGGCCTGCAGCCCAGGTAGATGAACAGGCCAGCCTCACTATAAGTCCAAGATACATGGACTTACAGCGAAACAACTTAAAGTGGGGAATTTTTTTCCCCACAGCTGACTCCCATTTGCATAAATTGATTTTTTGTTTTTGTTGGTAGTGGGTTTTTTTGTTTTTGTTTTTTTTGCGTCACTTAAGAGCGGGGAATAGGAGGACTTATAACGCATCAGTTCCTACAAATGTCAATGACTTTAGTGCAGAGCAGGGCTACGTCTACACTGGCCCCTTTTCCGGAAGGGGCATGTAAATTTCACTAGTCGTCGTAGGGAAATCCGCGGGGGATTTAAATATCCCACGCGGCATTTAAATAAAAATGGCCGCCGCTTTTTTCCGGCTTTTAAAAAAGCCGGAAAAGAGCGTCTAGACTGGCCCCGATCCTCCGGAAAAAGTGCCCTTTTCCGGAGGGTCTTATTCCTACTTATTCCTTTGAAGTAGGAATAAGACCCTCCGGAAAAGGGCACTTTTTCCGGAGGATCGGGGCCAGTCTAGACGCTCTTTTCCGGCTTTTTTAAAAGCCGGAAAAAAGCGGCGGACATTTTTATTTAAATGCCGCGGGGGATATTTAAATCCCCCGCGGATTTCCCTACGACGACTAGTGAAATTTACATGCCCCTTCCGGAAAAGGGGCCAGTGTAGACGTAGCCCAGATGTATAGCAAGGCAATTTATAGTGGGGATGCCTTGTACTCAAACAGCGATTCCCTCACACCTCCCTACAGTTCTTTGTTAGAATTAATGAAATTGCTGAATCATGAGCAAATGAAGGCACATGTTCAAAAGCAAAAAATAACCCCAAAACGCAAAAAACCACAACCCTCCCCCAAACTCTTAACAGTAGCCACTGCCAATAATTATCACCCTATTGTAGAACCAAAAAAGCACTCCCCCCCCCCCCCATAAACTGCTTTGTCGTCCAAGCGTTAAAAAGGGGATAATTCCCCAAGTCAATTACTCTTCTTGCCTAAAGGAAAATCTGACTTTGCTTTCACTATAGTTCACACCCACTTCAGCCTACAGCATGTGGATCTGGCCCACGAAAGCTCATCACTTAATAAACTATCTTGTTAGTCTTTAAAGTGCTACATATTTTTTCCTTTTGTTTTACCGCAATTAAGTATGTCACTAAAGTCAAACCTTCCAGTTGGAGTTCAGTCCCTGTGGTTCATCAAAATTATATTCATGACCAAAGCTATTAAGAGAACATTTTTCTCTCTATCACGCTGCTCAGGTTACCCATTACCTCCTTGTCCCTCAGGCTGTGTCATGAACTAAGGCAGTGGTCACCAACCAGTAGATCGGGATCCACCAGTAGATCTTGGAGCCTCTGACAGGTGATCCTGACTGTTTGTCCAGGCACTTCAGTTGCCTCTCAAACCACTGTCATGCTGCTCCTGCCCTCTGCCTTGCAGCTACCCCTTGGAAGCCTCCTGCTTGCTGTGCAGGGTGTAAGCCCTGGGGTGGCCAAGGGGACAGGGCATTTACCACATGCCCAGGACTAGAGCCTACACCCCAACCCCAGCCTGGTGAAAGTGAATGAGATTTAGGGAGGAAGGGCAAGAGAGCAAGCAGGGCAAGGCCTCGGGGAAGGAAGCCAGGCAAGGGTATTTGGGTTTGAGGTAGATCTTACATTGCACTTAAATTGGAAAAAGTGATCTTGTGATTAAAAAGGTTGGAGACCACTGAACTAAGGACTTTGCAATTGTTAAAACATAAAAAAACCAACGAATAGTCTGGCAGCACCTTAAAGACTAACAAAACATGTAGATGGGATCATCAGCTTTCGTGGGTACAACCCACTTCTTCAGATGAACAGAGTATGAAAAGTCCAGGTCCAAGAATAAAAAAGGAGTGGGGAGGAGGGAAGCAAAGGGGGGGGGAAATAGTGAATTAGAGTGTTCAAGTTACAAGAAGCCGATAGAGAAAGTGCAAATTGTTCTTTAGCACCTATTGTTCGTTGGTTAAGTCATTCAGATGTGGAAGGTAGTGTGCCAGCCAGGTAATGTCTTTATTCAGACCTTTTTGATGGCTCCCAAACTAGTAAATGAACCTAAGTTTCTACACTTCCCTGTGTATTTGGCTTCTGGAATTGGCCTGAAACAACATTGGCCTGAGTTTGAGATCCATTAATGAGTGCCCGGGCCAATTAAAATGTTCTCCAACAGGTTTCTGTGAGTTGCCTTTTCAGATATCTGATTTGTGTCCATTAATTCTTTCCCATAGAGACTGCCCGGTTTAGCCAATATACATGGCAGAGGGGCATTGCTGGCATTTGATGGCATGAAACACATTGGTGGATGTGCAGTTAAATGAGCCTCTGATTTGATTCCTTCAGCCAATTTCCACTCTTATGCTTTCTATCCTTTTTATAAATAAACCTTCAGATTTTAGATACTATAGGATTGGCAACAATGTGATTTCTGGGCAAGATCTGATTTGCATATTGACCTGGGTGTCTGATCCTTTGGTAACAGAAGAACCTTTAATTGAGAGCGTTGATTTTAATAGCCACTCATCCCCATAAGCCGTGCTGCTAGTGTTGATACAGAGGAATTAGAATGTCCTATGCCAGGTCTACACTTAGGGAGAAAGTCGACTTAAGATACAGAATGCCCATTACGAGAACAGCATAGCTGGAGTCCATGTACCTTAAGTCAAATTTCTGCAAAGTCTACATTGCGGTAGCTCAACGAAAGAAACTCTCTCATCGACTTCCCTTCCTTCTCGTGACTCCATGGAGTAACAGGGTTAATGGAGGTACAATCATCAGTTGATTTATTGGGTCCTTATTAGACCTGCTAAATCTAATCCCAGAAGATCGATCTCCGGTGCATCAATCAAGGGGTAAGTATAGACAGGGCCTGAAGGAGCTGCTTTTTAGACATGTTGTCAGCCAGCATGGTGCAACAGAAGTTCTCTTTTTGGCTGGTTCAGTGCCTTATATGTGGAGGACCCCCATCTTGAGTTGTGACTGCCCTTTTTCTCTACTATGCTTTACACTATATATATTTTTGTAAGTCTCTAAGATGCTACAGGACCACTCCTTCTTTAACTTTTTCTCAGCAGTTCATCCTGAATTGGATACTGTCAGGCCTATCCCACGAGAGCACACTGCTTACAGGAGCATGAGAGGTTATCTAGAGCATCCTGCTCGGCTGAGGCAGGGCTACGTGTACTTAGATCGTCCCTGACAAATGTTTGGCTCTTCTTAGAGACTTCCAGTGATGGGGATTTCTCAACCTCTCTTGGAAGCCTATTCCAGTACTAACCTACCTTTAGAATTAGAAAGGCTTTCCTAATAGCTAAGCTGTATCTTCCTTGCAGCAGATTCCTTCTTGCCCTTCCTTCAGTGGACATGGAAGACAATTTATCACTGTCCTCTGTAGAACAGCCCTGAATATATTTAAAGAGTGTTATATGGAAGACTGTGTTCAGTGGGACGTAAATATATGCCTAAGGTAAGGAAAGCCTGAAATGCTTTACTGAATGGGTGTAGAGGGCTAAAGAAGGGATAAATGGGCAAAGGGAATTATACAACTGGGGAAAATGAGGCACAGAGGAGAAGTGACTTGCCCAAGTTCCAGCTGGCTACTGGCAGAGCCTGAAATAGCTCTCAGGTCTCCTTGGTCCTGGTTAAACATTCCGTCCATCAATATCCCCTTCGAACAGTGGTTCTGAACCTTTTTTGGTCCATGTACCTGTTGGCTTCACATACCCCTTGGGGGTCCATGTACCCACAAGGCTTCACGTACCCCTTGGAGGTCCATGGACCCCCGGTTCAGAACCCCTGCCTTAGAAGAAAGTGAATGTGATTAAAATTAATGCTTTGGAGTGTCTCGTGTGTACTGTCATTCAAAGCAAACGAATGCCTCTTTTGTTTGGGCTCAACAATCCCAGACTCTGGGCTCTCTGTGCACCTGGGGGTTTGAGCACTGATCAGATCCCAGTGGAAAAGTGCTGCACAATGCACAACAACCCATGGGAATCAATGAGGGAAGGGCTCCGTGTCCAATAGGTTTGCTTGAGTTGTCACGTACATACAGCATAACAACCCTGTCCTCGCAATGCCACAGAAGCAAGTCCATCCCACAGCAGCCATGACGGACATAGTGTGCCGCTTTACAATGAGGGTGCCGAAAAAGCCTGACCATCATCAGCCCCTTTGAAATCTTTCTGCACGAGTCAGGTGAGCGAAGAAATATTTCCAGACATTGTGCGCTTTTCAATAGCCGTTGCTTTAAAAAAAGGTGGGGAATTAAACTAGGGAACCTTTAAAAATGCTGCTGTATGTTTAGAAGTGTAATAGCTCCAACATGAGAGATTTAGAAAACTTGGTTCTAGAAACTGGTGGGTAAGGGGCTTGTGGAAAATGTAGGAGATCTGAATTCAAGTCTCTGTCCTGACTCAGTTTCTGCTCTTGATTTCTGAATCTCTCCGCCTCCCCCCCAAAATAAGCTGAAGTTCAAACAGAAACTGATGCAGTGAAGTCCCATGTAATAGAGGAGGGCAGATTGGATTATCATAGTTGTTACTTCCCGCCATCAGATGTTTGATCACCCGGGTCTCCCATTGCCCAGATGTGTCTCCTAACAGCCTCCCTCTCAGCAGAAATTCTAGCCTGGCTCTAAAAAACCTTCCCATTGGAAATTTTGTGGAAAAGGGTGAACCATAGAGGTCAGCTGTTAGAATCAGGAACATTGACCTTTGATGAATTTCCACAAAAAGTCTTGCTCTTAACAAGTTGGTATTTTCTGACCAGCTCTGGTCTCAAATCCCATCCGTCTTCTTTCTTTCTGCTAACAAGGTCAGCTAACGTGCAAACCAGCTGCATTTCTCATGTTGGATATCTGTGTCATGGACATTTCTCCACTGGGAACTGGGCTGAGGGCCCCAGCTCAGTACACACAAGGCCCTACCAAATTCATGGTCATTTTGGTCAATTTCACAGTGATGGGATTTTAAAAATCATCAGTTTCACAGTTTCAGATATTTACATCTGAAATTGCCTGGTATTGTAACCAGGCAGTACCCAAACCAAAAGAGGCTTCTGAAGGGGAGTGGCGTCATGGCATTGCTAAGGGAGGGATTAGAAATATACACCATTATTAAGATTTTGTTTGAATGTTTCATCTAGCTTTTTAATATTTGTACACGCTATGGCCGGGGTGAATGCATTTTTAGAAACTGAAATAAAGAAATTGACCATGTGGAGGACACTAAGGGTACGTCTAGACTACCGCGTTTTGTCGACGGAAGTTTTGTCGACAGATACTGTCGACAAAACTTCCGTCGACAAAGAGCGTCCAGACACATTGAGTTCTGTCGACAAAGCAAGCTGCTTTGTCAACAGAACTCCGTAGTCTGGATGCAACGTTACAGGCAATAACACCTTCTGTCGACAGAGTTCTGTCGACAGAAGGTGTTATGCCTCGTAAAATGAGGTATACCAGCGTCGACAAAACTGCTGAGTTCTGTCAACGTTATGTCGACAGAACTCAGCGGTAGTGTAGACGCTGGTATAGTTTTGTCGACAAAAGTCCACTTTTGTCGACAAAACTAGGTAGTCTAGACACACCCTAAGTTTTCTGTAACCAAGCTTTGTCTCTTATGAAAGTCCCAAGAGAAATAGTATCATTACAGATATTGTAATACTTGGAAAAAAGTTTCTGAGGGTAGCTGTGTTAATCTGTAACTTTAAAACAACTAGTAGTCTTGTGTCACCATAGAGACTAAAAAATATATATGATCATGAGCTTTCGTGGGTAAAACCCACTTCATCAGATGAGTTGGAGTGGAAATAACAGAATCCAAGGTATATATCACAGCAAAAGCTGTTACCTGTCAATTGTACGACCCATGTTAATGAAGCTAATTAAGTAGGCTGGATGCGTCCCATTCATAACTTTTGATGTGAAAATGCGAATGTCAAAGGGAGGGGAAATTTGCTTTGTAATGTGTTAACCTGTTATATATACCTTAGATTCTGTTATTTCCACTCATGATCCTCTATACTCTCTAAGGCCATGTGAACAGTAGGAAACTATTTTGAAATTAGTAAATTCGACTTAACTCCCAATTTAACAAATTTGAACTAGCATGTACACACTATGGGGAAGCTTTGAAATTAGTCCGAGGCAGGATCCATTAATGTGGACATGCTACCTCAGACGTAGAGCTCCAGGAAACACTGGGGAATAATTAGTTCAGCCTTTTCCTTAGCAGTAGGGACATGTTTCCTCTGCACAAGCAGGGTGACAGGACAGGAGTTAATGGATGGTTACATGATCTGTTCTGTCACTTTTGTGCAAATCTAGTTTTACTCCTGAACACTGAAATGTATCGATGTCCCTGCAGGTAGCAGTCGGTGAACCAATGGATGAAAAGAACAATCAAACCAGTGTGATAGAATTTATTTTGCTGGGCTTCACCAATCATCCAGAGCTGCAGGCTGTCCTTTTCCTTTTGTTCCTAGCAATCTACCTTATCACCATGGCTGGAAGTCTCAGCATGATCGTGATAATTAGGGTCCAACGCCAGCTTCACACCCCCATGTATTTCTTTCTCAGCCATTTGGCTTTCGTTGACACCTGCTACACCTCTGCCATTGCTCCTAAGATGCTGGTGAACTTCTTCACGGACGATAAAACCATCTCTTATGCCGGGTGTGCTTCCCAGATCGCTTTGTTTGCTGCATTTGTGAGCACAGAGTGTTTCCTCCTGGCTGCGATGGCATATGACCGGTATGTGGCCATCTGTAACCCACTGCTGTACACAATCACCATGTCGCAGACAGCCTGTGCCTGGCTGGTGGGTGGAGCCTACCTCGCCGGGTGTGTGAATTCGGCCGTGCAGACAGTGTGTGTGTTTCGACTGTCCTTCTGTGGACCCAACGTCATCGATCATTTCTTCTGTGATATCCCCCAGCTTCTGAAGCTCTCCTGCTCCGATACCTTCCTCTCAGAGAGCCTTTCCCTCCTTTTCTCTGCCCTGGTTGGTCTGAGCACCATTACATCCATCCTGGCCTCCTATTTCTGCATCTTTGCTGCTGTCCTGAGGATGCCCTCTGCTGAAGGCAGGCGCAAAGCCCTCTCCACCTGCACCTCCCACCTGACCTCTGTGGCTTTGCTTTATGGGACTGGTTTCTACATGTACTTACACCCCCAGTGGAAGTCTGGGCGAGGCAGTGATGTGGTGATTTCTATATTTTACACCTTGATAATCCCCATGCTGAACCCCCTGATCTACAGCCTGAGGAACAAAGAGGTGAAGGCTGCCCTGAAGAAAGTGATGAGGAGGAAATAAACAGCTTTAGCAGTAGCTACAACTTTGCTACATGAATGCTCCAGGCTTAACCCTAATATCTACCTAACCGTGATATTAATTCTAGCCTCATACACAAAACTAAACTCTAATCCCAATCTCAACAAGATCCTGTCAGATCTCAAGGATAGTAATTCAGCATTAGAGAGACTTATGGAAACCTGAGGAAGAGCAGGAGGTTTAAAGCCTTTAAAGTATCCCATAATCCTTTTAGGCAATTTGTCTGTGAATTGTGCCCCGTAATGCAGACGTCTTTTCACGTTGACACAAGGCTAACCTGCTGGGTTTTGTGTGCTGGTTCCGGGTGCTGTTAATGGCCCGTGATAAGCAGAAGTCTGGACAAGATGATCTGGTGCTCCTTCCTGGCCAGAAACTAGATAACGCCATGGCTAGGCATAGGACAAAGATTGGAGGAGAGTACAGGTGTTTGGTCCATTTTTTGTCTACCAAGTGTCACATCTGGCTACTCTTCCTGAAGCAGTCAAAGGATTTGAGCAGTGAAAGGAAGAGAAATTGAGGAAATAGCTTTAAATATTGGGGAGGGCTCTACCACCTCTTTAGTTTTTGAGAACTGGAATCCAGGACACGGGTGTCAAATCTGGACAACACATAGCCCTAGGCACATGATGAAGACTGGAGGATAGGAATTGAGCAGATGTCTCCTGACATCCCTGCTATTCCCATTGGCTATGTCTAGACTGGCATGATTTTCCGCAAATGCTTTTAACAGAAAAGTTTTCCGTTAAAAGCATTTAAATTGGAAAGGGTACAGAGAAGAGCGACAAGAATGATTAAAGGTCTAGAGAACATGACCTATGAAGCCAGGCTTCATGAACTGGGCTTGTTTAGTTTGGAAAAAAGAAGATTAAGGGGGGACATGATAGTGGTTTTCAAATATCTAAAAGGGTGTCACAAGGAGGAAGGAGAAAATTTGTTCCTCTTGGTTTCTGAGGACAGGACAAGGAGTAATGGGCTTAAAGTGCAGCAGGGGAGGTTTAGATTGGACATTAGGAAAAAATTCTTAACTGTCAGGGTGGTCAAATATTGGAATAAATTGCCAAGGGAGGTGGTGGAATCTCCCTCTCTGGAGATATTTAAGAACAGGTTAGATAGACATCTGTCAGGGATGATGTAGACGGAGCTTGGTCCTGCCTTGAGGGCGGGGGGCTGGACTCGATGACCTCTTGAGGTCCCTTCCAGTCCTATTATTCTATGATTCTATGATTTGCGGAAAAGAGCATCTAGATTGGCACGGACGCTTTTCCGCAAAAGCACTTTTTGCGGAAAAGTGTCCGTGCCAATTTAGATGCGCTTTTGCGCAAAAAAGTTCCGACTGCCATTTTTGCGATCGGGGCTTTTTTGCGCAAAACAAATCTGAGCTGTCTACACTGGCCCTTATGTACAAAAGCTTTTGCACAAAAGGACTTTTGCCAGAATGGGAGCAGCATAGTATTTCCACAAGAACACTGACAATCTTACATGAGATCGTCAGTGTACTTGCGGAAAATCAAGTGGCCAGTGTAGACAGCTGGCAAGTTTTTCCGCAAAAGCAGTCTAGACACAGCCAGTCTAGACACTTGCCAGTCTAGACACAGCCATTCTGTTTAGGTAACGATCTAGCACCCAATGCTACGAGGTACAGAGCACTATAAACTGTCAATGGCACCACCAGGGGCTGGGAACTCAAAACAAGTCACCATGAAATTATTATACCATGAAACATCTGTATGTGGATGTGGAAGCCCATCTCCCAGATGAGATTCAATGATGGGTCATTACACCTTAAATGGTCAACCATTTTGATAGAAGCACCTCAGGACCATGGGTTGGCAGAAGCTAAGGGAAGCCTGTTTGGTTAGATTTCTCTGCAGAAGGCTTGAGAATTGGAGAGTGGGGAAAAATCAGCAGCAGAACAAAGGATCCAGGTGGTGTTGGTGGGATAGATCAACTCTAGACACTCTGAAACAGGAAGGAGTAGAGGGCGAAAAAGGAAGAGATATACCATGGGAGTTCTGGTTTAACCATGGGGCCAGCCAAAGTCAGAGAAATCTAGCTGACCTATGAAGGCTCCATGACTCTGGAGTTGCAAGGGCAGGACCCTGGACACCTCAAAGAACTCTGGTTACACCTGAAGAGCTCTATGGACTGGTTTGAAACCTGAGACCAGGAAACGTGTACTGCCGTGTTTATTATTTTGTACAGCTCTGCATATAAAGAGTAATGGAGTTTTGGAGTGTCTGTTTCCATGTGCTTTCACTATCGCGTACCTTAGAAGATGTAAACTGTAAGCCATAAGGCTCACACCATCGTTGGGTTTCGGGAGAACATGCATGAGTTTTTGGGAGAGGCAGAATTTGTTTCGGGGCCTACATGATTGGCAGAGGACTCCCCTCTGCTAAGAGAGGAATTAGACATGAGGTCAGCAGTCTAGCCAGGGACAGTGCCTAAACTCTGCCCATCTCCAGCGAGCAAGGGACATTTGGGGTTCATCATTTGGATATATTCAGAGCTAGAGCTGCCACTTCCAAGATACAAAAAAAAATGGCCATTGACTGTATTGCTCCCCACCTTTGGCCATACCATCCCCACCGCAACTGATTTTCCTTTTCCCCTCCTCTCAGGTGCCACACCACTATCATCAGCCTGACTTCCTCTGTCCCATGGGTCCTGGCATCCACTCCTCCCAGAAGCATCACCCCTCAATGAGTAGGGTTACACCCCGGGTCAGTAGGACTCCTTGGGTTAGCGTTCACAAGGGTAGGGCACCCCAAATTATGGTTGGTAGGACATGGAGTTAGTAGGGCTCCTAGGGGTTAATCAGACCTCTGAGGGCTAGGTTTATGCCTTGGGCGAGGAAAAGTTTCTAAAAGGGACCCAAAGGCTAAAATTTCAAAGGGTGACAAATATAAATGTGAGGGGTGTTGGGGTATGTAAAAATTAATAGATCTGAAATGGCTCTACATTACTAGTTCTACATTACCCTTTAAATATGCTTTTCCTTTTTGTTTTGTAGTTTGGGAAGATAGATTAAGGGTCCAGTCAAAACCAGTATTATCCTTTCTGATGTATAAACACGTTCTCTCTCTTCATTCTTGTAGCTGAGGAAACCAGCTACGTATGGAGTTGCTCTATTTTATTAGGTCTCTTGCTTAGCCTCATTGGCTCTGCATAACACATCTTCCGGGTCAAATTCCTTGTAATCTCTGTAACCAGTTAGTTTATAGCATAGGAAAGTGATGATTCATTTAGAAATTATTTAAATAGTAATGAGGGATGGGTATAATTGCATTAATTATTTGCTTATTAATATTCATTTTATGGACGTTAACATTACTAAATAAGGGTTTAGGAAAGTAGTGATAGACATGTGAATTAACATATTAAAATAGATAAAAGTGTCTGACTAATGCCAATTTGTCGCCACTCAGACTTTGTGTTGAACAATCAAGGTAAACGAGCATGGGCAATAAAGAGGGTCCATTTCCCCCATCCACTCCTGCATCACCTGTTTCTTCTCTAATAAGGGGCACCAATATTCTCAGGTTCTCTCTTCATGTCCACCTCTCACTTTTCCACCTAAGATGACCAAAAAAACCCCAACCCCAACCTATGGGCTTTGGATGCAGACCCTAACCTGAAACTTTGTCAGTAATGAGAATGGGAATCTGCGATAAAGAACTTCACCTTACACCAAGTCTAGTTTGATAAGCTGAGAACGTCTTTTAGCTTTGTTTTTCTTGTAACCATTTCTGACTTTAATATCTTGTTACTTGTATTCACTTAAAACCTATGTCTCTGTAGTTAAATAACCTTTTTTTTTCCCTTTATCAAAATCAATCCAGTGTTGTGAACTGCGTGGGTCACTCCATGTAGGATGGCAAGCTGTTTTTTACTGTTCCCTTAAAGCAGTGATCTCCAACCTTTTTAACCACAAGATCACTTTTTTGATGTAAGGACAATGTAAGATCTACCTCAAACCCAAATACCCTCACTCTGCTTCCTTTCCACCCCTTCTCTGAGGTCTCCCCCTGACCATTCCATCCTCCTTCCTCCCCCATCCTCACTCACTTTCACTAGGCTGGGGTAGGGGTGCAGGCTCTGGTCTCGAACCTGGCATGTGGGAGGGGCTCGGGGCTTACCAAGGGTGGAGGATTGGGGTCCAGGAGAGGTTTCAGGAGTTGGGTGCAGGGGGACTCATGTCAGGAGCAGGTGGTTGGGTGTAGGAGAAGGTACAGGGAAGGCACAGTCAAAAGCCAACACTAACCCACTTTGCAAGCAGTAAAAGAAGTAACAACAACCCTCCACATGTGTGTTGGGTCAGGAGATGAGAGTGAAGGACAGTGGGTGTTTGTAAGAATGACAGACACACACGCAGTGTGTGAGAGTGACAGATTTGCATTGCCAAGTTCCCTCCATCCCCTTCTCTCTATGTGAGATAGGGTACAGAAGTGGGGGGGAGGGACACCCTGACATCAGCACCCTCCCACACCTTGCACAGCAAGGAGGAGGCTCCCAGGGGCAGCTCCAAGGCAACTGGAGGGGGTGGAGGGGCAACTGAAGTGCCAGCGCTTGATAGCTTCCTGGCCAAACCAGTCAGGATCATCTGTTAGAGGCTCCAAGATCTACTGGTAGATCCCGATCGACTGGTTGGTGACCACTGCCTTAGAGGAACAATAGACCTTTGCTATTTCAGCTTCCAAGGACAGGGCTGAACAGTGTAATACAGAATACACATTTTTAAGGAAGCATCTAGGACTGAGAATACATTGGGGTCACCCTGCATGTGGTAACCAAGGCTGGTGGAAGCCAGAGTTTGACTGGAGAGTACTAACAGTCATTCAGAGTGCAAGTCTCCAACCCGTACTTAGTTTTTAGAAAGATATGGTCTTCCTGTCCCATGGAATTAAATACAGTCCATAGTACACAATGATATATACATTTAATTCAGTAAGTTTTCACAGCAGGATATTGCAGGAAATAGGCACGACAGGTGACATAGTATTTTTTTACTTGACCAGCTTCTCTTGGTGAGACAAGCTTTCCAGATCTACAGAGCACTTCTTCAGTTCTAGGCAAAAGTTTATGGGACAGAATGAGGGTAATAGGAGCCAGGATTCCTGCATTCAATACCCAGGTCTCAAAGGTGTGGAGAAGACAGATTTCACACCCATTCTGCCCCTGAATCTCCCTGCTATGAGCAAATATGTCTTCTCTTGGGCTACATCTACACCGTAGGCTTCTTGCATAAGAACTGTTTTGCACACAATTTCTTGCGCAAGAGCACGTCCACACTGCCATATGCTTTTGCGCAAGAGCGTCCAGGGCAGTGTGGATGCTCTCTTGCTCAAGAAAATTCTGATGGCCATTTTAGCCATAGGGGTTTCTTGTGCAAGAAACCCCTGTTGCCCATCCACACTGCCTTCTTGCGCAAGAGCTCTTGCACAAGAAGACTTACTCCTCGTGGGGAGAGGAATAACTCTTGTGCAAGAAGCCCTCTGTTCCAACACTTTACGTAAATTTACTTGCACAAGAATGCGTATGCAATGTAGATGCTCCACAAGTTTTTGTGCAAGAACAGCCATTTTTGCACAAAAAGCCTGCAGTGTAGACGTAGCCTTGAAGTTTTAGTCATGGGGGACAGAAACCAGGAATTCTAGCTCCCAAACTTCCCTGGTCCAACCAGACCCCGCACCCCAGCCTGAGCTGGGAACAGAACACAGGAGCCCTACCTCTCTGCCCTTCCTTAAAAAAAAAAAGCCCACTAGAGCACAAATATAGGATTGTCTTAAATCATACCCTACTTCTTCTTGGTACCACCTATAACTAGAGCCTACAAACTCAAGCCCTTGCTCTACAAGAAAGCACTGCTGCCTGAGAACAGTCTTTTATAAAGAAAGGCAGGGTCAGGCTATTTATGGGTGGGGCTAGAGGGCCTTAGCTCCACCTCAGGGGCTCTCCTATATCAAGGGCACTCCAGAGACCACCTGCCCTTTCAAGGGAAGGCATTTGAGAGAATGTAATGCCCTAAATTCCTGGCCTTAGAAGTAGGGGGAAGGGGTTAATTGAGGATTCATCTACTGGGATTATAACAGGACCGCCTCACTTGGATATCCCATTGGAAGGATAACACATTGGAAACAGAAATGCAGCTGATATGAAAGAGCAGGTTTCTCTTTTTCTGACTACATTATTAGCATGTGGAGCTTCCAGTTTCTGGAAATTATCCCCTCTCTCTGCCCCTCCACTCTTGTGGCTCAAACATCTTCTCCTCCCAATGTCTCTGTGTTGAGTCAAGCTCACCAGCTGATTGCTCTCAGTCTCCAAGCATTCTCCCAGCAGGGGAGTGAAAATTCAACTCCCATACAGCCCCGCCCTCAGCCCTGTTTCCTTGGCTAGTCTGTCTCCCCACCTGCCTTTTGCTCTCGCTTTTGATGGGCGTATGAAGACCTGGCAGGAAGGAGGTGTCAGGCCAGTGGCCAACATTGCATTTCAAAGATAAGGGACTGATTTCATAGCATCCCGTCCCTCCTTCCCACATTAGGATCATCAGTAGTCATTTAATTATCATACCAATAATAAGAAGGACTCACCTACATTCTCCAGGGGTATTTCTAGCTGTTTTTTTGCAGCACTCAGCCCCATTCATGTTGTCTGTCTACACTGGCCTCTTGCGGAAGAACAGTTGCGGAAAAGGGCTTATTCCTGAGCGAGAGCATCAGAGTTCTTGTGCAAGAAGCTCTGATTTCATACATTAGAACGTCAGTTTACTTGCTCAAGAATTTGCGGCCAGTGTAGACAGGCAGCAAATTTTTGTGCAAAATTGGCCACTTTTGTGCAAGATCGCACCAATGTAGACACAGCCCCGGTTCCTGCTGCCCCTTACAGCAGTAGCAGTCACACCATGTACTGAAGATAAAGGGAACCTCATTCAGCTCAGGGAGAAGGCACCTGGTTCTTCCTGCACTGAACACTTCCACCGTGAGTCTTGCATGCATGCCCTAATGCATGCACAGCAGCTGTGTGTCTAGGTACTTACCTACATTTGATTAGGCTACAAGCCTGTTATTAGTGTCCATGAGGTATGGCTTATCTGCAGATTATTAGTAAGAGTGGATTGGAAATTTTCCAATAGAACTTTTTTTTTTTAAACCAAAAGGATTCCATTTTTCCAACACTATAATTTCCACAGGAACATGTTGATTTTTTTTTGGGGGGGGGGGGGGGGACTGATTACAAAAAAGAGAACAATTGAAAGCAAGTGTTTTGGTGGATTGGCCAGGAAACATTTGATTTTCTGCTCTAGAATGACACTTGTTTCAATTTTTTCCTCCAGGCGCTACCCTGTATATTCCCTATGTGTTATTGGGCACCTACAATTACTAACTGTGGCAAGGGCCCCTCTCACCCAGGCTACCGCGGGGGCCAGCCTCTTGCTGCCAACCCCAGGGGTTGGCATTTTCAGCTGGTCTTTGTGGTAGGGAGCCCGGCCACACCTCCTGAGACTCCATCCCTCCCTGGCTGGCTGTTTCTGTTCTCATGTTGTTATGACTTACTTTCTGTCTTGCTATCAGTCCTCTCCCTTCTCCCAGCTGCCAACTGCTGAGGCTTTTAAAGGCCTTCAGCCAGCCAGCAGTGGCGTCAGCTGGCCCCAATCTGCCTGAGCCAGCTCCCTCCCAGCTATATCTAATTGTCCTGCAGCCCTCTGCTTCTAATTACAGGTCTTTACCCTTTTGGGGCTGCCTTTCCCTTCTTTGCAGCAGCTCTCTGGCCTGACCCTGCTAAGTAACCCTTACAGTAAGCCTAGATGGGAATACTTGTGTGGTATTGCTCTCCAAAATATTATTAGACCTTGATCTTAGATGGAAGCACCTGTGAGATATGTAATCTAAAGATCACTAGACCACAAACCTGTGCCCACAAAAGCTCCTGATACTATCTACATATTGTGTTAGTCTCTAAGGTGCTGCAAGACTATTTGTTGTTTAAGTTTTTCCAGTTACAACTTGGCTACCCCTCTGAAGCTTTTGCCAATACTTGGTTAGCAATCCTCACTTAAAAATCATTAGGCCTTCATAACTGCCAGGGCAATGCCTATGATGTATTGTTCACCTAAAGCTTCCGGAGGTAGCCGAGTTCATCTGTACAGAAAAACAACAAACTGTCCAGTAGCACTTTATAGACTAACAAACCATGTAGATGGTATCATGAGCTTTAAACTCAGAACTCCGGTTATCTGAAGAAGTGGGCTGTGCCCAGAAAAGCTCATGATACTATCTACATGGTTTGTTAGTCTATAAAGTGCTACCAGACCATTTGTTGTTCACCTAGGCTGTGTCTAGACTGGCAAGTTTTTCCACAAAATCATCTGCTTTTGCGGAAAAAGTTGCCAGCTGTCTACACTGGCTGCTTGAATTTCCACAAGAACACTGACGATCTCATGTAAAATCATCAGTGTTCTTGCGGAAATACTGTGCTGCTCCCGTTCAGGCAAAAGTCTTTTTCCGAACGACTTTTGCGCAAAAGGGCCAGTGTAGACAGCATAGTACTGTTTTCCACAAAAAAGCCCCGATCGCGAAAATGGCAGCCGCTCCACTCGTGCTGCCTTAAATCCACTGCTGCCTGCGGAACCAGGTAAGCAGAGGATCCAGGGGTAGGAGCTGGGGGTGTCGGGGCCTGGGGGGAGGTTGGGGGCTGGGCCCGGGCGCTAGGGTTGCCAGATGTCTGGTATTTTCACCTCCTGTCCGGGAAAAAAAATCAGAAAGTACTGGACATTTTAGGTGTCTGGTATTTTCGGAATTTTTGTACCAGACAGGAGGTGAAAATACCGGACTGTCCGGGTCAGTACTGGACACCTGGCAACCCTACAGTCCTAGTCTAAAGATTATTAAACTTTATGCCTATATAGCACTATTTTTGTGGCATTGCTCACCTAAATATTATTAGGCCACATGCCTGCCGGGCTATACCTGTGTGGTATTATTCACCCAAAGATTAATAGGCCTTAGGCCTAATTGTCATTCCCTGTTTGTTGTTGCTCACCTGAAAGGCATGTCTATGGTTTGAGCCAGGGGTATGATTTCCCAGCTGAGGAGTCATACCCATGCTAGCTCTGAACGACCCAGCATGCTAAATATAAAGTGTAGCTGGGATTGCATAGGAGCTGGCCATATGTACGTGGGGTGGCTAGCCCCTGCCACTGCTTGTACTGCGCCAGCTACACTCCAGTGCACTCACTCAGTCAGAGTGAACGTGGAAATGTCTCCTTCAGCTGTGAATGCCAGCCCCTGCTGATAGTGTAGACATCCCCACAGAGCATTAGGCTTCAAGTCAGCACCTGTGTGCAACTGCTCACCTAAATATTACACCTTAAGTCTAAATATGCGTACCTGGTGTGGTATTCAGGAGTGGGCTGAGGCCGGCTGCGGCAGCTGGCGCCCCAGGCGGAAGGCGTGATTGGCGCTCCCGCCTACACAGCCGTCAATGGCCGTGACATCATCATCGGGCACCCCATGACATCATCATCAGGCGCCCTAGGCGACCACCGAGTCTGCCTAGGCTCACAGGCCACACCTGGTGGTATTGCTCACTTCATATTAGGCCTCATTCCTGCCTGGAAGTACCTGTGACATGGCTAATCTAGAGAGTCTCAGAAAAAAACAGCAAATGGTCTGGTAGCACTTTATAGACTAACAAAACATGTGGATGGTATTGTGAGCTTTCGTGGGCACAGCCCACTTCTTCAGATGACTGGTCACATCTGTAGGTCAGGTCACAAACCTACACGGTAATATCTGTGAGGTATTGCTTATATAACAGTTATTGGGCCACACACCAACACAGCAATGCCTGTCAGGGATAGGAATGCTGGAAGTAATGAAATACTTAACATCCATTGCAATGGATGTTAAACAGTCCTATCTTTGCCAAACATACCTCTGAGTTTATTTTCCATGGAATAGAACTGTGAGACAGATTCATCCATCTGCTCTGGCTGCTTCGTGGTAGCTAAGCAAAGCATCTAGAAATCTAGTTTGAGTAAACCTAAGCTTACAGCAGCTTTGCATTGTTAGAATTGCAGAAAGCAGCTAGATGAATATGACTTATGATCCTTAAACTGTTCCCCATGGTGGTTAGCAAAGTGGAGGCCACAGGCTAACTTTTCTTGTGATGAGAAATCACTGTGTAAATCCAGGGGGTTTTTTCAACAGGACCTTTTTGCTTTAAAGAAGCCTTTTGGCATCCTCTAAGTTAGGGCAGAAATCAAGCTTGGCCATTTATCTCTGGCAGCTGCTAATTTCGATGAAACACAATCAGGTTTTAATGATGCAAAGTTATACAATTGCAGTTTGGCAGGCACAAACTTTCTAATCATGCCCACAGAGAGCTCATTACAATTGCCAGAAGCTAATACAGTTTCTGGAGAGAGAGGTCAATTACGCTAAATTGATCGCTTCAGGTCCTGAGACAGAGGCACCTGAAAGTGTAATCTCCCTGGAATTTTCCCTGTTGTTTTGATGCCAGATTATTTTGAACCAGCGTGCATAGTCTCCAAATGACATTGCCTTGCTCCTCCTGGGGGACTTTAGGGAATTACCAGCAGAGAATTCCCTAAGAGGGAACGTGCAAAGAAAGAAACTAATTATTTGATTTGTAACTGCAAAACTGCCCAGTTTAAAGATACATTTGAAATTCAAAACTTTTGTTCCGGAGACTATATTAGTATCAGACAAATATTACTCTCAATTCTACTAATGGCAAGCCTACATATCCAGCTCTCTATCTACTATCTCATATCCTCTCTGCCCAGACCTTGCAGACCAAGACAGACACATCTTGATTGGATGCACCTTAATACCATGGGAAAACAGCAAACAAATGTAGACAGACTAATCATGTCTTAAACTGAAATTGCTATCATGGCCAGAAGTTATGAAACAGGTGTTCCCGTAGGGTAGAATAATTCCTTCACAAATTAATGGAATTTTCTGACTTGTGGCATGCAGGACATAAGACTTTCTGCTCATCATAATCTCGTCTTGCCTTAAAATCTATGGGCCTGTGTACTGGAGTCTTTCCCTGATTAAAAATAATACCAAGAGAAGCTTCTGTGTTTATAATTGTTTGGCTGAATTCAGAGCAGAATTAAAAATAAAAAAGAACCCCTTGCTAAAGTCAGACAAGAGCATTCTGAAAATCCACCCACTACCCCAACAGACTGTGAACTTCATTTCTGATTTGTAGCAATCCTCCTGGTATTTCTCTTTCTATATTTCTATTCCCAGATTCCCATCCTGTCCCTCTCATCTCTAATCTGTAGCACATGCATACACCCCACATACCCCCAGTTCTGTCAATGCATCAAATTCCTGATTTGCATCCCCTTAGCTTCCATTAAATATGTTGGATTCCTCCATATATGCACACACACACGCTCACAAATCTCTACCAGCACACTTTAGTTGAGGGGATAGATAGTGTAACATTTAGAGAGTTAGCTTATTAGATGAGATGCGTTCCTGCCACTGCCCTGCCACCGACCTCCTGGGGAACCGTAGAAATGTGACATTGTCCCTGATTTTTAATCTACTCAGGCGTTGGTGTGCTCAGTGCTGCAATACCTAGCTGATTAAGGAGCCTAAATGTCATTTTCAAAAAGGCTATAGAAATGTAAATTCAATTGACTGTCAATGAGAAGTTGGCTCAAGTGCCTAAATCCCTGTTGAAAATGATATTTAGGCTCCTAAATCAGTCAGGCATGGCAATACCAAGTGCTGTGATGCGTTAATATCTTTAAAAATTGGGCCTTCTCAGCTCCTTCTGCCACATTTCCCCCTCTGGAAAGTCTGACCGCAGTCCTCCCCTACCTCACAGAGGAGTTGTGAGGCGGGGCCAGGATCTCACAGTTTGTTCCAAACATAGGCCAAGCTCTGAGTGTTATCCAACTTTTCAAGGCCAAATGGAGGCCTGGCTAGGCTTGGAGGATGAAGGGCCCACTAGAAGTGGGGGGATGCCTGGCTACTATGAGGCTCTGTCTGCTGAGTGCTGACTATACTGAGCACAAGGCATGCAGTCCTGGCTGGAGTGAGTATGAGGTGCTGATGTTAGGAAAGAGAGAATGAGGGCCAGTTGTGGTGATGGTGGAAGGGGGCAAAGGCTGACCAGAGGGGGTGATGAGGGGCCAGGTTTGAGAACCTGGGGAGAACATAGAATCAAACCCAACTTTTGTGGGTCACCAACAAGTGCTCTAACCACTGGGCCAGCCTTCCATGCTGGAGGAGTTTCAAGTGACTTCAATCACCCTCTGTTTTAAAAAAAATTGCACCTTAGTTTAGGGTTGCCAGGTGTCCGGTTTTGAACTGTACAGTCCAGTATTTGAGTTTTCTGTTTGGGAAACAAATTGAGAAAACATAAATGTCCGGTATTTTCTAAATAAGATGTCATGTAAATTGTGATGTAATGTCAAGTGTGTCCGGTATTTTTGTTGAAACTATCTGGCAACCTTACCTCCGTTTGAATTGGCTGGCTTTAGCTTCCAGACATTGGTTCCTGGCATGCCTGTCTCTAGTAGAGGAAAGAATCATTTAGTACCTAGTAGCTGCTGCCTGTGGAAATATTTACATGCTGTGGTCACTGCCCCTCTCATAGGCATGGGAACTAGAAGTGCTGCAGCATCCCCAGATTTCACATGGGGCTCTGGCCCCCAGCCCCACACCCTGGATCCTGCATCCTGGGACCTTCCAAGGTTCCTCTACTGGCCCCACCCTCATCTCTGACCCCAGACTTAGCCACCTTAGCCCATCTGTGTCTCCTCTTGGATCCACAAACTTACTCTTGCCCTATCACGGGGTGCGTCCCTCATTAGCATATTTTTTCTGAGAAAACGTGTAGTGTTGACGTCGCCAATGTGAGCTAATCTTGATCAACAGAGAGAAACTGTGGGATGGAAGAGGAAGTGGAGATAAATTGTTTTCCTTGCGTTGCCTGTGCCAAGAACACTTCTTAAAGTGTGTCATCGGTCCCCTGCACTGCAGTTCTGAGAACAAGAAGGGGCTGCAGGATGGGACAGGATGGGGGAGGAGACTACAAGCCTAATCCCCAGAGCGACTGGGAGGAAGTGCCCCTAGCAGTGTATGTGGGCCTGTCTGGGGAAGGTCTCACAGATCCGTGACTGCAACCTTGCGGAGGTGGCCCTGTTCCTGGGTCTATGCTGAATCAAGCTGGAGAGCCAAGCTCAGCGAGACAGGGTTACAGGGGAGCATTGACTGCCTGGGGCGGTTCACCTTGGCAGACTTTGATACCCTGGAAGGGGAGGATCACGGGGACCTGGCTGGAGGCCAAGGCATGAAGAGGGATCTGTCTGTCTCCCCGCCAGACACTCAGAGGCCACTCTCAGTATCACATCCCTCCCAACAGGAGCCCCTCCCCTTTGCATGTTATGGAAAACTGTCCTGTTCCCAGGGCTTCCAGTGTCCTGGCACCACCAAACCCTGACCTTGCATTACATTAGCTCCTACCAAATGTGGTGGTCTTAGCTCTTAGGCTGTGTCTAGACTGGCCAGTTTTTCCGCAAAAGCAGCCGCTTTTCCGGAAAAACTTGCCAGCTGTCTACACTGGCCGCTTGAATTTCTGCAAAAGCACTGACTTCCTACTGTAAGAAATCAGTGCTTCTTGCGGAAATACTATGCTGCTCCCGTTCAGGCAAAAGTTCCTTTTGCGCAAAAGGGCCAGTGTAGACAGCTGAGATTTGTTTTCCGCAAAAAAGCCCCATCGCGAAAATGGCAATCGGGGCTTTTTTGCGGAAAAGCGTGTCTAGATTGGCCACGGACGCTTTTCCGCAAAAACACTTTTTGTGGAAAAGCGTCCATGCCAATCTAGATGCTCAGTTCCGAAAATTCTTTTAACGGAAAACTTTTCCGTTAAAAGCATTTGCGGAAAATCATGCCAGTCTAGATGTAGCCTTACTGTTTAGGAGGAGTTCTTGATCAAATGGACGTGCAGACAGACACAGAAAGACAGACAGATGCACTCATATATATACACTTAATAACTGTACTGGGCTGTACAGTGTGGTCCATGGGTGCTGGAACTAGAGTTGCAGGGGGGGACTACAGCGGCCCCTAGCTTGACGTGGTTTCCATTATACCCAGGACTTACAGTTTGGTTTAATGGCTCTCAGCATCTCCAGTATAAAAATTGTTTCAGCATCCCGGTGTGATCTACCTCATTACAGGCTGAGTGGCATGGCCACACCTTGCATGAGCAGCCGGTGCCTTACAGCAGCTCAGCATGGGTCTGGCAAGCCCGGGAATGCCCCAGTCCCTTGTTGGAGGCGACCCAGGCTGGCTGGGATCTCTCAGGCCACCAACGGCTGCCAGGGCGATCCTGCAGGGGTGAGCACCTGCCAGCTTCTTGGGTAGGGTGTGTGCTGGCGGCCTGAGCAGCGCAGGTCCCTGAGCAGGGAGAATGTCTCCCAGCGGGACTCTCTCCAGAGGGATCTGCTTTCATTTCCCTCTGTCAGCTGGATTCTCGCCATCTGCTTCCAGGGGGAGAACAGGTGAGCAAAGTGGGGCTGTTTGATGTCCATGCATGGAGGAGGGAAGTCTCTAGTGTTAGGAATGGGGAGGTTCTCTGAGGCAGGAGCAGGGTACCACAGGGAGGGGGATGGGGAAGCTTTCTGGGGCAGAGCTGAGGTCCCCGAGGAAGAGGCCTGGAACATGGGGTGTGGAATCACCACTGGCTTGAAGTGGTTTCCATCATATACACAGGGGCTTATAGTTTTGTTCAATGGCCGTCAACACCCCCGTTATAGAAATTATTCCAATGTCACTCTCCCTCCCTCAGCTCTGTCAGTCCCCCAATATCTTAGCCTCGGAGCTCTTCCCTCACCCCCTTTTCCTCCAAGTCCTACCCCTGTCCCTCAATCTTTACACACATGTGCACACACACACACACACACACACACACACGATATTCCAAACCTTCACTGCCCATTTTTGTTTCTTTCCCTCCACCATGAAATAAACTAGTCTGAATCAGGCACTCCCACACGGGGAGTTCTATCAGTATAATAGTCCTGGTCTCGTAATGCTGGAAAGGCTTCTGTGTAGACAAGCCCTCCGGAGCTGGTTGCATGCTGGTGGAAAGGAATCAGCAGTTCACAGCATCAACCGGTGCTGTGGTTCCTGAGTAGGTGCTGCCACCGTATGGCCATTTCTTTTCATGCAGTTAATTTCTCATCCCTCTCAAATTACTTGATTCATGTCCAAGCATCATGCTTTTCTCTGGAAAGGATCCAAGGAACTAAGGAAGATGGATGCTGATGCATCAAGTGTCCCTCTTCCCCCCACCCCCCTCCCCCGCCGCCACTGCAGCTCATCTAATGCCTGTGCTGTGGATTGAATACTCCAAACCAAATTGGGATTAAATTAACACTGTCCTGAAATCTCAAAGGAATCTGGGGACCCCCAGATTCTGGGAGGGAATGGAGACTCTAATCTCAGCTCAGAAAATCCGATCTGTTAGCACTCATGAGTGGGAAGCTGTTCAAACCAGCTAACGAGGCCATGTCTGTCATTTGGAAACCGGGCACAAAACAGGAGTGTAGTGGGCAGGAGGGGGGTGGGGGGATACAGAGAGAGTCTGCAATTTTTTAAAAACCGTTTTACTCGTTTCCTTTATGCGTTGACTCAACATTTGTCCCGCAACTTGTATGGAAGGTTGGTTTGTTGACACTGGTATTTTTTCAAAGATCTGAAATCAGCTTGAGTTCAAATTCAAAAAGTTTTCAAACATGAATGGTTTGGGTGGGGAAGGGGGCCAAAAAGACCCCAAACATCCTGCCTTGTGATTAAGCCAATCCAAAAGAAGTTGGGTGTTGGCAAAGAACATCTGGGAAGACCCTCTGTGTCTCCCCAGCCCTTGGATCATGCCCCTATCTTTGCCACCACTTTCTCAAACAATGAGTCGTCCTGGGGCACCTTAGATTTAGTAGACAGAGAAATTGGGAACAGAGCCGGCGAGTTGCATTGGTCGATGGAACCTGGGCTCCACCAGTGTCGGGGCAGGGTGTCTCCTTTGGCCCCATGCACTTCCCCCGAGCATCCTTCCTGGCTGATTGCCCTCTGATCTGCACCCTGCCCTTCCTGCAGCATGTGCCAAGGGAGGAGGGCATGAGCCACACTGCACTCCTTCTCCACCCCCAGGCAACTCTGAGTGATGTTTTTCTGGTGCTAGAGTGGAAGGAGGAGAGGGAGATGGTGGTCCTCTACCACACTCCAAAATCCTCCCCCACATCCTAGAGCCTGCACCCGAACCCTCTGCCCCAGCCCTGAGCCTCTCCCATAGCTCAACCCGCTCCACCCCAGCTCCATCCCAGAGCCACAGTCCTTCCTCACTCCCCCCAACCTTACAATGCGGGAGGGGGGCAGGATTTGGGCTCGCTCTGAGCCCCACTGAATTATACAAACCTTCCGCCTCTGACCGAGAGGGGCTGTCAGTTAGCTGTGGGTACCAAATGAAGGGGTAAGGGAAGTAAAGTTAGATTTGAAAAGTGGGGGAGAAGGAGGCGGAGAACAGTCATATAACATGAATGATGACAAAGAACAATCTCTCACTTTCCTTATCTCCATCATCCCGGGGCCTGAATAAAGAGATTACGGGAACCCGGCTGGGGCAGATTCACTTCCGACTCTTTCTCTCAGTCACTCACTGGGGCTAAGTCTAAACTGCATCCCTCTGTCGAGAGAGAGATGTAGATTAGGCACGTCGAAATTGCTAATGAAGCCAGGATTTAAATATCCCACACCTCATTAGCATAAACATGGCTGCCACTTTTTTCGACATGGAGTTTTTTAAAAACAAATTGGTAGTCTAGACACGGATCTGTCGAAAATAAAGCCTTTTTCGACAAATCGCGTATTCCTCAAAAATGAGGTTTACAGGATCTGTCAAAAAAGGCTTTATTTTCAACAGATCTGCATCTAGACTGCTGGGGGGGGGGTTTCAAAAAAACGCTGTCGAAAAAAGCGGTGGCCATGTTTATGCTAATGAGGCATGGGATGTTTAAATCCCGGCTTCATTAGCAATTTCGACGTGCCTAATCTACATCTCTCTCTCGACAGAGGGATGCAGTCTAGACACACCCTAGGGTTCTCACTGCAGGATCTTCATGGGAAAGTTTTATCAGTAATAATCTATTATCCAGATGCTAAGGATTCCCTGTCATCTGTGCAACATCCAACACCCAGTCACAGCCGGGAACCACTAGAGAAATGTCTTCTCCATGGGTTACAGAGTGGAATACAAGAGCTCATAGCATCAGTGTGTTTTGTGAGCACTGAGCAGCTATATCGCACCAGGCAATATCTGAGATCTACTTCCCTTCTCGGGTTGCTTCTGAGCTCCTAGCTGTAAAGCAAATGGCTTGGCAAAGATTTTCTCTTAGAGGAAGCTGCTCTTACGTGAGAAGAGCTACTAATATATTTAGGGTAGAAGAAACTTGTTAATAAGCATTATGAATAGCACCTTATTAATGGTTTAATTTTGCTGTCATGTCTCTATTATTTCTGTGCCACTTGGTAATAATTTTTGTGTCTATCTGGAAATCTTCCATCATCACCATAGCTGGGCCCACACTACATATTGTACAGATCCTTAAAGTTATAGTGCAGGTGGTTATGCTGTTTCATTAATGTGGCAATGAATGTTTTCTGTTTCTTACTATAAACTCATTTACAAAAAAAAAATCAAAAATGCATTTTGACAGAGTGGGCATTAAAGGAAGTAATGTGCAGACATGCACACTGCATGGTGACATCATTGTATTTACCCAAAACATAAGGATCCAAGATAAAGTACGGTGTTCGAATGAAAGAAATATATAAATCCCTCTCTAGTGAAGCAATATACTATTCCCCAGTTGAGTATTAGGTATACTTGACACTGTCTGGAGTGACTCATGACAGTATGCACCAATCCTAGGCTTGAATTAAGGCATTAAGTGGTTGTTGCATTACAAAGCACATTTCTCCTGCCTTTAACATCTGCATTTCCACATCAAAATCTATGTATGGGACACTTTCAGCCCATTTAATTAGCCCCATTAACATGGGTTCTACAATTGACAGGTACTTCTGCTGTTATTTTTATCTTGGTTTCTGTTATTTCTACTTCAGTTCACCTGAAGAAGTGGGTTTTTCCCACCAAAAAGCATGATTTTATAAAGGTTTGCGTGTCTTTAAATTCCCACAGAACTACTCATTTTTTAAGTTATAGACTAACACGGCTACCCCGCTGTGATTTTTCTACCCCAGGGCAGACTGTCAAAAAGCAGGGCAAATACCCCACTCTGGTGGTATGTTCTATAATTAGATTTCATCACCCCAGTAATAAATAAGGGTATGTCTACACTACCCCGCTAGTTCGAACTAGCGGGGTAATGTAGGCATACCGCACTTGCAAATGAAGCCCGGGATTTGAATTTCCTGGGCTTCATTTGCATAAGCGGGGAGCCGCCATTTTTAAATCCCCGCTGGTTCGAACCCCGTGCAGCGTGGCTACACGGGGCTCGAACTAGGTAGTTCGAACTAGGAGGGTAGTGTAGACATACCCTAAGAGTTCCAAAAGCATTAGAATAGTTTTATAATGGAGTCACAGTCAGTCTCACTCCAGTCTATCTTGTCACGCAGCCAGGCTGGACTGTATCATAATGGTCACCAAAGATCATAAATATTCCATTTGCTCCCAGTCTCTTACCCCAAGTGAATTTATACCTTATCTCTAGGGTAGCACATTTTGGTTGGATATATTGCTGGAGGTTTCATCATGTGACATACTTGTTAATTAAAGGTTAGTTTTTAATTCCTTAAGATCCCAGACAATTCTGGAGGGTTGGCAACCCTACTTAGCTCTCCCACCAAAGCCAACTCTGGTAGCCGATCTCCAGAATACACCCCTAACCGTTTATTAACTAGGAAAAGATAAGAGTTGTTTACAGATTAAACAAGCAGGCCTATGTACCCAAACGAGTTTCTGTCATTCAAATGGTGACAGAATTATAGTACTTGGTCAATTCATAATGTCTGCAGAGACTAATCCCTGGCCATCAGCACGAGGATCTCTTTGCTTATGTTTAGGGATCTTTGCCTCTCAGAGGGTATGTCTACACTGCCACCCTAGTTCGAACTAGGGTGACTAATATAGTCATTCAAACTTGCAAATGAAGCCCAGGATTTAAATCTTTATTTATTTGCATGTTCCTGGGTGCCGCCATTTTTAAATGCCCCATAGTTCAAACTACCTGCCCACGGCTACACGCAGCACAGGCTAGGTAGTTCGAATTAAGGCTCCTAATTTGAACTACCGTTATTCCTCATTGCAGGAGGAGTAATGGTAGTTTGAATTAGGAGCTTTAATTCGAACTACCTAGCCCGTGCTGTGCGTAGCCACGGGCAAGTAGTTCGAACTATGGGGCATCTAAAAATGGCGTCGCCTGGGAACATGCAAATGAAGCCCGAGATATTTAAATCCCGGGCTTCATTTGCAAGTTCGAATGACTACATTAGCCACCCTAGTTCGAACTAGGATGGCAGTGTAGCCATACCCAGACTCCAGACCAACATGAAAGAGATAGACTCTCTCCACTCCAGGGTTCTGACTGATGGGGTGAGTTCATTAGCTGGAGGGAGTAAGGAAGGCAGCCTCTCCTTTGATGCCACACAACACCTTTTTTGTCATGTTGTACATAAAGACAAGACCTTGACTTAAATTAATGCTTCTTTTCCTGTTAGGTGAGTTACACGGCAAGAGGTTTACTAAGCAAACACTCGAAATAGCTTTGCACTAGTGGTCTCCAACCTTTTAACACCCAAGAGCACTTTACATTTCAGGATAGTTCAGGATCTACCCTGCCCCTTCCCCAGGCTCCTTCCCCAAAGACCCACCCACTGCATTCCCCCTTCTTTTTCTCTGTCACTTGCTCTCCTCTACCCTCACTCACTTGCACTGCACTGGGGTGGGGGGCAGGTTCTAGGCTAGGGCCAAGGGGTTGGATGCAGGAGAGGGTGAGGGGTGCAAGCTCTGGGAGGGAATTTGGGTGCAGGAGGAGACTCCAGGCTAGGTCAGAGTGTTAGGGTGCAGGAGGGGGTGCTGGTCCTGGGAGGAGGGTCACAATTGAGGCAGGGAAGGAGGAGGAGGTATTGGGTCTGGGAGAAGGTTCGAGGCAGAGCAGCATGTCAGAGTGCAGAAGGAGGTGGAGGGGGGGGTGGCTCTAGGAGGGAGCTCCAAGTTGGAGCACAGATTTGGGTTGAGAGGTGCAGGCTCCGGCCAGGAGGCACTTTGCAAAGGCAGTTCCCAGCTGGCAGTACAGCAGGGCTCAAACAGGTTGTCTGCTTGCCATGGTCCCATGCTGATCCCAGAAGCAGCTGCATGCCAATTTGTCTCTGTGCTCTCCTGGGAGGTGGGGGGACATACATGTCTCCGTGTGCTGCCCCAGCCGTGTCCTCAAAGCTCCCATTGGCCAGAATCCAACCAATGGGAGCTGCAGGCATGGGCAGCTTGCAGAGGCTATGTCTACACTGCAGAGCGTTTCTGGGATTAAGGGATGTTCTTAAAATGGAGGTTCTGAATTTTTGCCCCATGTAGACGGGTCAAATTTCAGAAAAGCCACTTCCAAAAATTAGTGGAAAAAGATAAGCAAATTGTGAACTACAATTTGCGTCTCTTTTTCCAGTATAAATCTGCAGTCTGGCCATCGCCAGAGACACACTGTCCCCTTCATTCCAACAGGAGCACACCAACAAAGCCTGCAGCCAGCAGGCAACCCGTCCAAGCCCTGCTGTAATGCTGGATTTTAGCAGCTTGGAGATCATAATCAGCAGCTTAGTACTCCTGCTTTACCTCATGGGCTGTAGAGGTTATGAGAAAGATCAATGCATCCTGAGCAGCATCCTGCGATCATTTTATCAAGATTAAACACAAACCACATGCCAACTTAACAGCTCATAGGAAGGTCAAGAATGCTAACCCTTGGGTAAGCGAGGTGGGTTTCTGGCTATGCATTTTTAAGTGCTCACTGAGTCCCAGGGCCTTGGCTTGCCCCGGATTCACTGCCAGCATCACAATGATCATTAGAAAATTTAAATACAAGTTGGACTTCCCTGGTCTGGTCCCAAACCAGAGAATTTGCAGGATCAAGGGAGGTCCTGTGCCACCAGCCCCCAAACCACAATGCTACTGGCTCACTACCACCCCAGCTGTCCTCTTCCTCCTCCCCCCACCTCCACCACTACAAGCCCGGGCCAACAGACCCACCCAGCTGCTGCTGGCCTCCCAGCCCGGATGGGCTACCATAGACCCTGGCCCCAGGTGCACTCTGCCGTGGGCTCCTGCACTTGCATGGGGCTCAGGCCCCAAACCCTGGCCAGGCTGCTGGCCCTGCTGCCTCTGACCCTGTCTAGGTTGCTGGTCCTGCTGCCATTAGGCTCACAGGCTCTCTGGTCCAGGAGCATCCATGGTTCTATCAGACTACAGATGTTGCTGAACCAGGTAGTGCTGGTTTTTGGAGGTGCAACCTGTAATCCCAGAAGGACACCAGTCAAGGAGCAGTGAGTGAGAGAAATGCAACGGATAAAGACCACCCAACAGCTATAAAACAAGGAAACAAGTGTATAGTCTCCACTCCACCTACATATGGTCACTGTGTGATCACCTCCATGAGTCTGATTGATTAGAAGGCGGGCTCCTCTTCACTAGAGGACTGGAAGGAAATCCCACCTCTGCTCAGAAATGCCACGTCCAACGAACACATCCGCTCTTCCGAAACATTTTTCGGAAAAGCAGGCGGTTTGTCTGAAATTTGGTGCCGTGTAGAAGCGTCAAATTTCAGAAAAGCCTCTTTCAAAAGAAAAGTGGGAAAAGACACACACATTGCAGTTCGCAATTTGCATATTGTTAAAGCCAACACTCCTCTCTGGTTTGGCAGCTAATAAACAGCTTTATTGATCAATAAGGGAATTCTCCATCCCCAGAGCAGGGCGTCTCCAGCTGGGTGGTGCGGAGATTTAAATAGCCGTCCTCATTGTGTCTTGTCTAGAGATTTCTCCATCCTCACTGAAATCTGTCTTCTCTTCAAAGATGGCCCGCAGTGCGACCAGGAGACAGCCTCTGAGTCGGTACTGCCTGTAGCTCCCAACAACAAAGTAAATAACTGGGTTGATGCTGCTGTTGATAGAGGCCAGCAGGTAAGAGAACTCATTAGTGAGACTATGCTCAATCAGGTCGAGGAAATATTGCACACTGAGAGGAACAGCAAAGACGAGGAAGAAGAAGACGGTGAGCAGGATAACGACGTAGAGCTTTCCTGGGTGGCGGAACTGGAGGCTACGTCGGAGCTTGATAAACAGGACCAGACTGGACACCACCATGATGGGAGCAAAAATGAGGCAATTCAGACCGTACACGGGTAGGAATCTGTACAAGCAATATTCTGTTCCATCCACAAGACACAAAGAATACACTATTCCTGAGAGCAGGCAGGAGAGAGCCCAGAGCAGGGCACAGATGATGGCAGACAAGTGCGTTGGGCGGCTGCGGCGGTGCCAGATGGGAAAGAAGACAGACACGCACCTCTCCATGCTGATAGCTGTCAGGAAATAAAGGCTGGCGCTGTACGTGAGCAAAGATAGCACCCGAAACGCGTTCATTAAGTTTGGCCCTCTTGAAGCAACACAAAAGTTATGTTCGGCATTAGAGGTTATAAGAAAACAAGGCAGGAAGAGGAGGAAGCCAAAGTCCGCAGCAGCCAGGTTGAGGATGTAGACAGTGAAGACGTTCCTCTTAATGCAGAAGCTGAGGAACCAGAGGACGATCCCGTTTCCCACCAACCCAAACAGGCAGAAGAGTAGGGTGATGCTGTCGATGGTCACAACAGTTACATCTATTGGGCATCCAGCCCAGTCGTTTTCCTCCTCAGGCCCCGGGCTGGTCTGATTCTCAGTAAAATACATTTCAGTCGTCTCACTCATCACTGTGGGATGCTGGACCTTCCCGTTGGCACTCACCTGTTGGCAGAGAGCAGATAGGGACCATCAGTGAGTGGCACCCCCAGTGCTGTGTCTCACTGCTCATTCCAAACCATCCCCAGCTTCCAGTCTTGGAACAGCCAGGTCCCAGCAAGTGGGAGGGAGAAATGTCTAAAGAGGTACTGGCCATAGGGATGCCGGGCAGAGAGAGAGACACGGAAGGAAGACTGCTGTGTACAGGCCCTATCTGGAGAGACAGACAGGCACACAGAGGGAGAGGGAGAGGAATAGAAAGAGAACACAGGAGGGACTGTCGGCCGTGTATGTGCAGAGAATGGCAGGAGGAAGAAATGTTGGTGAGAATTGAAGAGTGATGTAGAAAGAGGCAGAGAGAACAACAGAGAGAGAAATCACAAATCATTAATGATGACAAAGAGCAATCCTTTACCTTCCTTCCAGCGGCCTGATCCAAGTATTTACCGAAGCCGGGCTGGGATAGGTTTGCTTCAGAATCTCTCTGTCTCACAGGTTTCACTGTAGGATCTTCCTGGGTAATAACGTATAAAACAGCTACAAATTTTTTTGCCACTGTCTTGTGCCGCATCAAGTCCCTTCTCTGTCAGGGAAATGTCTTCTCCACCTTGGGCAGAGCGGGACTCACAGATCACACAGTGTCAGGGCATCTGATGACTCTTGGGCAGATTGATAGCATCAGCCAACTTCAGCACTGTGTTTCCTTTCTGCCTTCCTCTGGCTTCTTACGCAATAAAGGAAATGCTTGCTCAAGGTTCAGTCTCATGGGTTGAGATTCTGCAGAAAGTTTATTTTCTCTGAAAAAGGTTTTTCGTGTGTGAGGGTACAATACCCGTGTGAATGAGCATGAATATTTCATCATCATCATCTCCAACAACCATGGGTTCAACGCTCCTTGGTGCCTGATGCCTCCCTCACTATTTCCTTCCATCTTTCCCTGTCCAGTACGGAGTGGTTTCTGTAGACTAGGTCTGCACAAATCTACTATATCATCTACCCATTCTCTGTGGGGTCTGCATCTCCTATTTGGACCATCCATTATGTCGAATACCAGGGTCTTAAGTTTTTGCTCGTTGTTCATTTTGCAGATATACCCAAATAGCTGAAACTTCCATTGAATGACCTTCTGCCATAGGTTCTCTTTTGGCTGTATCTTCCTATATAATTCCTCGTTGGTGACCTTCTGCATCCATCCTATTCTCGGGATCTTTCTATAACAACTCCTCTCGAACGCCAATATCCTTCTCTTCTAATGTTTCATAGCACCTATGTCTCACATCCATACAAAATGCTGCTAAATACACACATTTTCAAGATGCTCAGCTTCATTCCTAAGCTAATAGCTTTACTTTTCCAGATCTTATCCATCGTCTTCAAACTCACTCTTGCTTTTGCTATTCTAGTTGCTATTTCCTTCTTACAGTCTAGATCATACATCATGTTGCTCCCCAAATACGTGAACTTCTCTACGTTCTCTAGTTTGATCCCATCTACACTGCTCTTCCTTCCAATTTCCTTATCTCCAGATACCATTGTCTTCATTGTATCGATATTCATAATCAGTCCGTACCACTTCCCTTCCTCATTTAGCACCTGCACCGTTCTCGCTAGCGTCTCTTCATCTTCCTCGATTTGCATCTTCTTAATTGTTTAATTTTTTTTACAGTTTTTCCAAATGGTATTTCTGGGAAACTTGAGTTGTGACTTTTGTGACTTGATGATAGGAAATCTTATGCCCAGGTGCAGCCTGGGGGGCGAGCCACACAGGCCACTGGGGCTCTCTGGGCCCAGTCTGGGGCTAAGGGAAGATTGGCCTGGGTCTGGAGGAGCCAGAGGGCAGCCCAGAACCAGAAGGGGGCTCAACTCAGGGCTGAGGGACACTGTGCAGGCCTCCTACCACCACTCTCTGACTCAGGGTAGCTGGGGGCCATGTAAACCTCCCACTGGTGTTCCCTGGGCCTGGTCGAGGGGGACGAGGGCCACACATGCATCCCACTGGCATTCTCTGGACTCAGCCCAGGGAGGGAAGGAGTGGTCACACTGGGTGGCCTGGCAGTGCTGGTAGTGAGGTTGTCTGTGGGTCCTGGAGAGTAGGCAGTGACTGTGCTGCCTGGCTGCAGTGGTGCTGCTGGGGGGGCCGTGGTGGGAAGACTGGGGGGACTTCCTTCCCCTCTCCTGTGCTAGGACTGAGGGCCAGAAAGGAGAAGTTTAGAGAAGGGGGGCTGCTTATCTGGGATGGTGGCAGGCAACATAGTGAGCCCCATCCCCACTTCCTGGGTAGTGTGACTGCCCCAATGGTCACTCTGTTGTACAGCTCTCCCCTGCACTCACTGCCCTAGAGGTGACTGTGAGTATCACATTCCTCCTCTCAGTGCCCCTTTCTTCCATGTGATGGAAAATAATGTAATTCCGGGCACATCCCATTTTTCTGGCACAACCAAACCCTGACCTTGCTTTAAGTTAGATGAGGAAGCTACATTCCAAATTTGGTGGTCCTAGCTTTTACTGTTGAGGCGGAGTTCTTGAACAAATGGACTCGCAGACAGACAGATGCACCAATCTCTAATATATAAATACCAAGTTTTTACATGTGATCATTAGAAAATGTAAATAATCCTAGAAGGAGCTAAAGATCCTGCCGAGAACGAGGGAAATGCAATGGGTATAAGAGAAGGAAACAGGCATAGAATCCTCTTGTGATGAGTTCTTGTGGTTCAACAGGGAACTGGGGGGTCACTGAGCTCTCTGTCCCAGCAACCTGGGCGCTCTCTCACCCTGTGATGCTGTGACAATCTGCAAATAGTGACTTTATTATATTAGCCCACAGCATGAGAACTGAAGAGTAGGGCGGGGTGGGGGAGGTGTTCTAAAGAAAGAAACACCTCTAAATATAGCTACAGCTAAACAAAAAATACACTTTGTCCAAATCAGCATTAAGTCTGAGCTTTACAAAATGTAAATAATCCCAGAGGACACAAATAAAGGAGCAGTAAAGGGGGGAACATGACAAATAGACATTACCCACCTGCTACAAAAGAAGGAATCAAGTGTGTACCCGCCACTGCATGTGCACATGGGTTGCTTTCACTGCCTTTCTTCCATCGTTATTCAAAAGAACAAAATGTTTTCTAATGGTGGTATTTACAATGGGAGTTTCCAGCTACAACCTGCAACAAAACTCTCCCACGTGCCAGTTTAATGCTTTAATACAGAGAAGGGATTTAAATAAAAATTTATCCTTGGGCCTGACACACGCCTCATCGTACTTCATTGTGCATTTAATAGAGTTCATGGAAGGAGACTGGATTACAATGTGGCTGAGTTGGTGCTTTATGTGAACGTCATGTTGGTACTGCTCTTGCATCAACAGTGAAAGACGGAACAAGCAGCAACCAGGATGGAGGCCTAATCCAGGATACTGTGGGAAGACTGCAAGTGACTACAGGGCTAAATGAAAGTTAAACCAAACTTGACACCTTTCCTTTGGACACAGATACTAGTGCTTACAGCTTGGGGAGGCAGTGACACAAGAACAGAAAGCAGGAGTGTGGAACCTATGGCAGAGAGGCCAAATCCAGCCCCTGGCTTGCCTGGATCTGGCCCCTGAGGATAGGGGCTCCTCGCCCAGCATCAAGGAGCTGGTTCTCCAGCCCTGTGACTCTCCTCGCATCCAGACTCCATGCCCCTATTCTGCTCTTGCACCCTACCTCGCACCCAGCCCCACCAACCTCCAACCCACTCCTGCATTCTCCCTCCTGCCCAGACCCCACATCTCAAGATTGCTTCCAAACACTGAACTCTTCATTTTTGGCCCAACCCCAGAGCATAGGTGGGACCACGAAATCTACTAGCCGTCCTCCCAGGGTTGATGTGTGGGGAGTGTCTTTCTCCTTCTCAAGCTTCAGCCGGGGAGCTGAGTTAGCCTGTAACTGGCAAAACTTACAAAAACGACTAGTGTTGCAGCACCGTAAAGACTAACAAAACATGTAGATGGTATCATGAACTTTTGTGCGAACAACCCACTTCTTCAGATGAAGAAGTGAGCTGTGCCCACAAAAGCTCATGATACAATCTACATGTTTCATTTTCTCTAGGGTGCTGCAAGACTATTCGTTGTTTTTGTAAGTTTCTCCTTATGAGCTGGGGGGGGGGGTTCTTCTCACCTTTGTGTGGCCCCCAACTGATTTCAAAAAAAGTTCCCCACCACTGACATAAGGGGTCTGAAAAGAGAATGACTAATTTTAATAAAAGTAAAAGCTATCCTGAGAGAAATTACCTAAGCAGCCCCCCTGCAGTGGTTAAATCTTTGGAGCATTTTCACACCGTGGTCAGGACAGACCACATAGCTCTGCAAAGTCTCTTTGGTTTCAAACTGGGCTAGAAAACTTGTAATGCTGTGATTTCACAGTTACACCGAAGCCTGGCAGAAAACATAGCAATGCTAATGTCTTACCCAGATGGCCTTGTTGGAGCGACTAATTAACAACACTCCCCTAAATAGCATTACAAAGAATTGGTTGCTCAGAGCGGAGGGGTGACTGAGCTCAGGACGAGAGAGTCGTATCCTCTCTTCCCATGATTTACAGAAGTGAAAATGCTGATTGTTTCATTTACTGGAACAGAGGATATCAGGTTGCAGGAGCACATCCACATCACAATGTTGCACTAAAAGCCTGCAAGTCGCAGTGAGGATACTTAGAATTTAAAGATGAAATATTATAGGGGGTGGTGCAAATGAGCAAGTGATACATACAGGTATCCACAAATTTTAGCAGAAACACTGAAAGGGAAGGTACTCCTAGGGTACATCTAAACAACATGGCTCCGTCGACGGAGCCATGTAGATTTGTTTGTTTGGCAAAGGGAAATGAAGCCGCGATTTAAATAATCGCGGCTTCATTTAAATTTACATGGCTGCCGCGCTGAGCCGACAAACAGCTAATCAGCTGTTTGTCGGCTCAGCGCACTAGTCTGGACACTCCCCTGTCGACATGAAAGCCTTTTATCGACCTCCCCGGTAAACCTCATCCTATGAGGCATAATGGGGAGGTCGATAAAGGGCTTTCAGGTTGGCGCGGGAGCGTCCAGACTAGTGCGCTGAGCCGACAAACAGCTGATCAGCTGATTGTCGGCTCAGCGCGGCAGCCATGTAAATGTAAATGAAGCCGCGATTATTTAAATCGCGGCTTCATTTCCCTTTGCCGATCAGCCTAATCTCCATGGCTCCATCGATGGAGCCATGTAGTTTAGACACACCTAGTTTTAAAACTGATGGATATTGTGGGGTTTGCAAAAACCGTAGCCACTTTAAGGGCTTGTCTATACTTACCAGAGGATTGACAGGGATTTAGTGGGTCTAGTAAAGTCTCACTAAATCAAATACTGAGGATGCCCTCATCGACCATGGTACAGCTTGTAGTCATGAGGATTAAAGGAAGTCAACAGCATAGTTTCTCCCATCAACCTACCACTGTGAGGAGGCCTCAGAAAATCCATGTAAGGTACGTCGACTCCAGCTATATAGTTGTCGTGGCTGGAACTGTGTAGCTGACGTCAATTTCTTCTGCCAGTGTAGACCTTGCCTCAGAGACAGTTCCTGCATGCAGGATGTATGAAACTGGTGCAGGAAGGGTGATGTTTACACTGAAGAGAAGGGTACATTTTAGACTGGGAGCAGCCCTTTACAGCTCTTTTAACGAGGGTCCCTGTGAAGTGCATCGCTGTTGAGGTGCTGGATCCTTAACCTGAGGCAGAGACTGGCCAGCAATAATTGTTGGTAACTGTGGACTATTAACCGTACAAAGTGGCCTGAGGTTTATCCAATAAGAAATCAAGAGGCTGTGATAGTAGCTGGAGTCCTAGTGAATGAATTCTTCACTAGATTTGGGGTCCTGTGTGAGGGGACCCACCCACAGCAATTCAGACCCCCAGGGCACAAATCAGTGGTCCTGCAGCTCCCCTCCCTCAGCCAGGGCCACAAGTCCCCTCCCCCGCAGAGAAACCCCCAAACTCTTCCTGCCAGAAAAGCCCTATCCCCTCCCTTCCTTCCCTCCCCCAAACCCAAGTTATGAAAGCTGCAACAGCATCTCATGATTCAAAGATGCTTTTGATATGCCCCTTGCAGGTTCCGGGGCCAAGTATCCCCACCTCAGAACCTGCATGGGGCATATCAAGAATGTCTTTCAGTCAATTTTCTGTGATTCTAAGGATCCACCAAACCTGCATCACCCCAGGCTACCCTCAATCCAATGGGATTACAGAAAGTTTTCGTATGATACCAGGGGTTCTGCTGGCCACCTCTTTAATACAGCACCAAAGGGACTTTTGATGGCTCCTAGATAGGCTTGGCAAACTTTAAATTGGATAATGTTGATGGATAATGCTGATGTTTGTTTTGAAGCATGTTTTAATTGTTATTGATTTAAATTTTCACAGCCATGTAAAATTATGGGAGGTGTCAGGAAATGGGAGGGGTCGGTCACTTTCTTATTGAGATTAGATACTGGGATTCGGAAAGGTAGTTTTATAACGCTCAAAACAGAAATTGTCAATACTTCATCAAAATATACCACAGCCTTACCTCAAACTCTAATAAATTCGCAAGCAGCATGTTTTTTATTTTTGCCAATCTGTACATTGCAAGCATTGGAATAAATCAGATATTTCCACTGAGTTGATGGAGTGGCCCCAAAATAGCTGGAACAAACCAGTGAATCTTGCTTCATATGGGGTAGGATCAAACTGTCCAAGAAGAGTATCTCACTGGTTTACTTACCAGATCTGTCCTTTGGATGAATCTTGCAGCTCAATGCAAACCTGGGAATTTAAAAGATGAGTTACACAAGTTTTATGTTGATACAATATGGGTATATCTAGACTACAGGGTTTTGTCAACAAAAGTGGACTTTTGTCAACAAAAGTGGACTTTTGTCGACAAAACTATACCTGTGTCTACACACATAACATCGACAGAACTCAGCAGTTTTGTCAACGGCTGTAAACCTCATTCTATGAGGAATAACACCTTTTGTCAACAGAGTTCTGTCGACAGAAGGCGTTTTGCATGTACACTGTCCTTTGCGTCTACACTGTCATGTCGACAAAGCAGCTTGCTGTGTCGACAGAACTGGATGTAGTCTAGACACTCTTTGTTGACAGAAGCTTTGTCGACAGTATCTGTCAACAAAACTTCTGTCGACAAAAGTCTAGACATACCCTATGTGTATTTATTACTACCATGTCATGTTAGTAGTCTCATCATTGCTGCTGTTCAGATTTTTAATTTGATGAAATTTAATGGCAAGAATGATAGTCAAGTTTTTAATCTGGGCATTTCATCATCTGGCAACATGACAAACAGCATAGGCTTTTGAAACTCTTTCACACATGAGAGAATTACCAAACTTCAGAGCATTTCTGCAGGGCTTCTAGCGCTACATCACTGCCACAGAACATGTTGTATAAATGTGAACATACCACTTGGCTAAGGTAGATAAGTCCTGCATTTTTCAAGATAATAAAGCCGGGTGGAGAAACTACAGTCCATGGGCTTCATCCAGCCCATTGGAACCTTGCATCTGTCCCTGAAGCTCCTGTATAAGTGTGGGGACAGGAGCTTACCCTGGTCCACCTGTCACTAATTTGCCCCTGGGAAGAAGTCAGACTAAAAGGTTTGCCCACCCCTGGAATAAAGACAAACAAGTTTTTAAATCTGAGAATTGGGAAGAGGCCGTCTAACCTATTCTTGCACCACAGCTCTCTGAAGCCTTTCTCTGCCCTTCTCCGTAGCTCAAACCCTGAGCCCTAGTTGAGGAGGTTTGGGGGCTTGCTCCTCTCAGGAGCAGCAGCAATCGTACTGTTGACCTAACCATGTGTTTTCTTTCTCTAGACCTCTTTCTGTGCCAGCTGATTGGCTCAGAGCCAACAGAGCAGCCTGCAATCCATCCCATAGCTCCCCCTGGGCAAGGTAGGGCAGGAGAGCATTCATATTCTCCAGTGATGGATGGACTGGCAGCAGGGAGTCAGGGGTGAGATTTCCTCACATTCATCTCACCAACCAGAGTTCTAAGACCAACACCCCTCTCTGCCCAAATTCATATGCCAAAAGCTTCAGGGGGGTACCTGAGTTAGTCTGGAAGGAGGTGTACAGCTAGTTCGGATTAGGAAGCCTAATCCGAACTAGCTACTCCGTGCCCGAGCGCCATGGCGGGAGGCAAAGAGGGGCGCAAAGGGGGGGCGGGGCGGTGACGTACACAGCCAGGCCCCACCCCCTGGCCATGTAGGACACCGCCCCTCCCCCTTCCTCTCCTGCCATGGTGCTTGGCTGACTTCTGTGCCACTCAGCTGGGCCACCGCAGGGGAGCAAGCGGCCGTTTGGGCCCTGCGCTCCCCATGCAGCACAGGGGTGCTGTATGGGGACGGCGGCACCCAAAGTGCTGCTTGCACCGCTTGCTCCCAGCAGCAGCCCAGCTAAGCGGCGCAGAAATCAACCAAGAGGCATGGCAGGAGGCGAAGAACGTGACTCAGGCAACAGGGCCGCCCAGAGGGAACAGCCAGCATTCCAGCGTTACAGAGTCACAGACATTGGGCTACTATATAGATGATTATAATGATCCTAATTAACACTAAATCAGGCAATCAGTGAGGTTGTTTAACTATATTGATCATTATATGTATTACTTCTTTTAGAACAGTTTGTATTTTGGGGGTCCTGATGTGTTTGGGCAAATACCATTCCATGATCAATATCTGTATATTATTTTCTCTGCTATCCACCCAGTAAAAATGCCTTTTTTCAATCTCTCTTTCTAGTACATAGGTTCCCAAACTGGGGGAGGAGGGGGCGTGAAGAAATTCCGGGGGGGGGGGGCACAAGGCAACCCAGCCCCTCCACCGTCAATTCCCCCTCCCCTCCGCCCAAGAAAAAGACCGGTCCATCTGGTAAAAAAATGTAGAAAATACCGGACATGTGAAATGCCCAGTATTTTCTGCTTTTCCTGGCTCAGGCGTCTGCTGAAACACGTGCAGCTCGAGCTGTCTGGGGTGGAGGGGAGGATGGAGCATCCCTGGCAGACTTGAAAATGGCTGCCTTAAAAGGGCAATGCCTGCTCTTAAAAGGACTTTTTTTTTTTTTTTTTTGGTCAAAAGTTTTCCCTTGGAGCACCAGCACCTTTTTTTTTTTTTTTTTTTTTTTTACACTGGTCCTGGATGTGACTTTTTTTTTCCTCAACAAGTTTTGCAACTATTTGGGAGGAGGGGGTAACATGAGGGTTTCTCAAAAATCAAAAAGGGGGTGTGATGCCAAAAAGTTTGGGAACCACTGTTCTAGCAGATATATTTTAATTTTAAAAAATCACAAATATTTACTGCCACAGTAAGCTAAAATAAACAGTCTCAGGCAAAAATATATCCTTGAGTATACATAGAATATATATTATTGACCCAGAAATCATGGATACAAGCATTTTTAAGACATATGGTTTGACTTGTAACAAAATATAACAGAAGTCTTATATTTGCCAAGAAAAGAGAATATGGAACAATAAGAAAAGTTCTAAATTTCATACTAACTGAATTGCTTACACCCCGAATGCACCAGTTGCATTTCTCAGATAATGGCAGTTTTCTGTGATAGCAATCCCTTTAGACTTAATCTTTAGCAAGCCATTTCCGTTACTTTGGAGAAAAAAAGTAACAAACACATTGCTGATCTTATAAAACTGCCCCTGTGCTCACAAGATGCACTGATGTTATGATCTCTGTATCCTACCCTATGCAGCATAAGAAAGTCACTTCTTTGAGGGGACCTGGCAGGGACTGGTTGTTGGACACCACACAGGGGAATTCTGTGTTCAGATGATAGATTATAATTCAGAAAAGATCCAAAGAAAATAGGTTCGTTCCCAAGGTGTTGGAAGGAAGTAAAGGTAAGTGTTTGTTAGATCAATTCTTTGCTGCTGGTTGTTTTCCCTCTCTCCACTTCATATTCCAGGGATCTATGATGGGTGCCAGTAACCTATAATTCCCCATGTCGTCTCCTGCCACTTCCAATCCATAAATGGATGACAGCTCCTCCCATTATCTTTTCCCTTTCTTAATAATCTATCCAGCTCTCGCTGTGTTTGTGTTTCTCTCTCTCTCTCTTTCGGCTGCTCCCTACCTTTCCCCATCTCTTTCTATCCTTAGCATCTCCCAGGACTGTAATCTCTCTGGATACTTCAGTCACACCCACTTGGATCTGGCTGTTCCAGGTCATTAAACAGTAGAGGGGCTGGAATGGTCAGTGAAGCACAGTGCTGGGGATAACCAGGTCTCTGAATCTCCTCTATCTACTCTCTGCTAACAGGTGTGCATACGCAGTGGTTTTGAGAGGAAGATGTCACCAAGCCCAGAGAGCAGAAGTTTTATGACTGAGCCATGCACAACGTTCCTTCCTCCCACAATGACCGACTTTAATTATTCTAATACAAATAATGGGAACGAATGCTTCAAAGACAGTTTTACTGACATCTCCATTAACAGCGTCACTCTGCTCATCTGCCTGTTGGGGCTCATGGGGAATGGGACCATCCTCTGGTTTCTGGGCTTCCGCATTAAAAGGAACACCTTCACCGTCTACATCCTGAACCTAGGCATTGCCGACTTTGGTTTCCTTCTCTTCCTGGGTGTTTCCCTTACAATGAATATGATGAATCATTTCTTCTGTTTGGATTTAGAATGGAGGCCTTTTCTGCTGCTGTTTCTGTTCACATACAACACCAGCCTGTATCTCCTAACAGCCATCAGTATTGAGAGGTGTATCTCGGTCTTCTTCCCACTCTGGAGCCGATGCCGCCGCCCAAAGCCTTTGTCTGCCCTGGTGTGTGCCTTGCTCTGGGTTTTCTCCTCCCTGCTAATTGGACTAGTTTGTCATTTTTGTCTTCTTAATCCGGATAAAAAGTGTTTAGTGACAGTCATATCCATGAATATTTTCAATTTCCTAGTTTTCACTCCCATCATGGTTCTGTCCAATCTGATCTTGTCCATCAAAGTCCGATGTAGCTCCCAGCGACGTCAGCCAAGAAAACTCTATGCTGTTATCCTACTCACCATCCTCTTTTTCCTTGTTTTTGCTGTTCCTCTCAGCATTCAGTGCTTTATGCTGTATTTTAATTACTTCTTATTCTCCAATGAGACATGCTTCATGCTGGCCTCACTAAACAGCAGCATCAACCCAGTTATTTACTTCCTAATTGGGAGCTACAAAAAACGGCGATTCCAGGGGTCTGTTAAAGTTGTGCTCCAGAGGGTCTTTGAGGAGAAGGCAGATATCAGAGAGGATGGAGAGACTCAGAGTGCAAACCCAATGGAAATGGCTACTTAAATCCCTCCAGAATCCAACTTGGGACACCATTTTCAAGGGATGAAGAGTTACCGAGATCACAGAATCAAAAACATTAGAAGTTGAAAGGTCATTTCCTAAGTTTTTTTCCCATCCCCACCCAGGGCACAACCGTTCCCTAGAATGGATCCCCTGGGTTCACTGCAGTTGTAAAAACACAAATGGGTCACATGGGGCCCCATCCTGCCCCCTTTAGAATTAGTAGGCAAAGTCCTATTGATGTGAAGGTGAGCAGGAAGAGCCCCCATTGTGGTCCCATTCACACTGTTTCAGAAATGTTATTGATAAGGAATTTCACTTTTGGTGGCAAGTTTCTCCTCAAATCACCAGGAGAGTGCTACTGTCTTTTCCATAGAAACCTACTGTCAATAACCATTCATAGTCTTAGTTTTACCTGCCATTTACAGGGAAAATGGGTAAGTGAGTAGTTTTGTTTGGAAGGGGTCCCATATAAAGAGAGATTAAAAAGTTTGGGACTTTTCAGCTTAGAGAAGAGGAGACTAACGGGGGGATCTGATAGAGGTCTATAAAATCATGACTGGTATGGAAAAAGTGAATAAGAAAATGTTATTTACTTATTCCCACAATATAAGAAGAAGGGGTCATCAAATGAATGTAATAAGTACCAGTTTTAAAACAAACAAAAGGAAGTTTTTCTTCACTCCGCGCACAGTCAACCTGTGGAACTCCTTGCCAGAGGATGTGGTGAAGACTAGGACTTTAACAGGGTTTTAAAAAATCCAGATAGATTCATGGAGGTTAGGTCCATCAATGGCTATTAGCCAGGGTGGGCAGGAATGGTGTCCCTACCCCCTGTTTGTCTGGAAATGGATGACAGGAGAAGGATCATGTGATGATTACCTGTTGTGTTCCCTCCTTGTGGGGCATCTGGAAAACAGGATACTGGGCTAGATGGGCCTTTGGTCTGACCCAGTGTGGACATTCTTATGTTCTTACGTGTAGGAGACATGGTTATGTGGGAGGTAAGAATAATCATGTAGAAATAGCCCCATGTAAATAATTCCACAGCCAGCTATCGTGCATGAAATACAGTCAGATGTCCCCTGCAGCTCTGGGTTCTTTCTTATGCATAGTGATATATGAAACTTTCGCCTCTATTCCAATGGAAAAAAAATCCAAAATGACTATCAGCTAAGCAAGGAGGTTATTCTCTTCTAGTAATAATGCCTGGATGCTGAGCCCCCAAAAAGTCACAGCAGTCACTGCCTGCTATCTTTCTGTCCACTAACTTCAGTGTTAACATGAATAAACGCCATCTCTCACTCACTTTCCTGTGTGTGTGACCTCTCCTCTCTTGCCTTGAATAGGCAATGCACACAAATGCTCAATCTCCAGAAGGATCAGACCATTTCTATAGGTGCTCAGGGCATTTTCAGAAAGGTAGCTTTTGGGTCAAACCAACCGAGGCTGTAGGGCTTTGACAGACCTAAGCCAGTAGCCTGCCACACTGTGGTCCTGTTGGATACTCGGAGGTGGGCAGGCTAACATTCTTATGTTTTTATGAGTAGGAGACACATCTAAAGGACCTCCCCTCAACCTACAGGGAGGGTCCACAGAGCCCAGAATGTCAAATAATTACTGGGGACAAATAAATTAAAACAGGGATGGGTGTGGAGGTCATAGGGTCAAAACAAGGTACCGGATGGGGACACTGAGAACCCCAGACAGCGCCCACTGCCCCTCAAAGATTTCGACAGAGAGAGACAGTGGACACTGCCCAGTAGAACTCTGCCCAGATGTGTGAACAG